>NC_092738.1:19322919-19622919 GCF_047496885.1 Scyliorhinus torazame | reverse complement strand
CTTTGGCACTCCCTTCCCTCATTGCCTCACACTCACAGTCGCTCCCTCACCCCCCCCGCAATTGTTCTCCTCTCTCTCTCTCCCCTCAATGTCCATGCTTGCTTGTGCTCCCCCCCCCCCCCCCCCCCACAAATCCCCACAACTCTTTCCTGTTGTCTCTCTGCGTCACACGCAGCAGCACTGAAGACTTGTCAAGAGTGTAGCATCATGATGGAGAATGTTGGCTGTCAGTAGCCATGTCATGGACTGTTACCATTCCACTGTCCATAGGCCAGCTTGTGAGTGTGTGTGTAACCAACAAGGTTTATAATGTTTATTTTTTTTCAGGCCTGTGGATTTTGCATGCCCCACACCCTTCTCAACATTGTTAATGCTAGCCTGTTAATTACCCGTCCATGTACGTACCAACTGTCCAGTTTAAGGATGGATCAGTTTACGTGGTAGATTGAGCCAGGTGTTGTAATTAGTAAAAGCCGCCTTGTAAAAACATTGGGCGGGATTCTCCGATTGCCGACGCTGAAATCGCATTCGCCGATTGGCCGGAGAATCCCGTTTGACGCTGAAATCGAGGGCGGTGGGTGTTTTCGGATGCTCCGCCGCCTCCAAAACACCGTCATCGCTGAGTACGCCGCACGCCATCGGGACGGCCTCAGGACGTCACCTGAAGGCCCTCCCCCGATGCTCCGCCCCCGATAGGCCGACTTCCCGACGGCGTGGATCACTTGTGGTCTGGGGCTTTGTCAACCTCGTGTGGCAGCTGTTTCCGGCACTGCCACGTTTGGGGGGGGGAGCCGCTCCGCTGGGTATGGGGGCTTCGGCAGGGCTGGGGTGGGGGGGAGGGGGGGGGGACTGGTGGGGGGTGGTCCGGTGGTGGCGAGGGAGGTTACAAGGGGGGCACTATCTGGCAGGCTGGGTCCGCGCGCGGCCGGCGCCCACGTTGTACGGCGCGACCACTGCAGGTCGCCGCCGTGCGCATGCGCGCCCACGGACCCGGCAATTCTCCGTCTGTATCTGCAGGGATAGCTGGGGGGTTTACATGGCGCGGCTGCTAGCCCCCCACCGGGCGGAGCATCGGTGCGGGGGCGCCGCCGACATTTTGGTCGTAATACTAGACACATGCCCCGGACATAGCCTCAAAATGGAGAATCCAGCCCATTGCCTTGTAAGAAGGCATGTGTCTTCCCCACAGTGCGCTGCTCGTTTCCTTGCCTCCCCCACGGTGATGTTCATCTGCTTTCTTGTGTAGTGGAACCCAATGGGTTACTGCCCATTAAACTCTGGCTGAACTGGTATCATATCAAGGGGAGATGGACTCACTGCCAGTGCCTCTCTTTAATTTCTGTGAGTGCCCTGCCATTGATTTGCCTATCAGTGCTGTATTATTGACTGAGTGCCTCACAGAGTCGACCAAAAAATGAACTTAAATGCACACATACGTCAGGAGTAGCTCGCTAATTTACATTTATGTAGCCCCTTTAATGTTGTGAAATGTCCCACGGTGTTTCACAGGAGCATCAACAGACAACATTTGACACTGAGCCACATGAAGAGATATTTGGACCAAAACCTGGTCAAATAGGTAAGCTTTAAGGAAATTCTTAATATAGGAGAGAGAGGTGGAGAGGTTTAGGGAGGGAATTTCAGAGCCTAGGGCCCCAGTTTCTCACACAACTGTTCTGAAACATCTCTATTTTAGAAGGGACACCCTAATCCTCATTCGAGCATGGCGGCTGTGTCCTTGTAATGATTGTTGGCGAGGACTTTGTAGCATTCTCTGCACAGAGCCCTGTGACTGGACAGTGTCTCAGGAACTAGCATGCCAGGCACCCTTCAGATCCTGTCAGTACACCAGAATTCCCAAAATACAGCCTACCTGCAGTGCTTAAATCGAAGACTGGCACGGTGGTGCAGTGGTTAGTACTGCTGCCTCATGGCGCCGAGGACCTGGGTTCGATCCCGGCTCTGGGTCACTGTCCGTGTGGAATTTGCACATTCTCCTCGTGTCTGCGTGGGTTTCGCCCCCACAACCCAAAGATGTGCAGGTTAGGTGGATTGGCCACGCTAAATTGCCCCTTAATTGGAAAAAAAACCTAGAAGACAACCCCAATAAGCGATTTTCAATTCATTTCATTTCACTGCCACTTCCCACGATACCGAGGTGATCATAGAATGTTGAGTACCGACTAGAGGGAGAATGACCAGCTTTTTTGGAACCAACATTTTGATGGAGTTCGTTTGCAAGGGTCCTTTATTCTGTTACCAATTATCTGCTTGAGGAGATGGTAAAACTTTGCTTGCAAAATTTTAAATGGGGGCGATTAGGTTTGCCCCTGCAGCTTCCTGCATCCACTTCTACTTTGGCATTTAAAGGCTGGTTGGAGAGATCGTTCGTGGGCAGTCCCTCAGCGCAAGGGTGACTTGCTTCCATTCTGGGGAGGTGAGTCCTGCGGTGGTTGAATAGTCCGATCCTGGATCCGCAGACTCTGCCACAGGTTTGGCAGGTGGTGGGACGTTCTGGATTCTGCGCTCTCCTTCCGCTGTTTACGCTTGGCCTCCACGTGCTCCACCCTGTGACGCTCGAGGTGATTGGCACCCTTGTGGATGCTCCTTCGCCAGCTTATGCATTCGAATGCAAGCGATTCCCACGTGTCGATGGGGATGTTGCATTTATTTAGGGTGGCTTTCAGAGTGTCCTTGTAGTGTTTCCTCTGCCCTCCTGATGATCGCTAGGATCAGGATAGATTAGGACAGCAATCTCATCCATCATAAGATCATAAGAAGTGGGAGCAGGAGTCGATCCCTTGTCATAGAATTTACAGTGCAGAAGGAGGCCATTCAGCCCATCGAGTCTGCACCGGCCCTTGGAAAGAGCAGCCTATTTAAGCCCCACCCCTCCACCCTACCTCCCTTTACCCCCGTAACCCCACCTAACCTTTTTGCCTAAGGCTAATTTATCATGGCCAATCCACCTAACCCTGCACATCTTTAGACTATGGGAGGAAACCGGAGCACTCGGAGGAAACCCACGCACACACGGGGAGAACGTGCAGACTCCGCACAGGCAGTGACCCAAGCCGGGAATCGACCCTGGAGCTGTGAAGCAACTGTGCTAACCACTGTGCTACCATGCTGTATTCAATGACCCAGCCTCCACTACTCTCTGGGAAGACTGTTCCAAAGACTAATGATCTTTAGAGAGCCGGAATTCCTCCTTATCTCCATCTTAAATGGGAGACCCCTCATTCTTAAACTGTGCTCCTGTCCCAGATTCCCTCATGAGGGAGAAACATCCTCTCAACAACCACCCTGTCAAATCCTCTCAGGACCTTGTATGTTTCCATTCTCAGCAACTCCAGTGGGTATAGACCCACCTTTCCTCATAAGCCAACCCCTTCATCCAGAAATCAGCCGAGTGCACCTTCTCCGAGCGGCTTCCATCTCTTTTTATACTCGTACATCAGAAGAGCCAACGAAAAAACAAACATTCATCTCAGGTGAATGTAAAAGATTCTCGTGACACGAGGAGCAGAATTCTCCGTTCGGGGGACTAAGTCCCCACGCCGGCGGGACAACAGGCGCGAACCACTCCGGCGTCAACAGCCCCCAAAAGTGCGGACTTCTCCGAGGTGGACGCCGGAGGGGTTGGCGCACACCAGCCGGCGCGGGCATGGTTCTGCGGCCGGTGTATTTGCCGCATGCGCAGGGGGGTCTCTTCTCCGCGCTGGCCATGGCGGACCCGAGGACTGCACCAGCCAACTTACCTGCCAGGTCCCGCTGTGTGGGACTATGCCTAACCCACACTGGCGGGACTGGCCAGAAACGGACGACCGCTCTGCCCATCGGGGCCTGGACAATTTCCGGGGGGCCGCTGCCAACGGCCACTGACCGGCGTGGCACGAAGCCCGCCCCCGCCCGAAAACCGGCGCCGGAGAATACGGCGTCGGGGCGAGATTCGCGCCGCCCCCCGGGGATTCTCCGACCCAGCAGGGGGGGTCGGAGAATCCCGCTGACTATTTCTTCGAAGAGCAGGGGAGTCACCCTCGGTGTCCTGGCTGACATCATCAGCGTCACAAAAAAAAAACCCTGCGGTGATCTCAACGTTATCACACTGCTGTTGGTGGAAACTTTGCCTCATTTTCCACCTGAAAACTGGCTGCACTTCAGAAAGGCACATCATTTGCTGCAAGTTGCTTGGGGATACCCTGTGTAAGGCATGTTAGAAATAAAACTCCCACATTCCTTCTCTCCACCCCACCCAGCACCACTCCGCCTCGGGAATTTCTGATGTGTTTCCCTCAGTACCAAACCTCACAGGCCGATTTCCCACTGAAAAAAAAAAGAGTTGCTTTTCCGAGCTTTCACATACCATTCCCTATTGATGCCCTTGAGAAGGCCCTTTGTAAGAGAATCCATGATCATAGTGACTGATACGGAGCTGACACGGAGCTTCCAGAGGGGAAAGGATACCTGACAGCTGCATAATTCAACGAGGACTGTAACAGAATAAAGAGTTATGAAACGATAAACAACAGACTTTACCACTGAAGCAATGTATCAGCGAGTGGGGTTAATGGGATTCTAGCAATAAATACCTGCCTTCCCAGTGATTCTAATTGATTTCCAAACTAGTGCCTGTGGGTAAATTGCTCTCAAATCTCTTTTTTTTTTGTCGCTCTTGAGTAAGTGGTGAAGTAATGTCTTTCAAAACCAAGCAGACTTTGTTACATTGGGTACTTTGGACCATACAGGGTTCAGATGTCAAAGGATATCACTTCTAATGACCTTTGTCTTCAAATCTATCCATGGCCACGCCTCCTATGTTGATCTCTTGTCCACACCCCACTCTCGCCCACGTTTTGGCGGCCATGTTTTCTGCACTCTAATAAGAATGATCTTTATTATTGTCACAAGTCGGGTTACATTAACACTGCAATGAAGTTACTGTGAAAAGCCCCTAGTCGCCACATTCCGGCGCCTGTTCGGGTCACAGAGGGAGAATTCAGAATGTCCAATTCACCCAACAGCACGTCTTTCGGACTTGTGGGAGAAAACCGGAGCACCCGGAGGAAACCCACGGGGAGAACGTGCAGACTCCGCACAGACAGTGACCCAGGCCGGGAATCGATCCCGGGTCCCTGGCGCTGTGAGCCAGCAGTGCTAACCACTGGGCTACCATGCCGCAGTAAGCTGAGGAATTCCCTCTTTAAACGTCTTCATGTCTCCACTTCTCTTTCCAACTTTAAGACGTTGCTTTCAAACGTACTTCTTTGGCCTAGTGTTTGGACAGCTGCCCTTGTTGCCTCCTGCTTTTCTGCCTGATACCATTCCGGTGAAACTCCTTGAGGCATTTTACACAATTAGGCGCTATAGGCAAGCTGTCATTGCTTATAAGAATATGAAGTGTCAGAGGCATTGGGGTTTCCAAGTTGTGACTTGAATAATGTCTTCTCCTATTTTTGGCTTCTGGTGCTCGCTAATAAAGTCAGAGGGCAGGTCCCAGATCTCTGCCAATGCCTTCCTTGAATTGGCCTTGGTAGACAGGTCGAGAGTTGTCCACGGTTTATGCTTCCTCCTATTTCTTTACTCTGAGGCATAGTACTGAACACATGCAGGTGACAAATACGACTGAGAACAAGAACAGGTTGTGGATCTGAAGAATGGTGCACTGAGTGGATGGTTCACTCCAGGGATTCATTTCATTCAATCTCATCTACTAATTTGCCCAAGCAGTGGGCAAGGGAAGCGGAAGGGAAGACCAGGGAGGACACATTAACGGGAAGCCATATTGTTGAGATGTAAGGGATTCAGGGCTTCAAAGTGATCTGGGCCTCAAAATGTACAGAGGGAGGCTTGGGCTTGAATCTGGACAGGTCAGCTTAAAATGTACAGTTAAATACAACATCTTTCCCTATGGTTGATGAAACAGGATAACAATCTATACAGCGGGACAAGATGGATGACATTTTGGGGTTTGGGACTATTTGGGCCTGGAAGCATTTTGGTGTATTTTATATTGAAATGAAGAGATTGGGCCATATTTTCATCTCGACGCGGAGACTTGTTTCTGAGATTTGAGTGAGTTTATATTTGGAGGAAACCCAATTTGACAACATTCCCAACCTTGTCACAACATTCCCAACCTGGTGCCATTTTCCTCTGGCCTTTTTGCAGATCGGGAATGCACAAAATGCACACCTGCCCCTGCTGAGATTGGGTTTCCCATCAAGTTGCGGTTCCTCCTGCACACTCTTTATCGTATGGTACTGCGCGTTTTGGAAGCCCATTAAATGCACACCAGGGACAGAATAATATGCTCTCAATTCACATGCGGAGATTTATTCTCGGGTGTGAAGGCATCATCATGCCAGTTTTGTATAATGCGGAATGTTGGCAAGGTGAATATATACGAACAAGGAGCAGGAGTCGGCCACTCGGCCCCTCGAGCCTGCTCTGCCATTCAATAAGATCGTGGATGATCTGATTGTGACCTCAACCACATTCCTGCCTAACCCTGGGATAACCTTTCACCCCCCCCCTCGTCAATCAAGAATCTATCTGTCTCTGCCTTAAAAATATTCAAAGACTCGGTCCGGGATTTTCTGCTCTCCCTCGCAGAAGGAAGGGCTAGAAGATCCCATCCTCTGTTTCCACTGCCTTTTCAGTAAGAGAGCGCCAACGACTCAAGTCTCAGAGAAAACAAATTCTCCTCACCTCCGTCTTAAATGAGTGACCCCCTTATTATTAAACAGTGACCTCCCAGTTCTAGATTCTCCCACAGGAGGAAACATCCTCTCCACATCCACCCTGTCAATACACCTCAGGATCTTGTATGTCAATTAATAGTGTGTTAATTGTATATTTAACGCCATTAATGACTCAGTTGACTGCCAGAAAATTGACAAGTTTGAATCTCACAAACTGCACACTCAACCGATGTGTGATGCCAACCGCCATTTTTACCTATTCACACTGGGGTTGGGTTCGCAGTGCAGTATGTCCATGCTGGAGCACGCGTGTGGGTGTAGTTCTCCAACACAGTATTTCAGCTCTCAACAGTGTTTAAAGGTCTCTTCAATCTCACCCCTCACCTCCCCATCCTCATGCCAGCCCATGCCCCTCATATCGTCCATGCCCCCTCTCTGCCCCCTCCCAGGTATCCTCCATAGCCACTCACCCAGCATGCACTATGTACTATCCTCAGAATCAATGCAATATCAATGGAAAATATTTGACATTTCTTTGGGACAAAGAAACTCACCATCTAATAAAACCCTCCGTATCATTGATTCTGAAAAAGAATGCACTCTATCATGTGAAAAGAATTGTAGTGTAACCTGTCAGCTTGTGTCAACAATTCACAAACCACATCAAAGGAACAATCTGTTATTCTAACTTCTTGAAACTGTCATTCATTCTCAGATGAATGAAACACTAACTGGACTGAAATTTAGATTTAGATGTATTGTCACGTGTGCCAAGATACAGTGAAAAGTATTGTTCTGTGTACAGTCCAGGCAGATCGTTCCATACATGAAAAAACATAGACATACAATAAATACACAATGTAAATACATAGACACAGACATCGGGTGAAGCATACGGAGTGTGGTACTACTCAGTAGAGAAGATATGTGGAGAGATCAGTTCAGTCCATAAGAGGGTCATTTAGGAGTCTGGTAACAGCGGGGAAGAAGCTGTTTTTGAGTCTGTTCGTGCGAGTTCTCAGACTTTTGTATTTCCTGCCCGATGGAAGAGGTTGTAAGAGAAAATAACCCGGGTGGGAAGGATCTTTGATTATGCTGCCCACTTTCCCCAGGCAGCGGGAGGTGCAGACAGAGTCAGTGGTTGGGAGGCAGGTTTATGTGATGGACTGGGCTGTGTTCACGACTCTCTGAAGTTTCTTATGGTCTTGGGCCGAGCAGTTGCCATACCAGGCTGTGATGCAGCCCGATAGGATGCTTTCTATGGTGCATCTGTAAAAATTGGTAAGAGTCAATGTGGACATGCCGAATTTCCTTAGTTTCCTGAGGAAGTATAGACGCTGTTGTGCTTTCTTGGTCGTAGTGTCGACGTGGGTGGACCAGGACAGATTGGTGATGTGTATGCCTAGGAATTTGAAACTGTTGACCATCTCCACCTTGGCACCATTGATGCTGACACAGGTGTGTACGATACTTTACTTCCTGAAGTCAATGACCAGGTCTTTAGTTTTGCTGACGTTGAGGGAGAGATTGTTGTCTTTGCACCACGACACTAAGTTCTCTACCTCCCTCCTGTACTCTGACTCATCGTTGTTTAAAATCCATTAGCACTTGAAACTTAGCCAAGCATTGATAATGGCTACACCTGTTGCAACAATAGATTACTCTCTCCGGAAAAAGAACACCAGGTGCTCATTTCAATTTCAAAACAGAGTGCCTGTCAATCAATGTAAGTTAGACTTGTTTCAAGTCGAGGTTTACCTCACAGGTGAAAACCAAGGCTTTTTTAAAAATCAGCCAGAGCTATTTAAATTGCAGTCGAAAAGATGGCAGCACAAGCTGACAAGACATGTTGTAACATTTATTTCTTCATTATGATGCTTTCTCCATTGCTAAAAGCACTGTAATGCATGTGAACAAATTGACAAAGCTGGTCAACTAATCAGTGGGTGCAGGTGTGCATTTTACAGACTAGGTATTCCTGAACCCCATTAAGGCCAAAGAAAATGGTGCAGGGTCGGGACTGTGGAGGAAAATCAGGGGCTGGAATCTCCGTCGGTGGGATCCTCCACTTCGCCGGCAGTGCACTCACGCCTGCGGATTTCCCAATGGGGTGGGGGTGCCCACAATGGGAAACCCCATTGGCTGGCCAGCGGGACGGAGGATCCTGCTGCCGGCAGGTGTGGCGGGACGGAGAATCCCGCCTCAGATTTCTGCCAAAAAATCTAAGTGCGACCATTCGCATACTGAAACACTTCTCTGCACCCAGATGCAAATTTGCCAAGTAAGTTGAACATGAAAGCGGTTTAACCCATAGAATGCAAGCTTTTGCAAATTTAACTTAGAACCATAGAACTACAGAATTGCTACAGTGCAGAAGGAGCCCATTCGGCCCATCAAGACTGCACTGACCCTCTGAAAGAGCACCCTACCTGGACCCAATGCCTCACCCTATCCCCGTTACCCCACCTAATCTGCACACCCCTTGACACGAAGGGTCAATTTAGCATGGCCAATCCACCTAACCACATCTTTGGACTGTGGGAGGAAACCTGGAGCAGCCGGAGGAAACACAGGCAGACACAAGGAGAACATGCAAACTACACACAGAGTCACCCAAGGCCGGAATCGAACCCAGATCCCCGGCGCTCTGAGACAGCATTGCTAACCACCGTGCCACCCTATTTGTCTGTCGATGAACCGGGATGAAGCAAAGGTGCTTCCTGCATGCCATTCCAACTTGAGACAGTGGAATTCCGTTGTGAAAATCCAGGAAATGTTGACACATGTTCTTTTGGGATCACTTGTCCTGTTCAATTATTATTTAAATGATAAACTATTAAAACATGCTGCTGTGCAGAGAGACCTGGGTGTGCTAGTGCATGAGTCGCAAAAAGTTGGTTTACAGGTGCAACAGGTGATTAAGAAGGCAAATGGAGTTTTGTCCTTCATTGCTAGAGGGATGGAGTTTAAAACTAGGGAGGTTATGCTGCAATTGTATAAGGTGTTAGTGAGGCCACACCTGGAGTATTGTGTTCAGTTTTGGTCTCCTTACCTGAGAAAGGACGTACTGGCGCTGGAGGGTGTGCAGAGGAGATTCACTAGGTTAATCCCAGAGCTGAAGGGGTTGGATTACGAGGAGAGGTTGAGTAGACTGGGACTGTACTCGTTGGAATTTAGAAGGATGAGGGGGGATCTTATAGAAACATATAAAATTATGAAGGGAATAGATAGGATAGATGCGGGCAGGTTGTTTCCACTGGCGGGTGAAAGCAGAACTGGGGGGCATAGCCTCAAAATAAGGGGAAGTAGATTTAGGACTGAGCTTAGGAGGAACTTCTTCACTCAAAGGGTTGTGAATCTATGGAATTCCTTGCCCAGTGAAGCAGTAAAGGCTCCTTCATTAAATGTTTTTAAATAAAGATAGATAGTTTTTTTAAGAATAAAGGGATTAATGGTTATGGTGTTCGGGCCGGAAAGTGGAGCTGAGTACACAAAAGATCAGCCATGATCTCATTGAATGGTGGAGCAGGCTCGAGGGGCCAGATGGCCTACTCCTGCTCCTAGTTCTTATGTTCTTATGTTCTTCAATATGATCTTGTATAAGTGAGGCTTCAAGGAAAATGTTGCATTCATCAGTGTATTTTGGGATTTTGAGCGACAGCACATGAAGATGGAAGAAGCAAACTAATAAAGCTGGAAGAGGTGAAGTCAGTCAAGACATTTCCCCACTTTGAACTGAGAAGGAATTTGCAAGCTACAATAAAGAGTCTAAATGCAGGCGTATGAGTTAACACGCTATTTGCTTTCTATCACTGTGTGCAGATAATGTCAAGCAGGAACTAATGAGCCTTAACACACACACAAAAACAGCCCAGGGCAATGCAAGGGGAAAATAAGAATTCAGCTGCTCACTGAAATAGATTCACTCCAGCTAATACAGTAATTTGGCGAGCAGGACATGCAAGTGAGCCATTCACTCGGTTATATAAATACTATGACGGAAAGAGAGACACAGTTACTTTTTCAAAAATTGGGGTCTATGATTGGGTCGGCAGATGCACAAAGGGGGGCCTTGGTGAGTTACTGCAGCTTCAGAAACTTTGGGAGATGCTGTATTATTGCCTAGCAGTTGTAGACATTTCTTCCAATACTGTGGCATCCCAATTCCTCATCCTATCATTGCTGGAGGGAGGTGTAGGAAGGCCATCTTATCCATCTGCTTACCTCTGAATATTAAACTTTCACTAAGATTATGAGACCATTTGGCCCATCCCATCGCATCACTGTTACAAACTTCCTTCACAGCATTGAGCTGTTCCTTCAAACATTGGCTGCACTTCCTTGGAATCTATTTCATGAATTGATTACTCTTTTCAAAGGTCCGAACATGCTTTTTTTATGTAATTCTCTGTATCCCCTCTGATTTAGGAAGAGTGTCTGTCAGTGTATATGAGAATCTCTTGGGGTGGTTGGGTGACCATTCTTCATCACACTGACAATGGGAGGTGACATCCAATCACATCCTCACAGAAAGGGAAGGGAAGGTCGGAGGCTGCCAGCCATTTTGGAACTCCTTTGCCAACCAGCACAATAACAGAGTAGCCTTGGCTAAGGTCTTGGGGCAGCCAACTTTGCGGGGGGGGGGGGGGGGGGGGGGGGGCATGTGACTTGGGGCAATGCTGAAAACCTGCTTCAGCCCCCATCTCCCAGCTTTCGAAGACATCTCCGCTCTTCCAAATTGAGACTCCTCTCCACTTTACGCCTGCTCCTTCTGTTTTGCCATCTGCCAATTGCCACGTTCCTGGGCACTGGCATTGTTTGCTTTGTTTTGCTGCACATTTCCCTGCAAGAACATCCTTAAAATCTGCTTCATTCCACCGCCCCCCCCCCCCCCCAACCCATCCCACCGACACACGAATGACATGAAATGACTTGACGCACACCCTGCAATGAAATGACTTGCATGGTTTTTTCAAAATGATGAAGCGTTCCAGCAATGCAGATTGGTGTTGATGGTTATTTAGCGAAAGAAGCAGGGCACATGTTATCTCAACGGTGAGGACAAAATTGCTGCTTTCATAGAATAGAATAGAATCACAACAGAAGGAGGCCATTCAGCCCATCGAGTCTGCACCGACCCTCCCCGAAAGAGCTCCCTAACCAGGCGCCCGCCCTATACCTGCAACCCCATCCAACTTGCACATCCCTGGACATTAAGGGACAATTTAACATGGCCAATCCACCTAACCTGCACATCTTTATACACTAAGGGACAATTTAACATGGCTAATCCATCTAACCTGCACATCTTTGGAAACTAAGGGATAATTTATCATGGCCAACCCACCTAACCTGCACATCTTTGGAAACTAAGGGACAATTTATCATGGCCAACCCACCTAACCTGCACATCTTTGGACACTAAGGGACAATTTATCATGGCCAACCCACCTAACCTGCACATCTTTGGAAACTAAGGGACAATTTATCATGGCCAACCCACCTAACCTGCACATCTTTGGACACTAAGGGACAATTTAGCATGGCCAATCCACCTAACCTGCACATCTTTGGAAACTAAGGGACAATTTATCATGGCCAATCCACCTAACCTGCACATCTTTGGACACTAAGGGACAATTTATCATGGCCAATCCACCTAACCTGCACATCTTTGGAAACTAAGGGACAATTTAACATGGCCAATCCACCTAACCTGTACATCTTTGGACACAAAAGGACAATTTAACATGGCCAATCCACCTAACCTACACATCTTTGGGCACTAAGGGGCAATTTAACATGGCCAATCCACCTAACCTGCGCATCTTTGGAAACTAAGGGACAATTTATCATGGCCAATCCACCTAACCTGCACATCTTTGGACACTAAGGGACAATTTAACATGGCCAATCCACCTAACCTGCACATCTTTGGACACTAAGGGACAATTTATCATGGCCAATCCACCTAACCTACACATCTTTGGGCACTAAGGGGCAATTTAACATGGCCAATCCACCTAACCTGCACATCTTTGGAAACTAAGGGACAATTTATCATGGCCAATCCACCTAACCTGCACATCTTTGGACACTAAGGGACAATTTAACATGGCTAATCCACCTAACCTGCACATCTTTGGACACTGAGGGACAATTTATCATGGCCAATCCACCTAACCTACACATCTTTGGACACTAAGGGGCAATTTAACATGGTCAATCCACCTAACCTGCACATCTTTGGACACTAAGGGACAATTTATCATGGCCAATCCACCTAACCTACACATCTTTGGACACTAAGGGACAATTTAACATGGCCAATCCACCTAACCTGTACATCTTTGGACACTAAGGGACAATTTATCATGGTCAACCCACCTAACCTGCACATCTTTGGACTGTGGGAGGAAACCGGAGCGCCCGGAGGAAACCCACGCAGACACTGGGAGAACGTGCAGACTCCGCACAGACAGTGACCCGAGGCTGGAATTGAACCCAGACCCCTGGCGCTGTGGGGCAGCAGCGCTAACCACTGCACCACCGTGCCACCGTACTTTGAAACACTCCAAGCTATCTATACATTTTGTGATGACATACCTGCGAGGAACTATCTTTCGATGCATTTAGTCAGTTGTAAATGTCTCTTTTGACTGATAGCAGTTGTCAGTGGCGATGGCGACAACCGGTAGCTGTGATTGGTTTATGACCACACTTCTACTGACCGTGATGCGGTGAATACGTCCAATTGTCAGGTGCCACTCTAAAGGCACGTGGAAAGTTCACCTGGTGTTGTTATGGTCATGACCTCTGACCGTTGACCTCAACCGGAACCAAAAGGACATTTGGAGCTCACTTCCAGAGGAGGGCGACCAGTTTTCCTCCTGTGGGTCCAAGCACTGAATTATGGAATTGGTGGGAGAGAAATTGGAAAAAGTTGCAGGTTGTTAGAGGAATATATATTAATTATAAATAAAAGATAATATGAAGCAAAAGATACTGGCAGGAAAAGGAGAGCATGCAAAATGTTCTTCATTCTCTTTCAAGTAAATTTATTTGAAATATTTCTTACGGTGAATATTATTAGTCAAGCTAGCTTTGTTAAGCAAAACAATGGCTGGAGCAAGGAGCCTGGAATTTCCCAGACCTAAGGATTGAGATTCAGCAAAATGTTAAAAGCGGCCCTTCTGAGAACTCTCGAAATGACTCAGATGGTAAATGCTCAGTGTGGTAGCGACCGAATTACATTAACGGCGTTCAAAAGGCATCTTGACAAACACATGGATACAATGGGTATCGAGGGATACGGCACAAGGAAGTGCTGAGGGTTTTGGCCAAGGGTGGTATCATGACCGGTACACGCTTGGAGGGCCGGAAGGCCTGTTCCTGTGCTGTATTGCTCTTTGCTCTTTGACCCCTAAATAGCCCCAGGCTCTGAGCTGCAACGGGTGGGTCAACCGTGGTTTACTAAGGCAGTCAAAACACTTGTCAAGAGGAAGTAGGAGGCTTATGTAAAGATGAGACATGAAGGGTCAGTTAGGGCGCTCGAGAGTTACAAGTTAGCTAGGAACGACCTAAAGAGAGAGCTAAGAAGAGCCAGGTGGGGACATGAGAAGTCTTTGGCAGGTAGGATCAAGGATAACCCTAAAGCTTTCTGTAGATATGTCAGGAATAAAAGAATGACGAGGGTAAGAGTAGGGCCAGTCAAGGACAGTAGTAGGAAGTTGTGCTTGGAGTCCGAGGAGATAGGAGAGGTGCTAAATGAATATTTTTCATCAGTATTCACACAGGAAAAAGACAATGTTGTCGAGGAGAATACTAAGATTCAGACTACTCGACTAGAAGGGCTTGAGGTTCATAAGGAGGAGGTGTTAACAATTCTGGAAAGGGTGGAAATAGATAAGTCCCCTAGGCCGGATGGGATTTATCCAAGGATTCTCTGGGAAGCTAAGGAGGAAATTGCTGAGCCTTTGGCTTTGATCTTTAACTCATCTTTGTCAACAGGAATAATGCCAGAAGACTGGAGGATAGCAAATGTTGTCCCCTTGTTCAAGAAGGGGAGTAGAGACAACCCCGGTAACTATAGACCAGTGAGCCTTACTTCTGTTGTGGGCAAAATCTTGGAAAGGTTTATAAGAGATAGGGTGTATAATCATCTGGAAAGGAATAATTTGATTAGAGATAGTCAACACGGTTTTGTGAAGGGTAGGTCGTGCCTCACAAACCTTATTAAGTTATTTGAGAAGGTGACCAAACGGGTGGATGAGGGTAAAGCAGTTGATGTGGTGTATATGGATTTCAGTAAAGCGTTTGATAAGGTTCCCCACGGTAGGCTACTGCAGAAAATACGGAAGCATGGGATTCAGGGAGATTTAGCAGTTTGGATCAGAAATTGGCTGGCTGGAAGAAGACAAAGGGTGGTGGTTGATGGGAAGTGTTCAGACTGGAGTCCAGTTACTAGTGGTGTGCCACAAGGATCTGTTTTGGGGCCACTGGTGTTTGTCATTTTTATAAATGACAGAAGGATGGGTGAGGAAATTTGCAGATGACACTAAAGTCGGTGGAGTTGTTGACAGTGCGGAAGGCTGTTACAAGTTACAGAGGGACATAGATAAGCTGCAGCGCTGGGCTGAGAGGTGGCAAATGGAGTTTAATGCAGAAAAGTGTGAGGTGATTCATTTTGGAAGGAATAACAGGAAGACAGAGTATTGGGCTAATGGTAAGATTCTTGGCAGTGTGGATGAGCAGACAGATCTCGGTGTCCATGTACATAGATCCCTGAAAGTTGCCACTCAGGTTGAGAGGGTTGTTAAGAAGGTGTACGGTGTGTTAGCTTTTATTGGTAGAGGGATTGAGTTTCGGAGCCATGAGGTCATGTTGCAGCTGTACAAAACTCTGGTGCGGCCGCATTTGGAGTATTGCGTGCAATTCCGGTCGCCGCATTACAGGAAGGATGTGGAAGCATTGGAAAGGGTGCAGAGGAGATTTACCAGAATGTTGCCTGGTATGGAGGGAAGATCTTATGAGGAAAGGTTGAGGGACTTGAGGCTGTTTTCGTTAGAGAGAAGAAGGTTAAGAGGTGACTTAATTGAGGCATACAAGATGATCAGAGGGTTGGATAGGGTGGACAGTGAGAGCCTTTTTCCTCGGATGGTGATGTCTAGCACGAGGGGACATAGCTTTAAATTGAGGGGAGATAGATGTCGGACAGATGTCAGAGGTAGGTTCTTTACTCAGAGAGTAGCAAGGGCGTGGAATGCCCTGCCTGCAACAGTAGTGGACTCGCCAACACTAAGGGCATTCAAATGGTCATTGGATAGACATATGGACGATAAGGGAATAGTGTAGATGGGCTTTAGAGTGGTTTCACAGGTTGGCGCAACATCGAGGGCCGAAGGGCCTGTACTGCGCTGGAATGTTCTATGTTCTATCTGCCACTGTGCCACTGCAAAGGAGGAGCGAAGAATTGTGTAGGACCCTGCTCCTCCTGCCCTTACTGGAAAGCGTGTGTGTTTTGGCATTGGGTGAGGGCAAGATCCTGTGCTTGAATACCCTGCCAACACTTGGCATCTGTGTGTACACAGAGTGCCGCCACTTCGATCAGATAATGGATGGTGGTCCGCACCTTAGAATTGACTGAAGCAAGGAGTCAACACCTTCTGCAGAGCAGGGGAAAAAATGGTTCTCAAAAAATCATCTAGCTATCAGCGTATATTCACGAATGGATATCGCAAAATAATTTTCGAGTTAGCTGTTAAGTATACTCTTATCTAAATTGGCAGCACTCGTGTCTCCTGTGTCAGAAGGCTGTGGAACCAAATCCCAATCCATTGATTTGAGCTCAAAATCTCGGCTTCAGTGGAATATTGAGGGAGTGCTGCACTATTGGCTGTGCTTCAGATGAGGAGGCACCATCTTTCACTTGACAAATTAAACCGATTTCCCTGTGTGCCTGTTCTCATGCTGGCCTGCTTATCAGAAAAAGTGCATCTATTCACGTCATTCATAGGCGACTTGATCGAAACCTTTAAGATCCTGAGGGGTGTTGACAGGGTGGATGTGGAGAGGATGTTTTCTCTTGTTGGAGAATCTAGAACTAGTGGGTCACTGTTTAAAAATAAGTGGTCGCTCATTTAAGATAGAGATGAGGAGAAGTTGTTTTTTCTCTGAGATTTGTGAGTCGTTGGAACTCTCTATCAAACAACAACACCTCCTCCACGATAGTCCTCAACACCGGGGACCCGCAAGGCTGCGTACTTAGCTCCTACTATACTCCCGAGACATACACGACCGTGTGGCAAAATTCGCTGATGGCACAAACATAGTGGGTCGGATCTCAAACAACGATGAGTCAGAGTACAGGAGGGAGATAGAGAACCTAGTGGAGTGGTGTAACAACAACAATCTCTCCCTCAATGTCAGCAAAACTAAAGAGCTGGTATTTGACTTCAGGAAGCGAAGTAACGTACCCCCCCCCCCCGTCTGCATTAACGGGGCCGAGGTGGACATGCTTAGCAACTTCAAATTCCTTGGTGTACACATCACCAACAATCTGTCCTGGTCCACCCACGTCGACGCTACGACCAAGAAAGCACAACAGCGCCTATACTTCCTCAGGAAACTAAGGAAATTCGGCATGTCCACATTGACTCTTACCAATTTTTACAGATGCACCATAGAAAGCATCCTATCGGGCTGCATCACTGCCTGGTATGGCAACTGCTCGGCCCAAGATTGTAAGAAACTACAGAGAGTCGTGAACACAGCTCAGTCCATCACACAAACCTGCCTCCCATCCATTGACTCTGTCTACACCTCCCGCTGCCTGGGGAAAGCGGGCATCATAATCAAAGACCCCTCCCACCCGGGTTATTCTCTCTTCCAACCTCTTCCATCGGGCAGGAGATACAAAAGTCTGAGAACACGCACGAACAGACTCAAAAACAGCTTCTTCCCCGCTGTTACCAGACTCCTGAATGACCCTCTTATGGACTCAACTGATCTCTCCACATATCTTCTCTACTGAGTAGTACTACACTCCGTATGCTTCACCCGATGTCTGTGTCTATGTATTTACAGTGTGTATTTACATATGTCTATGTTTTTCATGTATGGAAAGCGCTGTCTGGACCCTACACAGAACAATACTTTTCACTGTACCTCGGTACATGTGGCAAATCTAAATCTCCAAAGGCAGTGGAAATAGAGGGCGGGATTTTCTGGGGACAGGCCGCAATGTGGGGTTGATGTTACAATCAGATCAGTCATGATCTTCTGGGATGGGGGAGCCATCCGTCTGTTCGCATTTGTTGGCCAGTTGGGACCTTTCCTCTGATATGAAAAGGTGTTTATGCTTACAAGTTCTTTCTTGTGAAAGATTAAAGAAATAGATTGATATTGGAACGCTTATGTGTCTGATATCTTTCTGTATGAAGTAACACTGTCACTGTTATCTGCACTGTCACTTTAATTTGAAAGGAAACCAGGTGTGATTTCGAATGCTTCATTTTTTAAAATTTAATTAGAATCATAGAATCATAGAAGTTTACAGCATGGAAACAGGCCCTTCGGCCCAACCAGTCCATGCCGCCCAGTTTTTTACCATTAAGCTAGTCCCAGTTGCCCGCACTTGGCCCATAACCCTCTATACCCATCTTACCCATGTAACTATCTAAATGCTTTTTAAAAGACACAATTGTACCCGCCTCTACTACTACCTCTGGCAGCCCATTCCAGACACTCACTACCCTCTGAGTGAAGAAATTGCCCCTCTGGGCCCTTCTGAATCTCTCCCCTCTCACCTTAAACCTATGCCCTCTAGTTTTAGACTCCCCTACCTTTGGGAAAAGTTGTTGACTATCTACCTTATCTATGCCCCTCATTATTTTATAGACCTCTATAAGATCACCCCTAAGCCTCCTACGCTCCAGGGAAAAAAGTCCCAGTCTATCCAGCCTCTCCTTATAACTCAAACCATCAAGTCCCGGCAACATCCTAGTAAATCTTTTCTGCACTCTTTCCAGTTTAATAATATCCTTTCTATAATAGGGTGACCAGAACTGCACACAGTATTCCAAGTGTGGCCGTACCAATGTCTTGTACAACTTCAACAAGACGTCCCAACTCCTGTATTCAATGTTCTGACCAATGAAACCAAGCATGCCGAATGCCTTCTTCACCACCCTGTCCACCTGCGACTCCACCTTCAAGGAGCTATGAACCTGTACTCCTAGATCTCTTTGTTCTATAACAACGCCATACCATTAACTGAGTAGGTCCTGGCCTGATTCGATCTGCCAAAATGCATCACCTCACATTTATCTAAATTGAGTGCAGAATGAAGGACATTTTTTCTTAAAAGCTTATCAGCCTTTTTATTTGAAATGTTATTAAAAATTAAGCACCAGATGTAAAGATGAAGCGATTTTCACAGCAGAGGCCTAAATCCCTGCTGAGTTAATGTTCCTTTCTTTTTAATAAAGATGAAAATGGAAGATAATTAGATGTACACATCTGAGAACAGGTTGATAGGACATGTTACAGATTATGGATGGATATGGGCCATACGAGTTTCCAATGATACCCCTTCCAAACCCGGTGTTGCAATTAATATCCTGAGAGTGAGCTCGCAAAGACAAATGCCAATCATTTGAGGTCATCGCCATTGGCAGAAATGAGTTCCAGAATTCACTAAATTCCCATTGATGCAAGGGGAGACATTTTGTGCCAGTTGCTGGATGGGACGATTCAAGTTTGTTTTAATTGCTGGAATGTAATCAAGTTTTGTTGTTGGGACTGGGTGGAAGAGTGAGTTCGCACAAGCCCTTTACACCTCTTGAGCTTCCATCTGGCAAACCCCCTCAATGTTTGTGAGCCAAGGTGACATTGGACAATCTCGATCCGCTTCCTCGCGATGAACCAACGAACACATCCATACTTCTGGGAGAAGTTGGCTGAATGCCAGACTGTGATGGCCCAAAATAAATTATCCCGACGCCACTGTCTAAAAGTGACGATACACAGCAAATTTCATTTGATGGACCAGTTTTGTGCTGTGAATCGCTCATATATAAGAGACGATGGCCTCACTCCTCTCCAACTCTCTAACTTTCTGTGGCCCTTGGTGGACTGACAACCCTGCAACTCTGGCCTCTTGAGTATCCCTAATTTTAATTGCAAAGCGTTGGTGACCGTACCTTCAGTTGCCTGTGCCGTGAACTCTGGAATTCACTCCCTAAACCTCTCCACCTGTCAATCTCTCTCTCCTCCTTTCAAATACTCCCTGAAAACTGCCCCTTCGGCCAAGCATTTGGTCATCTGACCTAATGCTTCCTTATGTGGTGCGGTGCAGTTCGATAATTATTTCTGTGAAGCGCCTTGGGAGGTTTTACGATGTTAAAGGCACTATATGAATGCATGTTCTTGTTGAAGGGAGAGTGAAAAAGACACTGCAGCAACTCACAGGATCTGGTATTTGTTCGGATATATGGTGAAGGTACAAGATCAAACCATCCAAAAAGCTTGATTACCTATCTCCGGTCTATCCCAACTGCTCTGTGAATGCCCAAACACAGTTTGAACTCTCTATGTAAATGGGACACTTAGGCTCATTCCAAGAGTGTTCCTGGAAAAGCTCAAGGGGCTAAGGTCTGACAAATCCCAGGACCTGATGGTTGACATCCTAGAGTTCTAAAGGATAAATGCAATGGCTGTGATTTTATAAAATTCGCGAGATTCTGGATCAGTCCCAGCAGTTTGGACGTTAGTAACTGCTGTTCAGGAAAGCACGGAGAGAGAAATCAGGGAACTACAGGCCGGTTAGACTAACGTCAGTCATTGGGAAACTGCTGAAATCTATCATTAAAGAAGTCCTAACAATGTACTTAGAAAAGCATAGTATGGTTAGAACATGGTTAGAGTTCGTTGAGGATGTAACGAATAGGGCAGATAAAGGGGGACCAGTAGATGTAGTTTATTTATATTTCCAAAAGGCATTTGATAAGGTGCCAATCAAAGGTTAATACTCAAGATGGAGTTGTGGTGATATATTCTTTTACATTTTTTAGATTCATTTTCTGGGATGTGGCATCGCTGGCAAGAACAAAGAACAGTACAGCACAGGAACAGGCCCTTCTGCTCTCCAAGCCTGCGCCAATCATGACGCCTGTCTAATCTAAAACCTTCTGCACTTCCTGGGTCCGCATCCCTCTATTCCCATCCTATTCATGTATTTGTCAAGATGCTTCTTAAACATCGCTATCGTATCTGCTTCCACCACCTCCTCCGGCAGCGAGTTCCAGGCACTCATCACCCTCTGTGTAAAAATTTGCTTCGCACATCTCCTCTAAACCTTTCCCCCTTGCACCTTTAACCTATGTCCCCAAGTAATAGACTTTTCCAACCTGGGAGAACCTCTCTGTCTATGCCCCTCATAATTTTGTAAACCTCTATCAGGTCGCCCCTCAACCTCAGTCGTTCCAGTGAGAACAAACCGAGTTTATTCAACCACTCCTCATAGCTAATGTCCTCCAGACCAGGCAACATCCTGGTAAACCTCTTTTGTACCCTTGCCAAAGCATTTATTGCCCATCTCTAGTTGACTCTAGGTTTGCCAGGGCTCCTTGGTGCCACACACGTTCGAATGTTGCCTTGATTTCAAGGGCAGTCACTCTCCCCTAACCTCCGGCATTCAGCTCTTTTGTCCATGTGTGAACCAAGGCTGTAATGAGGACACAAAAAGGCTGCAAACAGATCTGGACAAATTAAGTGGATGGACAACAAGGTGACAGATGGAGTATAATGTGGACAAGAATGGGGTTATTCATTTTAGTCAAAAGGATAGAAAAGCAGTTTGTTAAAAAGGCACAAAATCTGTAAATGTTGATGTTCAAATAGATTACAAGGAACACAAGAAGTTAGCATGCATGTACAATGAACAATTCAGAAAGCAAATGGCATGTTGGCCTGTGTTACAAGGGAATTGGAGTACAGGATTGAAGAAGTCTTGCTACACTTGTACACTTGGTGAAACTACACCTGGAATACTATGTACTGTTTTAGTCTTAATATCTAAGAATATTGTACTTACATTGGCGGTGGTACAGCGAAGATTCGCTGAATTGGTCCCTGGGAATGAGAGAGTTGTGCTACGATGAGAGGCTGAGTAAATTCTATGACATACATAAGAACTTCATAACTAGGAGCAGGAGTAGGAAATTTAGTCCCTGGAGCCTGCCCCGGCTGCTCACACCTTGGCCTCACCTCCACCATCCTGCCGACTCCCTATAACCCTTCATCCCACTGCTCATTAAAAACCTACATATCGCCTCCTTAAACTTGTTTAGTGTTCCGGCGTCCACTGGACTCTGGAGTAGGGAATTCCCCAGAGTCAGAGCGTAGAACAATGAGAGGTGATCCCATTGAAACAGAGAACATTCTGAAGGGGTTTGTCAGGTTGGATACTGAGAGATTGTTTCCCCCTGGCTGGGGTTTGACAGGGTGGCTACTGAGAGATTGTTTCCTCTGGCTGTGGTTTGACAGGGTGGATACTGAGAGATTGTTTCCCCCTGGCTGGGGTTTGACAGGGTGGATACTGAGAGATTGTTTCTCCCTGACTGGGGTTTGGCAGGGAGGATACTGAGAGATTGTTTCCCCCTGGCTGGGGTTTGACAGGGTGGATACTGAGAGATTGTTTCCCCCTGGCTGGGGTTTGACAGGGTGGATACTGAGAGATTGTTTCCCCCTGGCTGGGGTTTGACAGGGTGGATACTGAGAGATTGTTTCCCCCTGGCTGGGGTTTGACAGGGTGGATACTGAGAGATTGTTTCCTCTGGCTGTGGTTTGACAGGGTGGATACTAAGAGATTGTTTCCCCCTGGCTGGGGTTTGACAGGGTGGATACTGAGAGATTGTTTCCCCTGGCTGGGGTTTGACAGGGTGGATACTGAGAGATTGTTTCCCCCTGGCTGGGGATTGACAGGGTGGATACTGAGAGATTGTTCCCCCAGGCTGGGGTTTGACAGGGTGGATACTGAGAGATTGTTTCCCCCTGGCTGGGGTTTGACAGGGTGGATACGGAGAGATTGTTTCTCCCTGGCTGGGGTTTGTCAGGGTGGATACTGAGAGATTGTTTCCCCCTGGCTGGGGTTTGACAGGGTGGATACTGAGAGATTGTTTCCCCCTGGCTGGGGTTTGACAGGGTGGATACTGAGAGATTGTTTCTCCCTGACTGGGGTTTGGCAGGGAGGATACTGAGAGATTGTTTCCCCCTGGCTGGGGTTTGACAGGGTGGATACTGAGAGATTGTTTCCCCCTGGCTGGGGTTTGACAGGGTGGATACTGAGAGATTGTTTCCCCCTGGCTGGGGTTTGACAGGGTGGATACTGAGAGATTGTTTCCCCCTGGCTGGGGTTTGACAGGGTGGATACTGAGAGATTGTTTCCTCTGGCTGTGGTTTGACAGGGTGGATACTAAGAGATTGTTTCCCCCTGGCTGGGGTTTGACAGGGTGGATACTGAGAGATTGTTTCCCCCTGGCTGGGGTTTGACAGGGTGGATACTGAGAGATTGTTTCCCCCTGGCTGGGGTTTGACAGGGTGGATACTGAGAGATTGTTTCCCCCTGGCTGGGGTTTGACAGGGTGGATACTGAGAGATTGTTTCCCCCTGGCTGGGGTTTGACAGGGTGGATACTGAGAGATTGTTTCCCCCTGGCTGGGGATTGACAGGGTGGATACTGAGAGATTGTTCCCCCAGGCTGGGGTTTGACAGGGTGGATACTGAGAGATTGTTTCCCCCTGGCTGGGGTTTGACAGGGTGGATACTGAGAGATTGTTTCCCCCTGGCTGGGGTTTGACAGGGTGGATACTGAGAGATTGTTTCCCCCTGGCTGGGGTTTGACAGGGTGGATACTGAGAGATTGTTTCCCCCTGGCTGGGGATTGACAGGGTGGATACTGAGAGATTGTTCCCCCAGGCTGGGGTTTGACAGGGTGGATACTGAGAGATTGTTTCCCCCTGGCTGGGGTTTGACAGGGTGGATACTGAGAGATTGTTTCCCCCTGGCTGGGGTTTGACAGGGTGGATACTGAGAGATTGTTTCCCCCTGGCTGGGGTTTGACAGGGTGGATACTGAGAGATTGTTTCCCCCTGGCTGGGGATTGACAGGGTGGATACTGAGAGATTGTTCCCCCAGGCTGGGGTTTGACAGGGTGGATACTGAGAGATTGTTTCCCCCTGGCTGGGGTTTGACAGGGTGGATACGGAGAGATTGTTTCTCCCTGGCTGGGGTTTGTCAGGGTGGATACTGAGAGATTGTTTCCCCCTGGCTGGGGTTTGACAGGGTGGATACGGAGAGATTGTTTCCCCCTGGCTGGGGTTTGACAGGGTGGATACTGAGAGATTGTTTCCCCCTGGCTGGGGTTTGACAGGGTGGATACTGAGAGATTGTTTCCCCTGGCTGGGGTTTGACAGGGTGGATACTGAGAGATTGTTTCCCCTGGCTGGGGTTTGACAGGGTGGATACTGAGAGATTGTTTCCCCTGGCTGGGGTTTGACAGGGTGGATACTGAGAGATTGTTTCCCCCTGGCTGGGGTTTGACAGGGTGGATACTGAGAGATTGTTTCCCCCTGGCTGGGGGTTGACAGGGTGGATACTGAGAGATTGTTTCCCCCTGGCTGGGGTTTGACAGGGTGGATACGGAGAGATTGTTTCTCCCTGGCTGGGGTTTGTCAGGGTGGATACTGAGAGATTGTTTCCCCCTGGCTGGGGTTTGACAGGGTGGATACTGAGAGATTGTTTCTCCCTGGCTGGGGTTTGTCAGGGTGGATACTGAGAGATTGTTTCCCCCTGGCTGGGGTTTGACAGGGTGGATACGGAGAGATTGTTTCCCCCTGGCTGGGGTTTGACAGGGTGGATACTGAGAGATTGTTTCCCCCTGGCTGGGGTTTGACAGGGTGGATACTGAGAGATTGTTTCCCCTGGCTGGGGTTTGACAGGGTGGATACTGAGAGATTGTTTCCCCTGGCTGGGGTTTGACAGGGTGGATACTGAGAGATTGTTTCCCCTGGCTGGGGTTTGACAGGGTGGATACTGAGAGATTGTTTCCCCCTGGCTGGGGTTTGACAGGGTGGATACTGAGAGATTGTTTCCCCCTGGCTGGGGGTTGACAGGGTGGATTCTGAGAGATTCTTTCCCCCTGGCTGGGGTTTGACAGGGTGGATACGGAGAGATTGTTTCCCCCTGGCTGGGGTTTGACAGGGTGGACACTGAGAGATTGTTTCCCCCTGGCTGGGGTTTGACAGGGTGGATACTGAGAGATTGTTTCCCCCTGGCTGGGGTTTGACAGGGTGGATACTGAGAGATTGTTTCCCCCTGGCTGGGGAATCTACAACACGGGGGTCAAAGTCTGAGGGTAAGGGTTCGGCCATTTTGGATTGAGATGAGGAGAAATGTCTTCAAAGGATTGTGAATTCTCCACCCCAGAGGTTTGTGAATGCTTCATTGTTGAATAGATTTAAGGCCTAGAGAGACAGATTTTTTACCTCTCAGGGAATCAAGGGATGTGGGGAAGCAGGTTCGATGGGATGAATGGTCTCGTCCTGCATGTTCTTATGTTCATTTTTATATTTGCCAGAGACTCATCCGCCCCTGCTATTTTGTAGAGACTGCAATGGAAGTGATAAGACTCGGTAGCATTAGCAGTCGATGACTGCTGCCAGAGAGAAGGCCTTTGCTGCAAATTCATTGGCCATGCAGCTTGGTTTTGATGTGTTGGGTGTTATGGACCACAAACAGGTCACCAACACTGGAAGTGGTGCAACTGTATTTTATTATAAGGTTATCTATATTAACATACTTGAACCGTGGGTAAATGCAATACCAGCTTTAACTGTTGACCCTTGCCTAGTCCTAACCAGTCGATGCACTCAGCACATGGTGAATATCTGTGTTGCAGGCTGTGAGCTCTGTGCTCCGAGCTGGCTGCTACTAGAATCAGCGGGAACTCTCCTGTCCCCTGTCTTTATAGTGCATGTGCTCTCACTGGTGATTGGCTGCAGTGTTGTGTATGCTGATTGGTCCCACTGCATGTCCATCAGTGTGTGTGTCTGCACCATGATATACTGGTGTATAGTATGACATCCCCCCTTTTATATAAAGAATATGTGCCTGCGTGACAATAAATATTGTGTAGTGAATGTACCTGACTATGTGTGTGCGTGTTATTTACATGACTATGTACATGAGGCTAATCTATTTACACGGGAAGGTGCCTGGTGCAGAGAAATAGGGTGTCACACCAACAATGAAATGAACATTATATACAAACTACAGGAATGATGAAACAGGATAACAGAACAGATCAAAGACTCCAACATTGTAAACCTCATAAGTCAAGTCTCTGAGGTGGGCGACGAATTCTGGTTGACCGCCTCAAGGGTGGGTCAGGAGCCACCGGCTGAGGAACGGGCTGGGCCACGGCAGAGTGAGGAGGATGCAGAGTATTCGGAATCTCCACATAGTCCAGGTTGGGGACAACAGGAGGGTGTGGCACCGGTGGAGGATCACGTAGCGAGCGTGGAACGAGACGAAGGGCACGCCGATTGCGGCGGCGAATGGAACCATCTGGCAGACGAACCAGGAACGAGTGGGGAGACACCTGCCGAAGAACCACAGCAGTTGCAGACCAGCCACCCTCCGGAAGATGGATGCGGACGTTGTCATCTGGCGCCAGAGCAGGGAGATCAGTCGCCCGAGCGTCATGCGCCACCTTGTGTTGTGCACGAGACTGTTGCATCCGCTGAAGGACCGGAACGTGGTCGAGGTCTGGGATGTGAATGGACGGCACCGTGGTCCTGAGGGTGCGACCCATGAGCAGCTGGGCTGGCGACAGGCCCGTGGAGAGTGGGGCCGAACGATAGGCCAGCAGGGCGAGGTAGAAATCGGATCCCGCATCGGCAGCCTTGCAGAGGAGCCGTTTGACGATGTGGACGCCCTTTTCCGCTTTGCCATTGGATTGGGGGTGCAGGGGACTGGATGTCACAGGCACAAAGTTGTATCTGCTGGCAAAGTTGGACCATTCCTGGATCACGAAGCAGGGGCCATTGTCCAACATCACAGTGAGTGGGATGCCGTGACGAGCAAAGGTCTCCTCGCAGGCACGGATGACCGCCGATGATGTGATGTTGTGCAGGCGTACGACCTCCGGGTAGTTCGACAAATAGTCTACAATCAGAACATAGTCCCTGCCGAGCGCATGGAACAGGTCAACGCCTACCTTAGACCAAGGGGACGTGACCAACTCAGGGGGCTGTAGGGTCTCACGTGGTTGGGTCGGCTGGAACCGCTGACAGGTGGGGCAGTTGAGCACTGTGTTGGCAATGTCCTAATTGATGCCGGACTAGTACACAGCCTCTCGGGCCCTCCGTCGGCACTTCTCCACGCCAAGATGGCACTCGTGTAGCTGTTCCAAAACGAGCTGGCGCATGCTGTGCGGGATCACGATGCGGTCCAGCTTCAGGAGGACACCATCGACTACTGCCAGATCGTCCCTGATATTGTAGAACTGCGGCCACCCGTCCGTCATGTGGCGCATGACACGCTGTAATAGGGGGTCAGCCGCAGTCTCGCGGCGAATGTGGATAAGGCGTTCATCCGTGGCCGGCAGATTGGAGGCCGTGAAGGCCACATGGGCGTCAACCTGGCAGACGAACCCCTCTGAGTCACACGGGGTGTTGACTGCCCTGGACAGAGCGTCGGCTATGATCAGGTCCTTGCCCGGGGTGTATAGGAGCTGGAAATCATACCGCTGGAGTTTAAGCAGAATGGGCTGGAGGCGAGGGGTCATATCATTCAGGTTTTTTTGTATAATGTTGACCAGCGGGCGATGGTCGGTCTCGACTGTGAATTGGGGGAGGCCGTACACGTAATCATGAAATTTGTTGACCCCAGTCAACAGGCCCAGGCACTCGTTTTCGATCTGCGTGTAGCGCTGTTCCATGGGGGTCATGGCACGTGACGCATATGCAACGGGGGCCCATGGTGAGGCCTCATCGCGTTGCAGGAGCACCGCCCCAATGCCGGATTGGCTGGCATCCGTTGAAATTTTTGTTTCCTTCGTGGGATCAAAAAATGCCAATACCGGGGCCGTGGTAAGCTTGGCCTTAAGCGCCTCCCATTCGCGCTCGTGGGCGGGAAGCCATTGGAAGTCTGTCGTCTTCCTGACCAGGTTCCGGAGAGCTGTGGTATGGGAGGCAAGGTTGGGGATGAACTTCCCGAGGAACTTGACCAAGCCCAAAAATCGTAGGACCGCCTTCTTATCCGCTGGCTTCTACATGGCCGTGATGGCAGCCACCTTGTCCGCATCCGGCCGCACACCCAACCAGGAGATGTGGTCCCCTTGGAACTTGAGTTCCGTCTGGCCGAAGGAACATTTGGCTCTGTTGAGGCGAAGGCCTTGGTCCCGTATTCGTTTGAAAACGTGCTGGAGGCGACTGATATGCTCCTGCTGGGTGGTGGACCAAATGATGATGTCGTCAACATAGACGCGCACACCCTCAATGCCCTCCATCATTTGCTCCATGATCCGGTGGAATATTTCTATGCCGATATAATCCCAAACGGCATCCTGTTGTAGCAGTATCTGCCAAACGGGGTATTAAAGGCACACAGCTTTCTGCTGGACCTGTCTAGTTGAATTTGCCAGAATCCATTTGAGGCGTCAAGTTTGGTGAAGATGTTGGCCCGAGCCATCTCGCACGTGATCTCCTCGCGCTTGGGGATAGGGTAATGCTCCCTCATTATGTTGCGATTCAGATCCTTTGGGTCAATGCAGATCCGGAGCTCGCCGGAGGGCTTCTTTATGCACACCATGGAACTGACCCAGTTGGTTGGTTCCGTCACGCTGGAGAGCACTCTTTGGTCCTGGAGGTCCTGCAGCTGCTGCTTGAGGCGGTCCTTGAGGGGTGCTGGGACTCTGCGAAGTGCATGAACGACAGACGTGTTCATGGCGTCTTGTTTGAGCAGGATTTTGTAAGTGTATGAAAGCGTGCCCATGCCTTCGAAAACGTTGCGGTGCTGGTCGATGATGGAATTGAGTTGCGCCCTGAAGTCCGCATCCTGGAAGGCAGACATGTCCTCTGGAGAGCGAGAGTGTACTCGTTGAACGAGATTTAAGAGTTTGCACGCCTGTGCGCCTAGCAGAGAGTCCTTTGAGGAGCCCACGATCTCGAAGGGAAGGATGGCTTTTCGCGAGTCGTTCGTCACTTCGAGTTGGCATGAACCGGTAGCAGGAATGACATTGCCATTGTAGTCCACTAGTTGGCAGGTCGACGGAAGAATTGTTGGTTTAACCCCAAGGGTCTGAAAGGCTGACCACGCTAGGAGATTAGCGGAAGCACCAGTGTCCAGGCGGAATCGTATCTGGGATCGGTTGACCATCAGGGTGGCACACCACTCGTTGTCTGGATCAATGCTGTGCACCGACAGCGGCTGGTGGTTTTGATTCGGGGACAGCCTGTTCTTTGTTATAACAGCGACTCGAAAAGGCTCCCTCGGGTCCTCGGTGTCACTGATCTGCGGGAAGTCGGAATCGGACTCGGTGAACGTGGGTTGAACTGCCCGAACGTTCCTGCGAAGCTGGCTGAAGCGATGCAAATTGGCAGGCTGAGCTGCTCGACAGCAGGCAGCATAGTGGCCAAGTCTGCCACATCGTAGGCATTGTCGCGATTTTGCAGGACATTGCCGCTTTAAATGGACGGAGCCACATTTGCCGCACGTCGTGACGTCAGTACTCTCGTTGCGCCACCGCGCATGCGCGGTGCGGTCCTGCATGGTGCGCGCCTGCACATCACGTTCCTCCACGTCACCGTCCCCTCATTTGGCGCGTACAAGCGCGGGAGGCCACGAAAAGCACGCAAAATGGCCGCCCTCATCCAGGCTGCAGCCTTGGAGGTGTTCAATTTTTTGGACCCGTTCCGCCTGGTGGGGACCTTGCCGGGCCGTTTCAGCCGCCTGTATGTGGGAGTACCGACTGGTGGCATTTTCATGCAGGACACAGGTCTCGATGGCAGTCGCTAGGGTGAGTTGCTTAATTTTGAGGAGCTGCTAACGCAGGGGGTCCGACAGAACACCAAATGCGATCTGGTCGCATATCATGGAGTTGGAGGTGGGCCCTTAGCCGCAGGACTGCGCAAGGATGCGGAGGTGTGTTAACAAGGATTGGAAAGGCTCGTCCTTACCCTGCAAGCGCTGCTGGAACAGGTACCTCTCGAAGCTTTCATTGAGCTCTATGCTGAAGTGGGTATTGAATTTGAGGAGAACCGTCTTGTACTTTGTCTTGTCCTCGTCGTCTGCGAATGTGAGGGAGTTGAAGATGTGGATAGCGTGTTGCCCGGCCGTGGAGAGGAGCAGAGCAATCTTCCTGGTGTCCGAGGCGTTCTCCCTGTCCGTGGCTTCGAGGAAGAGCTGGAAGCGCTGTTTAAAAATCTTCCAATTGAGCCCGAGATTGCCGGCGATGCGGAGCGGCGGCGGAGGGTTGATGTTCTCCATACTTCAGGATGCCGGAATGCTGATTAGTTGCAGGTGGGTCTCAGAAGTGCTACTATGCAACCACTCCTTGTACCATGATGTGTTGGGTGTTCTGGATCACAAACAGGTCACCAACACTGGAAGTGGCGCAACTCTATTTTATTAAAAGGTTAACTATATTAACAGACTTGAACTGTGGGTAAATGCAATACCAGCTTTAACTGTTGACCCTTGCCTAGTCCTAATCAGGTGATGCATTTAGCACATGGTGAATGTCTGTGTTGCAGGCTGTGAGCTCTGTGCTCCGAGCTGGCTGCTACTAGAATGAGCGGGAACTCTCCTGTCCCCTGTCTTTATAGTGCGTGTGCTCTCACTGGTGATTGGCTGTGGTGTATGCTGATTGGTCCCACTGTGTGTCCATCAGTGTCTGTGTGTGTGCACCATAATATACTGGTGTATATTATGACAGGTTTATGTTTCTGACAGGATTTAAAATCTCTTCTACCTGAGGAAGCTCAAAAACTCAGCGCCATCTGCTGCCTGGCAGACAATCAGATTACTGCACCCTCGAACAAGGGGGCCTGTGTGGAATGAATTGGGGAATAAAATATATGTCCTTTCAATAAGTGGCTGATTGGGAGCGGCAGGAATGAACTTCAATATTCCACAAAGGAACAGGTATGACACACAAGGTATAAGAAGGAGAATTGAAAGACTGGAGGCAGAGGTTGCACACAAGCCAATGAGTTACTTGTTCGATTCAGCTCATTGATGTGTTTGGATAATAATCTACCGCTTCAATGCATATTGTGTTATCCAAAGGTGGAAGTAATCTTTATTTCGAAGGATAGCATACTAGAATGGTGGCAGGTTGGCACAATTTAAGAGTTGGATGAATATCTGGCCAGGATCTTGATTGATGTTTATGAGGATAGGTACAGACAGGAAATCTGAAATGTAGTGTAAAAGTTGCCGTATTCTGAGCTACTGGTACCTTGGCAATGTCATTGCAGTGAAGGCAAAAGTCGAAGACTTTGATATAGAATGTAAAGTTCGATCATTTGCATTCCCTCTCTTGTATGTTCAACGTGGCTTCGTTGCCACAGAATATTGGTTTATGACTTTGTCAGGAAAACATTCACGTGGGAATGCGATGTGACCTTGTTAACCAAGGCACTAAAAATTTACCGAAGAGGGAATTCAACCCTCTGGAGTATTTTTGACTTTTCTTTTAGGGTTGAAATGGGGCGGGGCAGAGTCTATGGTTTCACCACAGAGGGAGGCCGTGTCCTTGTCTGCGAGAGCATCTCAACTGATCCCAAAGAGAAAATGCTGGAAAATCTCAGCAGGTCTGGCAGCATCTGTAGGGAGAGAAAAGAGCTAACGTTTCGAGTTCAGATGACCCTTTGTCAACTGATCCCGTTCCCTGCCTTTTCACCAGATGTCTTGCAATTTGTTTTTCACTTCAGATAATTATCTCATTCCCTTTTGAAAGCCACAATTGAAGCTGCTGCTACCAGACTCTCAGGCAGTGAATTCCAGATCTCAACATCTCAAAATAAACCTTTCATCGTGTTTGTAAGAATCCGAATGTGTGGTGCCTCCAAACGTTTTCCCTTTGCAGCACTTAGAGAATATAACAAAACAGAAAACAGGCGACGAGGATTGAGGGAAGAAAACAAAATTGCTGAAGAAAGGATCATCGACAAGAAACGCGGAGATGGCGTCGAGCACAGAAATGATTTTCGGGATTGGCCTCACATGTCGGGTGAAGCAAAAGCCGCTGATGCTGAAGGTTTAAAATAAACACAACCGTGAGTAAGCAGAACAACAATTCAAAAACTTTCTTTCTGCTGGAAGTGGGTCGAGTCTAGTCTGCAGGAACTGTGCATGTGGCAAAGTTAAACGGGCTGCAGGAACAGGCATCCAGAAGTCTTCCGACTCTGTACAGGCCACTACTTGACGACAAGTCAAACCACAGTCAGGAAAAACGTTTCTAACGTTGTGGATAAGGGGATCACTTGTGCCATATATCAAAAACAAATGGAAGAAGGAAGTTGGCCGAAGTAGAGATGAAGATGAAGATTGTGAGACTTAGAACAAACAAAGAACAAAGAAATGTACAGCACAGGAACAGGCCCTTCGGCCCTCCAAGCCCGCGCCGACCATGCTGCCCGACTAAACTACAATCTTCCACACTTCCTGGGTCCGTATCCCTCTATTCCCATCCTATTCATGTATTTGTCAAGATGCCCCTTAAATGTCACTAACGTCCCTGCTTCCACCACCTCCTCCGGTAGCGAGTTCCAGGCACCCACTACCCTCTGCGTAAAAAACTTGCCTCGTACCATCTACTCTAAACCTTGCCCCTCTCACCTTAAACCTATGCCCCCTAGTAATTGACCCCTCTACCCTGGGGAAAAGCCTCTGACTATCCACTCTGTCTATGCCCCTCATAATTTTGTATACCTCTTTCAGGTCTCCCCTCAACCTCCTTCGTTCCAGTGAGAACAAACCGAGTTTATTCAACCGCTCCTCATAGCTAATGCCCTCCATACCAGGCAACATTCTGGTAAATCTCTTCTGCACCCTCTCTAGAGCCTCCACATCCTTCTGGTAGTGTGGCGACCAGAATTGAACACTATACTCCAAGTGTGGCCTAACTAAGGTTCTATACAGCTGCAACATGACTTGCCAATTCTTATACTCAATGCCCCGGCCAATGAACACCTCTCCACCTGTGTTGCCCCTTTCAATGACCTGTGGACCTGTACTCCTAGATCTCTTTGACTTTCAATACTCTTGAGGGTTCTACCATTCACTGTATATTCCCTACCTGCATTAGACCTTCCAAAATGCATTACCTCACATTTGTCCAGATTAAACTCCATCTGCCATCTCTCCGCCCAAGTCTCCAAACAATCTAAATCCTGCTGTATCCTCTGACAGTCCTCATCGCTATCCGCAATTCCACCAACCTTTGTGTCGTCTGCAAACTTACTAATCAGACCAGTTACATTTTCCTCCAAATCATTTATATATATACTACAAAGAGCAAAGGTCCCAGCAGTGATCCCTGTGGAACACCACTGGTCACAGCCCTCCAATGAGAAAAGCATCCTTCCATTGCTACTCTCTGCCTTCTATGGCCTAGCCAGTTCTGTATCCACCTTGCCAGCTCACCCCTGATCCCATGTGACTTCACCTTTTGTACTAGTCTACCATGAGGGACCTTGTCAAAGGCCTTACTGAAGTCCATATAGACAACATCCACTGCCCTACCTGCATCAATCATCTTAGTGACCTCTTCGAAAAACTCAATCAAGTTAGTGAGACACGACCTCTCCTTCACAAAACCATGCTGCCTCTCACTAATACGTCCATTAGCTTTCAAATGGGAGTAGATCCTGGCTCGAAGAATTCTCTCCAGTAAATTGGAATGCATGAAGCGAAATTTCAACTTTATCTCATTAGATAACACCAGAGGACATGAAGGTTGCAACATTTCTCAGTTCAGTAGGTCGTAAAACCTTTATACTACTGTAAATTTAGCAAAGCCAGGAGAAAAGACCTATAACAAGACTTTAGAAGGGTATTTCTCAACTTGACCATTGTTAATTGCAGAAAAGTAAGAGCACGTCTTTTGGGATGTGTGGGGGGGAACCGGAGCACCCGGAGGAAACCCACGTAGACACGGGGAGACCGTGCAGACTCCACACAGACCCAAGCCGGGAATCAAACCTGGGACCCTGGTGCTGTGAAGCAATAGTGCTAACCACTGTGCTACCGTGCTACCCTAGTGAAGCTATTCAGAGGATACCGGAAGTCTGCAGAGGGATTTAGATAGGCTAAGTGAATGGGCTAGGGTCTGGCAGATGGAATACAATATCGACAAATGTGAGGTTATCCATTTTGGTAGGAATAACAGCAAAAGGGATTATTATTTAAATGATAAAATATTAAAACATGCTGCTGTGCAGAGAGACCTGGGTGTGCTAGTGCATGAGTCGCAAAACGTTGGTTTACAGGTGCAACAGGTGATTAAGAAGGCAAATGGAATTTTGTCCTTCATTGCTAGAGGGATGGAGTTTAAGACTAGGGAGGTTATGCTGCAATTGTATAAGGTGTTAGTGAGGCCACACCTGGAGTATTGTGTTCTGTTTTGGTCTCCTTGAGAAAGGACGTACTGGCACTGGAGGGTGTGCAGAGGAGATTCACTATGTTAATCCCAGAGCTGAAGGGGTTGGATTACGAGGAGAGGTTGAGTAGACTGGGACTGTACTCGTTGGAATTTAGAAGGATGAGGGGGGATCTTATAGAAACATATAAAATTATGAAGGGAATAGATAGGATAGATACGGGGAGGTTGTTTCCACTGGCGGGTGAAAGCAGAACTAGGGGGCATAGCCTCAAAATAAGGGGAAGTAGATTTAGGACTGAGCTTAGGAGGAACTTCTTCACCCAAAGGGTTGTGAATCAATGGAATTCCTTGCCCAGTGAAACAGTTGAGGCTTCTTCATTAAATGTTTTTAAGATAAAGATAGATAGTTTTTTGAAGAATAAAGGGATTAAGGGTTATGGTGTTCGGGCCGGAAAGTGGAGCTGAGTCCACAAAAGATCAGCCGTGATCTCATTGAATGGCGGAGTAGGCTCGAGGGGCCAGATGGCCTACTCCTTCTCCTAGTTCTTATGTTCAGCGAAAGCTGCTTACTGTAAGCGACGTAACTCTCAGATCTGCTGTAGAGGTTGCCTTGTCTTTGGAGCTGGCAACAAAAGAAGCTTCACAGATAGTGTCTGGATCGGAGATCCACAAAATGGAGACCATCAGAAACAAGGCTGCAAGGGTACAACCATGTCATTGATGTACACAGGTTGGACACGCAGTGAGGGAATGCTGCAGTAAGAAAAATAAGTGCAAAAACTGTGGCAAAATGGACCATATTGCCAAAGCACGCTGGGCTAGGCAGATTTTATAAACACCAAAGATGTGCAAGAAAAAGAAACACCTCTAAGTAGACTAGCCATGTCTGCAAGTTGGTGGACAGAATTCAAGACCCCTCAGGAGCTGAAACTAGGTGGCTTGTCAGTTTGGGGTGATCAACAATGTTTCTGAGCATTCCCAAAACCTGATGGTAACCAAGTCAAATGGCAGCTGTATCATTGATTCCTGAAACAATTTATAATCAGAAGTTGAAGCATATGCCTTTAAAAACAACACATGTTATCCTAAGGTCATACACAGAAGAGGCCATACCTGTAAAAGGATATATTATGGTATCAGTAGAGGTAAATGGACAAACAATGGAATTGCCCCTTCACGTTGTCCGTGAAAACATTCCTGCTTTATTTCGTAGAACATGGTTGGGAAAAATTAAACTCAACTGGGGAGCAGTGAATCAACTAGTTGAGTCAAAGAATGTCTGACAACAACTTCGGGAGAAGTATAAGAAGGTGTTTGAAGATCCACTGGGCTCAAGGACAGGAATTGAAGTTCAACTCAAAGTAAAGCCAGACAGTACGCCAAAATGTCTCAAAGCTAGAACTGTACCATACACCATCAGGCCAAAAGTCAAAGAACTAGAAAGAGTAGTCCAAACAGGAGTCAATGAACCAGTTGTTACAAGTGATTGGGCAACACCAGTAGTTCCTGTATTAAAATGTGATGGCTCAGTGAGACTATGTGGAGATTTTAAAACAACTATTAACCCAGTATTGTGCACAGATCACCATCCACTGCCACTGAATGAAGACTTGTTTGCTGGACTCTGGAGGGCAGGAATTCAGTAAAATGGATCTATCACAGACGTATTTACAGGTGAATCTGGCTACAAAATCACAGCCTCTACTTACTATCGTGATGCAAAGGTCTCCTCCATTGCAGGAAATGTCCATTTGGAATAACATCTGCTCCTGGTCTGTTTCAGAGGTCCATGGATCAAATTCTGAGTGGGCAAACTGGGGTGCAATGTTATCTGGATGACATCCTCATCACCAACCCAAGTGAACAGGAACACTTGAAGAACTTGAAAGCTACTCTGAAACATCTACCTGAAACCAAACTCTGAGTTAAAAAGGAAAAAGGTGACATTTTCAAGACACCCGTAAATTATTTGAGTCACATCATCGATAAAATGGCTTACACAAGGAGCCGAAAAGATAACCGAAATCTCAGAAGCACCACGTCCTCAAAATATGACACAACTGAGGTAGTTTCTGGGATAAATCAATTATTTTCGCAAATTTGTTCCGAATTTAGCAACACGATTGAAGCCTTTACACACTTTCCTATGTGCCAAACAGGCATGGCACTGGTCAGAAGAGTATGAAAGTGCATACAGTGCGGTAGAAAATGGCTTAAAGAAGTCAGAGCTGTTGGTCCACTTCAATCCAAAGCTGAAGTTACAACTTGCTTGCGATGCGTCACCTTATGGGGTTGGTGCAGTTATCTCACACATAATGCCGTCAGGAAAGGAACGACCGACAGCATTTGCTTCACGAACTCTGACTAGTAAAGAAATGAATTATGCTCAGCTAGAAAAAGAGGTTTTCAGCATCATTTTCAGGGTTTCACCACTATCTTTATGGGTGTCATTTTACTGTCTTGACAGATTATCGACCCTTGACGACAATCTTTGAGCCTTATAAAGGTATACCTTCTTTGGCAGCTAGTAGGTTACAAAGATGGTCTTTGATACTCTTGGTACTTACATTCGATATCCAATACCGTAAATCGGAGCAACATGCAAATGCTGATGCTTTGTCAAGATTGTCATCACAAATCAAACAAGAACCTGAAGAACATTTTGTCACATCATATATTTCTCGCTCGTGGATAATGTACCCGTGACTTCATCTCAAGTTCAGAGATACACAAGAACGGATCAGTGATGGGGACGGTGGTGGATATGTCCAAAAAGGAAGGCTGTCAGATGTTCAGAAGGAACACCCGGACCTCAAGCCCTACATCACAAGAAAACTTGAGTTGACAGTCCAGAATGGAGTTTTATTAAGGGGAATCCGAGTGATTATTCCTTCGTGCTTGCGTAGTAAAGTCCTTGACAACTGCATGAGGGACATCCTGATATGGTCAGGATGAAGGAATTGGCATGCAGTTATTTTTGGTGGCCAGGATTAGATGCTCAAATCAAAGAGAAAGTGGGGCAATGTCAGTCCTGTGTAAAACTAAGGAACACTCCACCATTACAACCATTACCTCTGTGGGAATGGCCGACACAGCCATGGCAGAGAATACACATAGACTATGCTGGTCCACTGGACGATCACATGTTCTGAGTGATTGTGGACGCACACTCTAAATGGCCAGAAGTCGGGATTATGAAATCCACGATGACAGAACAGACTATTGAGAAGTTGGACGAAATAGTCACAAGATTTGGTACACCGGAGCAGGTGGTCAGTGACAGTGGTCCTCAGTTCACTTTCAAAGAGGGGTTCGAAGACTACTTAAGAGGGAATGGAGTACAGCCCATAAAGTCAGCTCTGTAACATCCTGCAACAAATGGATTGTCCAATCAATTTGTAAAGTCACTTAAACATTCCGTCAAGGCAGCAAAGGACCAAAGTTCATTGGCAGGAAGAGTGAACAAATTCTTTTCTTTTTTATAAATTTAGAGTATCCAATTCATTTTTTCCAATTAAGGGGAAATTTAGCGTGGCCAATCCACCTACCCTGCACATCTTTTTGGGTTGTGGGGGCGAAACCCACGCGAACAGGGGGAGAATGTGCAAACTTCACACGGACAGTCACCCAGAGCCGGGATCGAACCTGGGACCTCAGCGGCGTGAGGCAGCAGTGCTATCCACTGTGCCACCGTTCTGTCCTAACAAATTCTTAATGTCTTACAGGAACACTGCACACGCAACTACACAGAGTTCACCAGCAATGCTGCTGTTCAAAAGGAAACTGCGAACACAGTTTGATTTGTCAACTCCACCTGATACTTGAGATTGTCAAACGACAACAAGCACAGATTGCTAGGAGGGAGCAAAACTCTAAAAACTGAGTATTCACTCAGGGAGAGTGAGTGCGAGCTAGAAGCTACACCAGCAGTGAGAAATGAGTACCTGCTGTTACCCTAGCAAAGATAGGTCCAATATCTTACACCGTACAGACAGATGATGAAAAAGTTTGCCAACGTCGTACTGACCAACTCCGAGCTTCACAAAGTGAAATTGCCAAAACTTCCCAGGAAGTATTTCCATCGGAAAATCTCAGCAGTGATACTCCTGGACAGACACCAAACACAGAGACAAGTCCAGATTCTGAGGATTAACCAATACCTATAGAGATGGACACTGGAGTAATTTCCCAGGTGGTACCACCAAAAGAGGAATCTTCCAAGTCCTCAAAGTAGTCAGGTTCCAGAACATCGAATACAACCCAAAATAGACGTCCACCTGAGTGACTCTTATTCAGTTGTTTATATGTGAAGAGATATTGCATAAGTGAATCTGTTGTAAAAATGTAAAGGAAGTGTTGTTGTACTAATGACGTAAAGGGGAGGGGTGTTATTATTCAGAGAACACATCCTTTCTGGTGAAGTGTCATGTGATCTGCCGTGACATCAGCAGAGTGTTTTGCACGGGCTTCATCTTGGATTGTAAGAGCAACAACTCCTAATAAACCTCTCACCGTGTTTGTAAAAATCCAAGAGTGTGGCACCTTCAAACTTTCCTCTTTGCGACACTTAGAGAATATAACAGTTTCATGTCACAACTTTGCCTCATCTTACTGACACGATCCTGTCAGGATTTGACTTCAATCATTACCAGAAGGATCCGATGGTGACGTCCTCGATTGGCAAATTCTCTTGGATGCCCAATTGAAGAAATGAAACTTCTTCCATTGCCGAGTTCTTAAAAGTGAAGCAAAACCTGGCAATTGCAGCTAGTCCAGTGTTATCAATTGTATCCGCCAATGTTTCGAGCCCTTGTCCATAGTATCTTTGTTTCTACATCAGTGAGATATTAACCTTAAAACTTCCATGTGCGGATAGTTATCAATTTGAAATTGTACATGGTTTCATAAAGATTAATCCCAGAAAGTTTGGAGTGAGTGACGATGTCATCAGGCTCATGTTACTGTGACCATTTGCAGAAGAGTTGTTAACATCGGTCTTTTCACTTCTGGTGCTGGTTACATTAATCTGATTTAAAATTCGGAGAGCATCTGTTGCCCCAGAAAGTGTGAAAAGGATTATAAAGGCAGCATGGTGGCACAATGGTTAGCATTGTTGCCTACGGCGCTGAGGACCCGGGTTCGAATCCCGGCCCTGGGTCACTGTCCGTGTGGAGTTTGCACATTCTCCCCGTGTCTGCGTGGGTTTCACCCCCACAACCCAAAGATGTACAGGGTAGGTGGATTGGCCACGCTAAATTGCCCCTTAATTGGAAAAAATGAATTGGGTACACTAAATTTAAAAAAAAAAAGAAAAGGATTATAAAACTGCAGGGGAAGCCAGTCAGATCAGGCTGTGTTTTTCCCTCTGACCTGGAGCTGGATGTTTGTACTGAGCTTCCATCCCGCAAATTTCCCTCACCGTAAATGTAAATGTTTCGATAGTCCCAGATGCCCACAGGCTGCTTTCAATTTTGAGGGGGAGAGTTGACTGGTGGTGATTTAACTTGAGGATCACCACACCTCAGGCAAGGTTGAGGAAACGGGGCCTTTGTGAATAACCTCAGCCGGTGCGGGAATTTAACCCACGCTGTTGCCGTCCCTCCACATCTCAGACCACCTGAGCTAACCAGCCCCCCGGCAATTGAACTCTGCTTCACCTCGGATTCAGCAATCAGAAAGTTGTGCCGTAAAGAGATAGGAGAGTTCAAACACAGCCACTCTTTAGCAACAGAATCGTACACTTCACAACACACAGCACTGAGTAGCGTGTGTGAGTCGGGTGGGAGGGGGGGGGAGTAGGAACAGCCCAGCCTTTCGGAGGAGCAGATTGTCTTTTGTCGGAAGATCTTTGTCCATTGTTAACAGTTCTGCCTCAGAGCCTAATTACTGGACCAGTTCCAACAGAACTCCATCTGTTTCCATGGTGTACATTGGTCATTTGATTGTGCTCGCAAACATGTTTATCTTGTCACTTTGGATTGACATGCAAAATGAACTTGCCATGTTTTTATTTTAAATGTTTCTGGGTCATGTGGTGTGGTGGTATCGTGGGTTAGATAATTTGCCATTTCTCCAGTGGGGTTCCCTGTGGCTCGATACCAGCTCTGCTGCTTTTTGTGGTACAGATTAATGATTTGGACTTAAATATAGGGAGAAATGATCAAGAGGTTTGCCTACGACCCAGAAATTCGCTGCGCGGTTGATAACGAGGAGGATAGCTGTAGACTGCAGGAAGATATCAATGGACTGGTCAGGTGGGGGGGGGGGGGTGGGGGGTGAGGGGGGGGGAGGGGGGGAGTGGCAAATGGAATTCAGCCCAGTGAAGTGTGAGGTGATGTATTTGGGAGGTCAAACTCGGCAAAGGATTATACAATAAATGGGACGTTATTGAGCGGTGTCGAGGAAGTGAGATATCTTGGAGTGAATGTCCACAGATCACTGGAGGTAGCAGGGCAGGACGATAAGATGGTTAAGAAGGCAGATGGAATCCTTTCTTTTATTAGCCATGGCACAGAATATAAAAACAGAGAGGTTATGCTGGAACTGTAGTTAGGCCACAACTTGAGTACTGGTCACCTCATGACAGGAAGGATGTCACTGCATGAGAGAGGGTGCAGAGGAGATTTACCAGGATGTTGCCACCCAGCACTGGAGAATAGCGGCTATAAGGACAGTTTGGAGAGGCTGGGGTTGTTCTCCATGGAACTGAGGAGGCTGAGGGGAGATTTGATTGAGATGTAAAAAGTTGTGAGGGACCTGGATAGAGTGGATGGGAGGGACCTATGGACATTCGGAGAGAGGTCAGTGATTGGGGAGGGAGGGCACAGATAAAAAATGATTGGGAGAAAGATTAGAGGGGAGATGAGGAAACTATTTTCACCCAGAGGGTTGTGGGGGTCTGGAATTCACTGCCTGAAAGGGTAGTAGAGGCACAAACTCTCAACTCATTTGAAAAGTGTCTGGATGTGTAACTGAAGTGCTGTAACGTGCAAGGTTATGAATCAAATGCTGGAAAGTGGGATAGGCTGGGGGGGGCTCATTCTTCAGCTCGCACAGACACGATGGGCCAAATGGCATCTTTCTGTGCTGTAAACCGTCTATGATTCTATTGTCATGTGAGAGTACCTTTAAGAAATGGGTGTTTATCAAATAGCTGCAGTGATGGCAGAGTGTGGGTGGAGCTGGGTTGTCTGTCTGCTTTTACTTTCATTTTTGAGCTGGCAGCTACAGTGTGTGTTTAGTTTAGTTTTCAGAATTGGAGCTGTATCCAGCCAAACAAGGTGTAATTTTGATCTCTCTCTGCAGGAAAAGAATGTCTTCAGTTCACTTGCTAATTTAAAAGTGATAACGGCTCTCAGTAGAGAATTTAAACCTGCTGTCTTTGTTAAAGAGGGTATTTGTCTTGTGGATGTTGCTAGGAAAGATTAAAGGTTAAGGATTAAGAGACAAGTTTTTTACACCGAGGGTAGTGGGTGTTAAGTAATGGGTGAAGAGACATTCCAATTAGTTGTCTCATTTATGTTAAGTATCCAATAATTGACATTGGTACGTAAAGGGGCTTCAGGTGGCCTTTGTGTCAGGTGATTTGATGTTAGAATTTTGTGCAGAGTCTGTTGAAGTAAATTAAAGGTGTTTGTGGAAAAGGAGCAGAACTTTTGACTCTTTATACAAAGCAGCTAAACGTATAACAATTGGTAGCAGAGGATGGTTGCTGTGAAAATGTGAAGTGTTGAAAGATACAACTTTTACAGACCAAACCAAGGAGTGAGTGAGAAGAAAAAACAAACAAACAAAGACATATGACTGAACCGAGGATAAAGATGGCTGGATATGACTACCCCCCTTATTTTCTGAAAGGGGATCATACAACCAATAGAGAAGTGTAGTAGTTATGTGGCCTTGGGAAAGAGAAAACAAGGTATGGCATTGGCTCTTTCTCTACCTTATGACAGTAAAATCCGAGCAAAGTGTTTTCTGAACTGGAACTGGAAGAGTTAGACTCAGAAGAAGGTCTGCAGACTCTATTTTGTTATTTGGATAAGATTTATTTGTTAAGTACATTTGAAGCAATATCAGATTTTGATAGGTTCTGGAAAATAGAGGATTTCTCCATTGAAGACTATATAATGGAATTTGGCAGACTATATAAAAGGCTGCAGAAACACAACCTGGAATTTCCACACTCTGTGTTGGCCTTTAAATTACTTGACTGTGCTAGAGTGAGCAACATGGATAGGCTCCTGGTTTTGACAGGAGTTCAGTTTGCAGATAAGGATACCTTATTTGATCAGATGACAGAAGCTTTAAAAAAGTTTCTGGGGAACCATTCGATTCCGATGGCTCTGATGACCCGAATAGGTCAGCCTGCAATAAAACAGAATATGGAAGATACACTACTAACAGGATGGCAAAATCGTATGGCTACGAACAGGGCTCAAGACTATAGAAGGAGATCTGGAGCCGGAAATTACGAAGACAGAAACCCAGTTAGGACCTACAATAGGAAGATGAACCCCAGAAATGCACGGGGCATGATAAATCGATGTTTTCGATGTGACTCTCAATACCATTCTGCTTTCAACTATCCAACTCGTTATAATAGAGTGTTTGAAGCGACACATGACACGGAAGTCAGAGGAGGAAAAAGATAGTGACCAGGAAGAAGGCATTGTCCTATTGACAAGCAGTTTTACGCCGGTAATGAGGGTGTTGGTTGCAGAATCCTTCAATTGTGCTGTATTGGACAGTGGCTGCACATCTACTGTGTGTGGAATTGACTGGTTAAAATGTTACCTGGACTCCTTGAATGCTGAAAATCGTAACAAGGTTAAGGAATTTGAAAGTGCCACAAGTTTCAGGTTTGGGGATGATAATACTCTGAAGTCGTTGAAAAGAGTGGTGATCCCTTGCAATATTGCCGGAGTGAATCATTTCATTAGCGCGGATGTTGTATCAAGTGAGATACCTTTGCTTCTGAGCAGACCGTCGATGAAGAAAGCACACATGAAACTGGATATGGAACAGGATAGGCAACTGTTTTTGGAAAGACGGTGGACTTACAATTTACACAGTCGGGACACTATCGTATTCCATTACTGACAAATAATATTTCAAGTAGAGTGGTTAAGGATGTGTTAACGGCAGTTGAAAATGAGACTTTAGCTGATAAAAAGCTTGTTGTTAAAACTGCATAGGCAATTTGCGCATCCGTCTCCTCGGAGGCTGAAAAATGTATAAAGGATGCAGGGGTAAGGGATGAAGACTATACTAAGCTAATAGAATAGGTTAGTGATCGCTGTGAAGTTTGTAGGAAGTACAGAAGGACACCAGCACGACCGATAGTAACCCTACCTTTGGCCAGGGATTTTAACGACATTGTGGCCATGGACCTTAAGATCTGGGACAAAGCCAATAATATATTTATTTTGCATTTTGTAGATTTAGCAACCAGATTTAGTCAATCAACAATTGTACGAAGTAAAGAAAAGAGAGTAATTCTGGACCAATATTGGAAAAATGGATAGGGACAGGAATGGGCCCACCGGCAAAATTCCTTACGGACAATGGGGGAGAATTTGCTAATGATGAGTTTAGGGATATGTGTGAAAACGTGAATATCACAGTTCGGAATATGGCTGCAGAAAGCCCATTTAGTAATGGTGTGTGTGAAAGAAACCATGCGGTAATAGATGACATGCTCTGGAAAATTATGGCAGATAGAACAAACTGCAAGCTAAATTTAGCTTTAGCATGGGCGGTACATGCAAAGAATTCATTGCAGATGGTTGGGGGCTATAGTCCTTGTCAATTAGTTTTTGGTAGAAATCCTAAAATTCCGTCCATTTTGGATGACCAGTCTCCAGCTTGGGAAGGGACTATAATTAGCTCTGCCTTTGCTGAGCATTTAAATGCATTACATAGCAGTAGAAAAGCTTTTTTGGAAGCAGAAGTCTCTGAAAGAATTCGCAGAGCTTTGAGGCATAACGTACGGCCATCAAATACCGTTTTTCAGCAAGGAGACATAGTATATTATAAAAGAGACAATTTTAATGAATGGAAAGGCTCAGGGAAGATCATTGGCATAGATGGCAAAACAATTATTTTGCAACATGGCAATCAAACTGTTAGGGTACATCCATCAAGGATAATGGGTACAGATTACAAATTTTCAAATTTAGACAGAGCAGACAGACATGACAAGGAACCAGGGTCATCTGGTACGCACGTGTTACAGAACTATGAGGGCCAGTTAACTGATATAAACAGGGTTTCTGTAGAGGAACACAACACTTCTGATGATTTAGAACAGGAAATTTTTCCGAAAGGACAACCGCCAAAAGTTGGTACAAAAGTGACATACTTGCCTGAAGGGTCTAGTCAATGGAAGGATGCAACTATTATTAGTAGAGCAGGGAAGGCCACTAGAAAGTATAATCATTGGTTGAATGTACAGCATTCAGGGGAGGGAGACAAGACAATGGATTGGGAACATGAAGTTCAAAAATGGAGGGCACAGAAACGCAGTGCCAGTTCAGATAGTACATTGGATAGTGAACAGGTCCACAGGAAAAGGTCGCGAACTATTGAAAGGACATCCCACAGTAGAAGGTAAAGATCAAGCAGCAGTAGTACAGAACGAGATACCAGGCAGGAGAGGGGACGTAGTTTATCAAGGTCTCAGAACATGAGTAATACTACAAATATTAATAGGAGTAGAAGCCCACATGCACGTGAGATTTTGGTGGCTTCCAATAACAAAGAAAAGGACTGCACAGGAACAGACCCTTCGGCCCTCCAAGCCCATGCCGACCATGCTGCCCGACTAAACTACAATCTTCTACACTTCCTGGGTCCGTATCCCTCTATTCCCATCCTATTCATGTATTTGACAAGATGCCCCTTAAATGTCTCTATCGTCCCTGCTTCCACCACCTCCTCCGGCAGCGAGTTCGAGGCACCCACTACCCTCTGTGTAAAAAACTTGCCTCGTACATCTACTCTAAACCTTGCCCCTCCCACCTTAAACCTATGCCCCCTTGTAATTGACCCCTCTACCCTGGGGAAAAGCCTCTGACTATCCACTCTGTCTATGCCCCTCATAATTTTGTAGACCTCTATCAGGTCGCTCCTCAACCTCCGTCGTTCCAGTGAGAACAAACTGAGTTTATTCAACCGCTCCTCATAGCTAATGCCCTCCATACCAGGCAACATTCTGGTAAATCTCTTCTGCACCCTCTCTAAAGCCTCCACATCCTTCTGGTAGTGTGGCGACCAGAATTGAACACTATACTCCAAGTGTAGCCTAACTAAGGTTCTATACAGCTAGAACATGACTTGCCAATTCTTATACTCAATGTCCCGGCCAATGAAGGCAAGCATGCCGTATGCCTTCTTGACTACCTTCTCCACCTGTGTTGCCCCTTTCAGTGACCTGTGGACCTGTACACCTAGATCTCTTGACATTCAATACTCTTGAGGGTTCTACCATTCACTGTATATTCCCTACCTGCATTAGACCTTCCAAAATGCATTACCTCACATTTGTCCAGATTAAACTCCATCTGCCATCTCTCCGCCCAAGTCTCCAAACAATCTAAATCCTGCTGTATCCTCTGACAGTCCTCATCGCTATCCGCAATTCCACCAACCTTTGTGTCGTCTGCAAACTTACTAATCAGACCAGTTACATTTTCCTCCAAATCATTTATATATACTACAAACAGCAAAGGTCCCAGCACTGATCCCTGCGGAACACCACTGGTCACAGCCCTCCAATTAGAAAAGCATCCTTCCATTGCTCCTCTCTGCCTTCTATGACCTAGCCAGTTCTGTATCCACCTTGCCAGCTCACCCCTGATCCCGTGTGACTTCACCTTTTGTACTAGTCTACCATGAGGGACCTTGTCAAAGGCCTTACTGAAGTCCATATAGACAACATCCACTGCCCTACCTGCATCAATCATCTTTGTGACCTCCTCGAAAAACTCTATCAAGTTAGTGAGACATGACCTCCCCTTCACAAAACCATGCTGCCTCTCCCTAATACGTCCATTTGCTTCCAAATGGGAGTAGATCCTGTCTCAAAGAATTCTCTCCAGTAATTTCCCTACCACTGAAGTAAGGCTCACCGGCCTGTAGTTCCCTGGATTATCCTTGCTACCCTTCTTAAACAGAGGAACAACATTGGCTATTCTCCAGTCCTCCGGGACATCACCTGAAGACCTGAGGATCCAAAGATTTCTGTCAAGGCCTCAGCAATTTCCTCTCCAGCCTCCTTCAGTATTCTGGGGTAGATCCCATCAGGCCCTATCTACCTTAATATTTTTTAAGACGCCCAACACCTCGTCTTTTTGGATCTCAATGTGACCCAGGCTATCTACACACCCTTCTCCAGACTCAACATCTACCAATTCCTTCTCTTTGGTGAATACTGATGCAAAGTATTCATCCCATTTCCTCTGGCTCCACACATAGATTCCCTTGCCTATCCTTCAGTGGGCCAACCCTTTCCCTGGCTACCCTCTTGCTTTTTATGTACGTGTAAAAAGCCTTGGGATTTTCCTTAACCCTATTTGCCAATGACTTTTCGTGACCCCTTCTAGCCTCCTGACCCCTTGCTTAAGTTCCTTCCTACTTTCCTTATATTCCACACAGGCTTTGTCTGTTCCCAGCCTTTTAGCCCTGACAAATGCCTCCTTTTTCTTTTTGACGAGGCCTACAATATCTCTCGTTATCCAAGGTTCCCGAAAATTGCCGTATTTATCCTTCTTCCTCACAGGAACATGCCGGTCCTGAATTTCTTTCAACTGACACTTGAAAGCCTCCCACATGTCAGATGTTGATTTGCCCTCAAACATCCGCCCCCAATCTAGGTTCTTCAGTTCCCGCCTAATATTGTTATAATTAGCCTTCCCCCAATTTGGCACATTCATCCTAGGACCACTCTTATTCTTGTCCACCAGCACTTTAAAACTTATTGAATTGTGGTCACTGTTCCCGAAATGCTCCCCTACTGAAACCTCTACCACCTGGCTGGGCTCATTCCCCAATACCAGGTCCAGCACCGCCCCTTCCCTAGTTGGACTGTCTACATATTGTTTTAAGAAGCCCTCCTGGATGCTCCTTACAAACTCTGCCCCGTCTAAGCCCCTGGCACTAAGTGAGTCCCAGTCAATATTGGGGAAGTTGAAGTCTCCCATCACCACAACCCTGTTGTTTTTACTCTTTTCCAAAATCTGTCTACCTATCTTCTCCTCTATCTCCCGCTGGCTGTTGGGAGGCCTGTAGTAAACCCCCAACATTGTGACTGCACCCTTCTTATTCCTGATCTCTACCCATATAGCCTCACTGCCCTCTGAGGTGTCCTCCCGTAGTACAGCAGTGATATCCTCCCGAACCAGTAGCGCAACTCCGCCACCCCTTTTACATCCCCCTCTATCCCACCTGAAACATCTAAATCCTGGAACGTTTAGCTGCCAATCCTGCCCTTCCCTCAACCAGGTCTCTGTAATGGCAACAACATCATAGTTCCAAGTACTAATCCAAGCTCTAAGTTCATCTGCCTTACCCGTAATACTACTTGCATTAAAACATATGCACTTCAGGCCACCAGACCCGCTGTGTTCAGCAACTTCTCCCTGTCTGCTCTGCCTCAGAGCCACACTGTCCCTATTCCCTAGTTCTCCCTCAATGCTCTCACCTTCTGACCTATTGCTCCCGTGCCCACCCCCCTGCCATACTAGTTTAAACCCTCCCGTGTGACACTAGTAAACCTCGCGGCCAGGATATTTATGCCTCTCCAGTTTAGATGCAACCCGTCCTTCTTATATAGGTCACACCTGCCCCGGAAGAGCTCCCAGTGGTCCAGATAACGGAAACCCTCTCTCCTACACCAGCTGTTTAGCCACATGTTTAGCTGCTCTATCTTCCTATTTCTAGCCTCACTGGCACGTGGCACAGGGAGTAATCCCGAGATTACAACCCTAGATGTCCTGTCTATTAACTTTCTGCCTAGCTCCCTGAACTCCTGCTGCAGGACCTCATGCCCCTTCCTGCCTATGTCGTTAGTACCAATATGTACAACGACCTCTGCCTGTTTGCCCTCCCCCTTCAGGATGCCCTCTACCTGTTCGGAGACATCCTGGACCCTGGCACCAGGGAGGCAACATACCATCCTGGAGTCTCTTTCACGTCCACAGAAGCGCCTATCTGTGCCCCTGACTATAGAGTCCCCTATTACTATTCCTCTTCTGCGCTTTGACCCTCCCTTCTGAACATCAGAGCCAGCCGTGGTGCCACTGCTCTGGCTGCTGCTGTTTTCCCCTGATAGGCTATCCCCCCCGACAGTATCCAAAGTTCGATGAAAACGTTATCAAAGATGCCAAACAGCAAGAACTGCATAGTTGGAGTGAATTTGGGGTATACACGGAAGTACCGGATAGGGGACAAAGAGCTCTATCCCACATATGGATTTGCACAGAAAAGGTTCTTCCGGATGGAACTTATAAGGCAAAGGTCAGGCTTGTGGCGAAGGGATTTGAAGAAAACTTAGAAGATCAGGATTTAAGGGTAGATTCACCTACGGCAGGAAAGGTTATTTTAAAGATCTTCTTGGCTCTATTAGCCAGAAAGGCATGGGAATGCAAATCTATAGATATAAAAGCTGCCTTTTTGCAGGGGCATCAGCTCCAGAGAGACATTTTTCTCCGTCCTCCTAAAGAAGCAGTTAACACAGAAGGGGTACTCTGGAAGTTGAACAAATGTGTATATGGATTAAATGATGCGTCTGGAGTCTGGTATTTTTCGGTCAGGTCAGTTTTGTTAAAGTTAGGCTGTTGCCAGTTGAAAGCAGACCCGACAATGTTTTACTGGCACTATAAAGGAAATCTTTCTGGCATTTTTATGATGTATGTCGATGATTTTTTGTGGAGTGGGACTAGTGATTTTGAAGCTATTGTGATCTCTGGTTTGAGGAAAGAATTCAGGGTTGGAAGTCAGGCTTCCGGTGCATTTAAATATATTGGACTGGAAATCGGACAGGCTAAGTTCGGGGCAACTTTTCGCCAGCAATCTTATTTGGAAAGCATCAGCCCAATAGCAATTAGTCGTCGGCGAGTTTCACAAAAAGACGCAATGGTTTCAAAGATGGAAAAAGAGCAACTGCGAAGTTTAATAGGGCAACTGAATTGGTTAGGTAGACAGACTAGACTGGACGTGAGTTTTGATGTCTTAGAGTTGAGTACAAAAATGAATGATCCCAAAATGGAAGACTCTGGGCGAGATTCTCCACTCCCACGTCGGTTGGGAGAATAGCCTGGGCCGCCAAAATTTCCCGGGACGCCGGTCCGACGTCCTCCCACGATTCTCCCAAGCGGCGGGAACGGCCTGGTCGAGTTCCGCGGGCCGCAGGCCGGAGACACCCAAAATGGCGATTCTCCGGCACCCCCGCTATTCTGAAGCCCGGATGGGCCGAGCGGCCAGGCCAAAACTGCGGGTTCCCCCCGGCGCCATCCACACATGGTCACTGCCATCGTGAACGGTGCATGAACGCTGGGGGGCGGCCTGCGGGGGGGCGAGGGTGGATCCTGCACCGGGGGGTACCTTAAATGTGTGGTGGCCCGCGATCAGTGCCCACCGATCATCAGGCCGTCCTCTCTGAAGGAGGACCTCCTTCCTTCCGCGGCCCCGCAAGATCCGTCCGCCATCTTCTTGCAGGGCGGACTTAGAGAGGACGGCAACCACGCATGCGCGGGTTGGCGCTGGCCAACCCGCGCATGCGCGGATGACGCCAGTTATGCGGCGCCGACCGCATCATCTATGCGGCGCCGCCTTTACGCGGGCGACAAGGCCTGGCGCATGTAGATGACACGGCCCCGATCCTAGCCCATTGTCAGCGCCTGAATCGGTCGGGATCGGGGCCGTTTCGCGCCGTCGTGAACCTCAACGGCGTTCACGACAGCGCGGCCACTTCGGCGCGGGAGTGTAGAATCCCGCCCATAATAAGAGCAAATACAGCGTTGGTCAAACTAAAAATGCAGGAGTGTATTTTGAGGTTCCCGGTTTTAGGTGACCTTAGGCACTTGAAACTCATAGTTTATAGTGATGCGTCCTATGCAAATTTATGTGATGGGGTTTCAAGCGCAGGAGGTTTTATAATTTTCCTTTTGGGGAACAATGGTAAATGTTGCCTTCTTGTGTGGGAAACAAGAAAATAAGGAGAGTGCACCAAAGCACTTTGGCTGCTGAGACGTTAAGCCTTGTAGAGGCGGTGGATATGGCCTTTTATATATCTCAGATATTGACAGAAATTTTGGGATTAGGGGATTTGGGTAATATGCCTATTGAATGTCAAATTGACAATAAATCCCTGTGGGAAAATGTGCACTCTACAAAGTGTCAATGAAAAAAGGTTAAGGATAGACATCGCAAGTTTGAAGCAGATGTTGGACAGAGGGGAAATAGCAAAAATTAAATGGGTTGACAGTAGCTATCAATTGTCAGACTGTTTTACAAAAAGAGGGACTAGCTCACAGAAACTTTTGGATATTGTTACTGAAGGGTGCCTGTTTCTGTGACTGTTTTGTTTTCTTCCAAAAATGAAAAAAAGAGAAGGGGGGAAATTGCGTGTGTGTTTTTGAGTTTCTTTTAATTTTGTTTTCACCTCATTATTTTTTTCTCCAAGGAAGAGGAGACTGTTAAGTAATGGGTTAAGAGACATTTCAATTAGTTGTCTCATTTATGTTAAGTATCCAATAATTGACACTGATATGTAAAGGGGCTTCAAGTGGCCTTTGTGTCAGATGATGTGATGTTAGAGCTTTGTGCAGAGCCTGTTGAAGTAAATTAAAGGTGTTTGTGGAAAAGGAGCAGAACCTTTGACTCTTTATACAACAGCAGCTAAACGTAAAGGCCTCGTCAAAAAGAAAAAGGAGGCATTTGTCAGGGCTAAAAGGCTGGGAACAGACGAAGCCTGTGTGGCATATAAGGAAAGTAGGAAGGAACTTAAGCAGGGAGTCAGGAGGGCTAGAAGGGGTCATGAAAAGTCATTGGCAAATAGGGTTAAGGAAAATCCCAAGGCTTTTTACACTTACATAAAAAGCAAGAGGGTAGCCAGGGAAAGGGTTGGCCCACTGAAGGATAGGCAAGGGAATCTATGTGTGGAGCCAGAGGAAATGGGCGAGGTACTAAATGAATACTTTGCATCAGTATTCACCAAAGAGAAGGAATTGGTAGATGTTGAGTCTGGAGAAGGGGGTGTAGATAGCCTGGGTCACATTGTGATCCAAAAAGACGAGGTGTTGGGTGTCTTAAAAAATATTAAGGTAGATAAGTCCCCAGGGCCGGATGGGATCTACCCCAGAATACTGAAGGAGGCTGGAGAGGAAATTGCTGAGGCCTTGACAGAAATCTTTGGATCCTCGCTGTCTTCAGGGGATGTCCCGGAGGACTGGAGAATAGCCAATGTTGTTCCTCTGTTTAAGAAGGGTGGCAGGGATAATCCCGGGAACTACAGGCCGGTGAGCCTTACTTCAGTGGTAGGGAAATTACTGGAGAGAATTCTTCGAGACAGGATCTACTCCCATTTGGAAGCAAATGGACGTATTAGTGAGAGGCAGCACGGTTTTGTGAAGGGGAGGTCGTGTCTCACTAACTTGATAGAGTTTTTCGAGGAGGTCACTAAGATGATTGATGCAGGTAGGGCAGTAGATGTTGTCTATATGGACTTCAGTAAGGCCTTTGACAAGGTCCCTCATGGTAGACTAGTACAAAAGGTGAAGTCACACGGGATCAGGGGTGAACTGGCAAGGTGGATACAGAACTGGCTAGGCCATAGAAGGCAGAGGGTAGCAATGGAGGGATGCTTTTCTAATTGGAGGGCTGTGACCAGTGGTGTTCCACAGGGATCAGTGCTGGGACCTTTGCTCTTTGTAGTATATATAAATGATTTGGAGGAAAATGTAACTGGTCTGATTAGTAAGTTTGCAGACGACACAAAGGTTGGTGGAATTGCGGATAGCGATGAGGACTGTCTGAGGATACAGCAGGATTTAGATTGTCTGGAGACTTGGGCGGAGAGATGGCAGATGGAGTTTAACCTGGACAAATGTGAGGTAATGCATTTTGGAAGGGCTAATGCAGGTAGGGAATATACAGTGAATGGTAGAACCCTCAAGAGTATTGAAAGTCAAAGAGATCTAGGAGTACAGGTCCACAGATCACTGAAAGGGGCTACACAGGTGGAGAAGGTAGTCAAGAAGGCATACGGCATGCTTGCCTTCATTGGCCGGGGCATTGAGTATAAGAATTGGCAAGTCATGTTGCAGCTGTATAGAACCTTAGTTAGGCCACACTTGGAGTATAGTGTTCAATTCTGGTCGCCACACTACCAGAAGGATGTGGAGGCTTTAGAGAGGGTGCAGAAGAGATTTACCAGAATGTTGCCTGGTATGGAGGGCATAAGCTATGAGGAGCGATTGAATAAACTCTGTTTGTTCTCACTGGAACGAAGGAGGTTGAGGGGCGACCTGATAGAGGTATACAAAATTATGAGGGGCATAGACAGAGTGGATAGTCAGAGGCTTTTCCCCAGGGTAGAGGGGTCAATTACTAGGGGGCATAGGTTTAAGGTGAGAGGGGCAAAGTTTAGAGTAGATGTACGAGGCAAGTTTTTTACGCAGAGGGTAGTGGGTGCCTGGAACTCACTACCGGAGGAGGTAGTGGAGGCAGGGACGATAGGGACATTTAAGATTGACAAATATATGAATAGGATGGGAATAGAAGGATACGGACCCAGGAAGTGTAGAAGATTGTAGTTTAGTCGGGCAGTATGGTCGGCACGGGCTTGGAGGGCCGAAGGGCCTGTTCCTGTGCTGTACATTTCTTTGTTCTTTGTTCTTTGTATAACAGTGGGTGCCTGGAACTCGCTGCCGGATGAGGTGGTGGAAGCAGGGACGATAGTGACGTTCAAGGGGCATCTTGACAAATATATGAATAGGATGGGAATAGAGGGATACGGACCCAGGAAGTGTAGAAGATTTTAGTTTCGACGGGCAGCATGGTCGGCACGGGCTTGGAGGACCGAAGCTCATAGCTGCTATTCTTTGTTCTTTGTTCTTTTTCTTTGTGACTTATAGAGTACTGTATTCTTTGGGGTAAGTATTTGAGTTGATAGTTGCTCAGATGTTTACTGTGTGTTTATAAAATGTTAACTGGATTCATATAATAAACATTGTTTTGTTTTAAAAGTACTTTAGATCTCTGTTGCATCACACCTGTAGAGTGGGCCATGTGCTCCCCATAACCACAATCTATTAAAAGTTGTGGGTCAGGTGAACTCCATGATACACTTTGGGGTTCTCTAAACCCAGGCCCGTAATACTATGAATCTCATTGTATCCTTAGAGGCCCTATGGTATAATCCATTCAAGACTGACGGAGTGGAAAGTCTTCTTTGACTGTTAACGATAAAGATGTTCCATTAAATGAGATTGGATAGGAATGTGGGAGATTGAAAAACGTCACTTTGGCCCACTTGTTCGATGCTCTTTGGAGTTGCAACTCGACTGAGGCACATTGTTGGGTCAGGGAAGAGAAAGCGTTGTTCTGTATCTAACCGCGTTATGCCACATATGGGCGTGTTTGGGTGCCTTGAGCAAGGGAAGTGCTCAGTTTCTCAGCACGAACATGCTCAACCTTGTTGAACTTGAAGAAAGTCCCAAGGAGCCAGTTGCAGACAAATACATTCTGAATAATCTTCCAAGACAGCAATCCAATGCTCTCTTTGACCCAGATTGGCAGAATGTGGTCAACAAGGGCAATTATCTGCTGTTTCCCATGCTCACTGGCAACTGGTTTGAGACCACCCAAACTGACTGCCAGGTGGTAGAGAGGGCAGACTGGCACCGTAACAGTCGGGTCCTGGAAACAGTGGGGATAGGAGCCGCGTGATGGAGTTACTGCTGGTGATTTGGTTTGATGTATAATGCTCTAGATGGAAACTGATGAATATATTCTGGATTTTTCATCAGATGTATGTTCATATCTAAGTCTACAGTGTGAAATACATAGCTACAAGCAGCATTGTGCTTGGAAGCCCACACAAATAGTGGCAACATTGGATCTCAATAACACTTGATGAGTGGAGCAAATGGTGCTGTATCTCTTTTAACAAGGACAAACTGTGTCTGGGTTTTTTGGGGCTCTTTATTCTGCAATATTAAATAGACAATCTTGAAGCCAGTAGTGAAGGATACACAAAATGCATGTCCGGAAATTGTACTGGAGTTATGTAATTGCCTGGTCAGCAAGGTTTGAAGAAGAAAGCCTCTGTTATAAAGTGGGAAAACACTGGTGGAAATTGTCCCTGGGCTCTCGAAGGTCCTCAATCTTGAAACATCTCGATAGGTGATGATATATGGCTGGCTAAGTTGTATTTACTCTCTGTTGTGTTCGCAAAGGGGATTTGACATTCTGAGCTATTTAGAAACCAGTCTTTGAAATAATGCACTCTCTTCTGTGAATGCAGTCAAGGAAAGTTGTGAACATGTTTTTCATTCAGCTCATTTGTGATTTTCCCTCCCTCCTCCCCCCTGCCGCTGCCGCCAACCCATTTACATTTTTGCACAAACATGCCAGCTCAAAACCTTGGCAGTGCCAACCTGTCACTCTGGCAGTGCCCATGCCAGCTGGCAATGCCAACTGGGCACCTTGGAAGTGCCAGGCTGGCACTGTCAGGGTACCCAGGTGACACCAGCAGTGCCAGGGCACCACCCTGCCCAAAGGGCAAGCAACTGGGGGCCACCGATTCCCTGGGAGACCCCCACGAGTGCCGTTCCGTCTGATCCCCGTTTGTGGTGACCGGTGCTGAACGGCACTCACTCGAGGTCTCCAAGGCAAAGGGGATGAACCCCAAAGCCTCAGGTACCTCAGGAATCTGCACATTAGAGTCAGACTTACTGCCTCGCTCTAATATGCAGATTTGCCAAAAAGTGATTTACATCGCAACGTCTCGCGAGATCACGCTGGATCTCGTGAGGCGGTGCGAGCCGGATAGATCCCGGGAGCGGGGCCTCACGGCTTTTAACGGCCACGCTGCACTGCGGCGCGCTGCTTTTCAAGCACAGTGTGGCTGCTGAATCGCGCCTGAAGAATTTGATTCTCCTCCGATTGACAGTGAACAAAAATGTGTTTGCACGTTTGTTAGCTAAAGTCCGAACATGACATTCACAGGATATTGAAGTTACAAAATAGACTTGGACTTTATTAACCGCAGGATTATGTAATGTTTGCCTTCCCCTCTCCCCCCCCACCCCCGCACCAACAATCTGGACCACTCATTGGAGGAGCACATCAGAACGATGTTTATTTCTATTACCCTGCCGATTAAATATTCACAGACATTTTAAAAATGCACACTTTTTATTGCAAATGTCTTAACTAGCCACTTAGTTGCTGATTGTTAGGCAGGGTGAACGGATGGTTAAAAATAGCACATTGCTTACACCAACGGGCATTTGTAGACATTCATCTTTTTAAGTAACTCTTTCTGTGACTGCCCGTCATGTTTTCCTTTTTCTGGAAGAGCGGATGAGAAGACATTCTTTGGAGGAGTAACCACTGGCCTCTTGTCAATATGCTGAGCCTCAAACTCCGAAGTTCATTATTGGTGAAAAATTACAGACTTGGCTTCCTGTATGACGGATTATACATTTCAGGATTATAAAAACCTCTTGAGTGTGAAATGCTGTCAAATTTGTTCGGGACAAATTACCAAATGCGAGCAGACCAACGTCCATCGAGTTTGTCTTCTACAATCCTGGTAGTCGCACGATACAACGATAATGGAGTTGTTAACTAATCAAAGCAATCACTATCTGTCAGTCTACAACAGACCCAGACAGGAGGTGAGGAAAACCTCAGTGATGAAGGGATTAGGGAACTTATAGGCCCAAAGTGACCATTATTTCCCAAGCACTTTACACTCACCACCAATCACGTCTTAGCCATATGGCTGCGTTGATAGCACTCTTGCTTTTGATCAGTAGGTGGTGGATTTAAGTCGCACTTCACAGATTTGAGAATGAAAATCTTGTCTGGCAGGATTTCCGAAGTGCTGCACTGCTAGAGGTGCTAGAGATATTAAACTGAGGCCTTGGGCTAGATTCTTCGGTCCCCCAACTCTGTGTTTCCCGGCAGCGCGCCATTCGCTGGCAACGGGATTCTATCTTTCCGCCACTTGTCAATGGGATTTTCCATTGTAACTCGCCCACGCCGCAGGGAAGCCCCGGAGAATTCTCTCCCATGTCTACCCTCACAGGTGGATGAAAAAAGACCTCATGGTAGCATTTTGAAGAGCAGAATATTTTTCCCCGGTAGGCCGGGAAATCCGAGCTCCAGGGTTGGTAACTGGACCAAGATGCGGTAGGGAACCCCCAAGTCCAAAACCGGCACCGCGCACGTCAATAATCCCCCGCCACCCCAACGTCATTCGAAAAGGAAGGGTCATTTGTTTTTCCTTGGTGCGGGTGCCAGTAGAATGCATTTTATGCCAATAGGGCCCCACTATTTGAATGCAGAACAGTTCAGTATGCCTCAAACTCCAAACATTTTTGGATCTTGTGTTGTGCATTACTGAAATTGCTGTAGTTAACATGTCTTCCCTTGCCTACATATCGGTGAGGCATAGGTAGATGCTTAGGTCTGCGGATGCGTCAGCACGCAGAGGTTTGATGACGTTAGGGGGTTGTGGGGGTTGGAGAGGGTTATAGCGATAGAAAGGGTTGGCGAGGCTGGAGGAGGTTACAGAGATAGGAAGGGTTGTGGGGGGCTGGAGGAGGTTACAGAGATAGGAAGGGGTATAGGGGTTGGAAGAGGTTACAGAGATAGGGAGGGTTGTAGGTGCTGAAGGGGGTTATAGAAATAGGGAGGATTGTAGGGGCTGAAGGAGGTTACAGAGTTAGGGATGGTTGTAGGAGGTTACAGAGCTAGGCAAGGTTGGAGGGGCTAGAAGAGGTGACAGAGAAAGGGAGGTTTGTAGAAACTGGACGAGGTGATAGAGTTAGGTGGGGTTGTGTGGCCTGGAGGAGGCACAGAGTTCAGGAGCGCTTTCTGGGCAGGACAAGGTGGCATACGTAGTGAGTGTTGTAGGGCTGGAGGGGCTCAGAAAGATAGCGAAGGTTGCAGGGGCTGGAAGAGGTTACAGAGATAGGCAGGGGTGTAGGGACTGGAGGAGGTTACAGAGATAGGCAGGGGTGTAGCGGCTGGAGGAGGTTACTGAGATAGGGAAGATTGTAGCGGCTGGAGGAGGTTACAGAGATAGGGAGGGGTGTAGCGGCTGGAGGAGGTTACTGAGATAGGGAGGGTTGTAGCGGCTGGAGGAGGCTACATAATTAGGGAGGGTTGTAGGGACTGGAGGAGGTTACAGAGATAGGGAGGGGTGTAGGGGCTGGAAGAGGTTACAGAGATAGGCAGGGGTGTAGTGGCTGGAGGAGGTTACAGAGATAGGGAGGGTTGCAGGGGCTGAAAGAGGTTGCAGAGATAGGCAGGGGTGTAGGGACTGGAGGAAGTTACAGAGATAGGGAGGGGTGTAGGGACTGGAGGAGGTTACAGAGATAGGGAGGGGTGTAGCAGCTGGAGGAGGCTACATAATTAGGGAGGGTTGTAGGGACTGGAGGAGGTTACAGAGATAGGCAGGGGTGTAGGGACTGGAGGAGGTTACAGAGATAGGGAGGGGTGTAGCGGCTGGAGGTGGTTACAGAGATAGGGAGGGTTGTAGGGATTGGAGGAGGTTACAGAGATAGGCAGGGGTGTAGGGACTGGAGGAGGTTACAGAGATAGGGAGGGGTGTAGCGGCTGGAGGTGGTTACAGAGATAGGGAGGGTTGTAGGGACTGGAGGAGGTTACAGAGATAGGCAGGGGTGTAGGGACTGGAGGAGGTTACAGAGATAGGGAGGGGTGTAGCGGCTGGAGGAAGTTACATACTTAGGGAGGGTTGAAGGAGCTGGAGGAAGTTACAGAGATAAGGAGGTCTGTAGTAGGCTACAGAGATAGGGAGGGCTGTAGTGACTGGAGGAGGTTACAGAGATCGCAAGGAGTGTAGGGACTGGAGGAGGTTACAGAAATAGGGAGAGGTGTAGAAACTGGAGGATGTTACTGAGATAGGGAGGGTTGTAGGGCCTGGAGAAGGTTACAGAGATAGGGAGGGTTGGAGGGGCTGGAGGAGGTTACAGAGATAGGGAGGATTGTAGGGGGGGGGTGTTGGAGGAGGTTACAGAGATAGGGAGAGGTGTAGGGTCTTGTGGTAGTCACCGCTGTTTGTATAATACGTATATTAGAGGTAATATGGTAAGGCTCCTGTACTACAGGTACCGGGGTAGATCCCTGCCTGCTGGCTCCGCCCAGTAGGCGGAGTATAAATGTGTGTGCTCACCGAGCTGCAGCCATTTCGGCAGCAGCTACAGGAGGCAACACATCTCTGCTTAATAAAGCCTCGGTAGCATTGTGGATAGCACAATTGCTTCACAGCTCCAGGGTCCCAGGTTCGATTCCGGCTTGGGTCACTGTCTGTGCGGAGTCTGCACATCCTCCCCGTGTGTGCGTGGGTTTCCTCCGGGTGCTCCGGTTTCCTCCCACAGTCCAAAGATGTGCAGGTTAGGTGGATTGGCCGTGATAAATTGCCCTTAGTGACCAAAATTGCCCTTAGTGTTGGTTGGGGTTACTGGGTTGTGGGGATAGGGTGGAGGTGTTGACCTTGGGTAGGGTGCTCTTTCCAAGAGCCGGTGCAGACACGATGGGCCGAATGGCCTCCTTCTGCACTGTAAATTCTATGATAATCTATGATTACTCTCTACTCTCGTCTCGTCGTAATCGATAGTGCATCAATTTATTGAGCAGAGATTTTACAGCGATGGACCTGCACATCAAGCCAGATCGCCTGCAGCTGCACCCTCAAGCAGACAACGCCACGTTGGCCTTCGACCACTGGCTAGCTTGCTTTGAAGCCTACATCGGATCAGTGACAGAACCACCCTCAGAAGCTCCAGATCCTGTGCACACGGTTGAGCTCCGATATTTTTCCTTTTATCCAGGATGCGCCCAACTACACTGAGGCCATGGCGCTTCTGAAAGAGAACTACACCCGGCCGATCAACAAACTCTACGCCAGGCACCTCCTGTCCACGCGGCAACAACTCCCCGGTGAGTCACTGGAAGATTTCTGGCGTGCCCTGCACGCCCTGGCGAGGAACTGCGATTGCCAGGCCGTTTCGGCCGTTGAACATTCCGAACTCCTAATCAGGGAATCCTCTGTCGAAAAAGAGGCCCAAGCCATCATTGAAGCTGTGCGACATTGAAGGCATTACCTGGCCGGCAGGAGATTCGCTCTCCTCACTGACCAACGGTCGGTAGCCTTCATGTTCAATAACACACAGTGGGGCAAGATCAAAAATGATAAAATCTTGAGGTGGAGAATCGAGCTCTCCACCTACAATTACAAGATCTTGTATCGCCCCGGTAAGCTCAACGAGCCCCCCGATGCCCTATCCCGAAGTACATGTGCCAGCGCACAAGTGGACCGACTCCGGGCCCGACACGATGGTCTCTGTCACCCAGGGGTCACGCGGTTCTTTCACTTCACAAGGCCCGCAACCTGCCCTACTCCATTGCGGAAGTCACGACGGCCACCAAAGACTGCCAGGTCTGCGCGGAGTGCAAACCGCACTTCTACCGGCCAGACCAAACGCACCTGGTGAAGGCCTCCCGTCCCTTTGAACGCTTCAGCATGGATTTAAAAGGGCCATTCCTCTCCTCCGACCGAAACACGTACTTCCTTAATGTGGTCGATGAATACTCCAGATTCCCCTTCGCCATCCCATGCCCCGATATGATGTCTGCCACAGTCATCAAAGCCCTCAATAGCATCTTCGCCCTGTTCGGTTTCCCCGCTTACGTCCACAGCGACTGGGGATCCTCCTTTATGAGTGATGAGCTGCGTCAATTCCTGCTCAGCAAGGGCATTGCCTCAGGCAGGACGACCAGCTACAACCCCCGGGGAAGCGGGCAGGTGGAGAGGGAGAACGGGACGGTCTGGAAGGCCGTCCTGCTGGCCCTACGGTCTAAAAATCTCCCAGTCTCCCGCTGGCAGGAGGTCCTCCCCGACGCCCTCCACTCCATCTGATCGCTACTCTGCACTGCGACTAATGCAACACCCCATGAACGTCTCTTTGCCTTCCCTAGGAAGTCCAGCTCCGGGGTTTCGCTCCCAACGTGGCTGGCAGCTCCAGGACCCATTCTCCTCTGCAAACACGTGCGGCTCCTCAAGGCTGACCTGTTGGTCGAGAGGGTACAGCTGCGACATGCAAACCTGCAGTACGCCTATGTGGCGTACCCCGACGGCCGCCAATACACAGTCTCCCTCAGGGACCTGGCACCAGCTGGATCCCCCCCCCCCCCCCCCCCCCCAACTGCCCTGGCGCCACCCATCCTCCCCCCAGCGCACCTCACCACAGCCCCCGCTCCAGGACGATCTGTCCTCCCATTGGTTCCACCCGGGGATGAGGATGAGGACTGCCCGCTCCCGGAGACACCGGCGACCAAGCCGGCACCTGCATCGCCACCGGGACTGCGGCGCTCACAACGGAGGATCAGGGCACCCGACCGGCTAAATTTGTGAACTTTCACCAAACTGTACACTTTAAAAATGCTCACATACATGTAAATAGTTTTTCCACCACCCCCGATGGACTCTTTTTTAACAGGGGGTGAATGTGGTAGTCACCACTGTTTATATATATGACGTATATGAGAAGTAATACGGTAAGGCTCCTGTACTACAGGTACGGGGGTAGATCCCTGCCTGCTGGCTCCGCCCAGTAGGCGGAGTATAAATGTGTGTGCTCACCGAGCTGCAGCCATTTCAGCAGCAGCTGTAGGAGGCAACACATCTCTGCTTAATAAAGCCTCGATTACTCTCTACTCTCGTCTCGTCGTAATTGATAGTGCATCATGGAACAATCACACATTTTACAGCTTATTCCTTTGAGCAGATAGCATCAGGGATAGAATACTCTGCTGTGAGTGCCGCTGCTTGCTGACTTTGCTTGTAAAGTTGGAATGTAGATGCAGGAATCTGGGGGGGCGGGGGGGGGGAACGCCACAGCGTTTGCTAATGCAAAGAGCTGAAAACAGTAAACTGTTCATGCTAAGCTGACTCATGGCCACACTGCACCAAATCCTGTTTATAATGTGATGTGCTGAGATAAATTTGATGCGTCGTCTTATCTGTGGTGGCTGTAAATGGATTTAAGCCTTTGATGTATGTTTTTTTTAAAAGTGTTTCTTCCACAGGACATTGATGTTGGCTTTCACGACAGGTTTTGTTGAAAAAAAACTTTCTTTCGCCTTTCAGATTCTGTGACCTGAGTCCTTGGGGGAGAATTGGCAAGGGTGCATTAAACTGCAAAATCTAGTGAACAACCTTTTGCCCTTTCACACAGATTTATTTTCAGGCAAAAAGAAAAGTCATTTGCTTCTCGACGGAAGCCATTTGCCAGTGAGGGTAAATGATGGCTCTGTCATGCCGCTAAATAACCTAATAAGAAGCGTTGCTCCTTTTATTTATCTAGACCAAAGACACAGTGGCAAGGGACTGAGTGGAACCATGTATTGCCGCACTATCTCCTCAGCTCCATCATTTTATTTTCAATCCAGGCCTGAAAGATGAGATGAAAGTCTCGTATCTGCGATGGCTGTTAAAAAACCTTTCACAAAATGCCTTTAGTCATTCATAATCCTGCTATGGCTCCAGCAGAAGAAAGCCCTGAAATCTGGGGTGGTCGCTGACTGAGGAATAATGGTATAACTCTGCACTGCCAGGCTCATCTATCTTGCTGGCTGCGGTGTTGCATTAGGAATCCAGAGACCCAGGCAAATGCCCTGGAGACCACAAGACCATAAGAAATAGGAATAGGAGTAGAACTCTGATTTGGGGGCAGCACGGTAGGTCTGTGTGGAGTCTGCACGTTCTCCCCGTGTCTGCGTGGGTTTCCTCCGGGTGCTCAGGTTTCCTCCCACACTCCAAAGATGTGCGGGTTAGGCGGATTGGACATGATAAATTGCCCTTAGTGTCCAAAAATGTGAAGTGGGGGTTACTGGGTTAAGGGGATAGGGTAGATATGAGGGCTTCAGTAGGGTGCTCTTTGTAAGGGCTGGTGCAGACTCGATGGGCCGAATGGCCTCCTTCTGCACTGTATGATTCTATTCTATTCTCCCCGTGTCTTTAAGTTCCTGGGGGTCACCATCACCAACAGTCTGCCCTGGTCCACTCCCGTTGATGCAACAGTCAAGAAAGTCCAACAACGTCTCTACTTCCTCCAGAAGCTAAAGAACTTCGGCATGTCTGCATCGACTCTCACAAACGTCTACAGATGTGCGATAGAGAGCATCATATCCAGCTGCACAACAGCCTGATATGGCAACTGCTCGGCCCACGATCGCAAGGAACTGCAGAGTGTGATGAACTCAGCCCAACGCAGAGTATAAGAATTGGCAAGTCATGTTGTAGCTGTATCGAACCTTAGTTAGGCCACACTTGGAGTATAGTGTTCAATTCTGGTCGCCGCACTACTAGAAGGATGTGGAGGCTTTAGAGAGGGTGCAGAAGAGATTTACCAGGATGTTGCCTGGTATGGAGGGCATTAGCTATGAGGAGAGGTTGAATAAACTTGGTTTGTTCTCACTGGAACGATGGAGGTTGTGGGGGACCTGGTAGAGGTCTACAGAATTCTGCACTGTAAATTCTATGATTTTATGATAACTGCTCCGCGATTCAATAGGACTATGGCTGATCTGATATTCCTCACATCCACTTTCCCGCCCTTTCCCCGTAACACTGGATTCCCTTACTGATCAAGAATCTATCTATCTCAGCCTTAAATATACACAAGGACTCTGCCCCCACAGCTCTCTGTGGCAGAGTTCCAAAGACACTCAACCCTCTGAGAGAAGGAATTCCTCTTCATCCCAGTCTTAAATTGCCACCATTTTGTTCTGGGACTATGCCCTCTGGTCCTAGACTCTCCCATGAGGTGAAACATATTTAAACAATCCACCTTGACATCATCAACAGCACATCCAAGACTTCTTTTGTTAGTTCTTTATGTAGGGCTCGATTCCCTTCTTTTCTTCTACGGCCAAATTCCACAGGCTCCCCGAATGGTGCAAGTATAGAAGATGGCCGTTCAGCCCCATTATCAATTTGTTGTCTTGTGATGTGGTGTACATGCACCTTTAAGGGCACGTATCTGAAACCAAGCAAGCATTCTTCATCTATGAGCCCAGGCAGCCTATCCACACCAGGGGGCATCACACTCGAGCCAGCTTCTGTCCTCAGCCACTCACAGGAAACCCCTCAGGCTAATTCCGTCCCCCAGCCACCCTCCACGTGCCGGGACCTTTTCATTCATTCGTGAGATTTGGACATTGCTGGAAAAGCCAACATTCGTTGCCAATCCCCTGAGCACAATTGAGAGTCAACTATGTTGCTATGGGGCAGACCAGGTAAGTTTGGCAGATTGCCTTCCCTAAAAGACATTCGTCGGTCAGATGGGCTTGTATGACAATCGCTTTCATGGCCATCACCAATACGAGCTTTGACTTCAAATTTGTATCGTAGAACATACAGTGCAGAAGGAGGCTATTCGGCCCATCGAGTCTGCACCGACCCACTTAAGCCCTCACTTCCACCCTATCCCCGTAACACAACAACCCCTCCTAACCTTTTTGGACACTAAGAGCAATTTAGCATGGCCAATCCGCCTAACCTGCCCATCTTTGGACTGTGGGAGGAAACCCACGCAGACATGGGGGAGAACGTGCAGACTCCGCACAGACAGTGACCCAGCGGTGAATCGAACCCGGGACCCTGGTGCTGTGAAGCCACAGTGCTAACCACTGTGCTACCGTGCTGCCCATTTGAACCTCCAGAGCATTACCTGGGTATCTGGATTATTATTCCAGCGGCATTACCACGACAGCAGTGTCTCCCTGCTGTTTGCAATATTCCCACTTCCAGCTGATATCAGCCATTTCAGACTGTCTGTGAAGACCTCAAACATCTTGCTGGTTTGGAGGGTGCACAGGGAATTTAGGTCGGGAAGATCCATAACTCACTGGAATTGTCTGCTCATTATTTTGACGGGCTCAATCACACCCTCCCGATTTCCCTGCCTATGCTTTACCCATGTAAGGTCTTTTTTTTTTTTGTTCGAAAATAAACTTTCGAAAAAGTACATCTTTCAAGCATGTACCTCATTCTCGGGATGAGGGGCTCATCTTATGAAGGAAAATTGGGCATTCACCCATTGGAGTTTCGAAGAATGAGAGAAGTTCTAATTGAAGCACTAAGATCCTGAGGGAATTTGATAAAGTGGACACCCGGAGGATGTTTCCCCTTGTGGGAGAGACTAGAACCAGGGGAACACAATTAAAGAGTAATAGGTCTCTCTTTTTTAAGATGGAGATGAGGAGAATTGTTTTCTCCCAAAGGGTTGTTCGTCTGTGGAATTCTCTCCCTCAGAGGGCAGTGGAGGCGAGTCATTGAATTTAGTCAAGGCGGAGTTAGACGTTGATTGACAAGGAGGTCAAGGGTTATGGGCAAGCAGGAAAGTGGAGTTGAGACGACAACAGATCGGCCATGATCTTATTGAATGGTGGAACAGGCGCAATGGGCAGAATGGCCTACTTCTGCTCAAGGTCCTCTGTTCCTTTGTGGCAGGTTATATTTATAATACCCATTTCATGTATATTATATGGGAGCCGATTTAGCTCATTTGGCTGGACAGCTGGATTGTGAGGCAGAACAAAGCCAGCAGCATTTCAATTCCCGCACCGGCTGAGGTTATTCATAGAACATACAGTGCAGAAGGAGGCCATTCGGCCCATCGAGTCTGCACCGACCCACTTAAGCCCTCACTTCCACCCTATCCCCATAACCCAATAACCCCTCCTGACCTTTTTGGTCACTAACGGCAATTTATCATGGCCAATCCGCCTAACCTGCATGTCTTTGGACTGTGGGAGGAAACGGGAGCACCCGGAGGAAACCCACGCAGACACGGGGAGAACGTGCAGTCTCCGCACAGACAGTGACCCAGCGGGGAATCGACCCGGGGTCCCTGGCACTGTGAAGCCACAGTGCTCGCCACTTGCGCTACCGTTCCGCCCATGAAGGTAAGGACGGCAGATTGCCATCCATAAAGGACGTTACCTTACCCCTCACCTGAGGTGTGGTGACCCTCAGGTTAAATCACCACCAGTCAGCCTATGGTCATCCAGGACTACGGATGAAGTGGGGGAAAGACAGACCGAGATGTTCCATTCACTTTGGAAGTGGCACGAGGACAAGGACAACGGATTATCCACAGAATAAAACACAGGCAACAGTAGGACTGGGAAAAACAAAATTAGTTTTTCTCACCTGACACCAGTACATTACAGGACAATTATATACCAAAATTGGCAGAGAAATCAACAAACATATTTGACTAGTCTACGTGGGCCCTGGTTTCGTATTGTTCCTGATGTCTGGTTGCATGGAATTGTGGGGCTGTGACAATTCTAGTCGTGCTCAATTCATTGGATTGTTTGTGCATTATGTCAAATAATTGGGCAATGGCTTTTTAATCACCTGATTATTAATATTCTACAGCTACAGCTCATTAAAACTTAATAACGGTAAGAAAGGGACAATCACAGCCAATCGAAGGATTTTAGTGGCACAATAATTATTCAAATACTTAATGGAGAATTGATTTTTAAGCACTCCAGTGGTTGGTTTTAAAGGAGTTTGGTTATTTCAGAAAAAAAGTCTTCAGTCGAGGAAATTGAGCCTCAGTTCAACATGAAAGTGAGTGTACAGTGCATTTTGCTGCATGCAGTCAGTGCATTTCAGATCAAACACGTTTGAAATAGTTCACTCTGGCGAGGTGTTGTATGAAAGGAACTTGCATTAATCTGGCACCTTCTGGCTCTGATGTTCAGAAGGGAGGGTCAAAGCGCAGAAGCGTAATAGTAATAGGGGACTCTATAGTCAGGGGCACAGATAGGCGCTTCTGTGGACGTGAAAGAGACTCCAGGATGGTATGTTGCCTCCCTGGTGCCAGGGTCCAGGATGTCTCCGAAAGGGTAGAGGGAATCCTGAAGGGGGAGGGCAAACAGGCAGAGGTCGTTGTACATATTGGTACTAACGACATAGGCAGGAAGGGGCATGAGGTCCTGCAGCAGGAGTTCAGGGAGCTAGGCAGAAAGTTAAAAGACAGGACCTCGAGGGTTGTAATCTCGGGATTACTCCCTGTGCCACGTGCCAGTGAGGCTAGAAATAGGAAGATAGAGCAGACAAACACGTGGCTAAACAGCTGGTGTAGGAGGGAGGGTTTCCGTTTTCTGGACCACTGGGAGCTCTTCCGGGGCAGGTGTGACCTGTATAAGATGGACGGGTTGCATCTAAACCGGAGAGGCATAAATATCCTGGCCGCGAGGTTTGCTAGTGTCACACGGGAGGGTTTAAACTAGTATGGCAGGGGGGTGGGTACGGGAGCAATAGGTCAGAAGGTGAGAGCATTGAGGGAGAACTAGGGAATAGGGACAGTGTGGCTCTGAGGCAGAGCAGACGGGGAAAAGTTGCTGAACACAGCGGGTCTGGTGGCCTGAAGTGCATATGTTTTAATGCAAGGAGCATTACGGGTAAGGCAGATGAACTTAGAGCTTGGATTACTACTTGGAACTATGATGTTATTGCCATTACAGAGACCTGGTTGAGGGAAGGGCAGGATTGGCAGCTAAACGTTCCAGGATTTAGATGTTTCAGGCGGGATAGAGGGGGATGTAAAAGGGGAGGCGGAGTTGCGCTACTTGTTCGGGAGAATATCACAGCTATACTGCGAGAGGACACCTCAGAGGGCAGTGAGGCTATATGGGTAGAGATCAGGAATAAGAAGGGTGCAGTCACAATGTTGGGGGTATACTACAGGCCTCCCAACAGCCAGCGGGAGATAGAGGAGCAGATAGGTAGACAGATTTTGGAAAAGAGTAAAAACAACAGGGTTGTGGTGATGGGAGACTTCAACTTCCCCAATATTGACTGGGACTCACTTAGTGCCAGGGGCTTAGACGGGGCGGAGTTTGTAAGGGGCATCCAGGAGGGCTTCTTAAAACAATATGTAAACAGTCCAACTAGGGAAGGGGCAGTACTGGACCTGGTATTGGGGAATGAGCCCGGCCAGGTGGTAGATGTTTCAGTAGGGGAGCATTTCGGTAACAGTGACCACAATTCAGTAAGTTTTAAAGTACTGGTGGACAAGGATAAGAGTGGTCCGAGGATGAATGTGCTAAATTGGGGGAAGGCTAATTATGACAATATTAGGCGGGAACTGAAGAACATAGATTGGGGGCGGATGTTTGAGGGCAAATCAACATCTGACATGTGGGAGGCTTTCAAGTGTCAGTTGAAAGGAATACAGGACAGGCATGTTCCTGTGAGGAAGAAAGATAAATACGGCAATTTTCGTGAACCTTGGATGACGAGTGATATTGTAGGCCTCGTCAAAAAGAAAAAGGAGGCATTTGTCAGGGTTAAAAGGCTGGGAACAAACGAAGCCTGTGTGGCATATAAGGAAAGTAGGAAGGAACTTAAGCAAGGAGTCAGGAGGGCTAGAAGGGGTCATGAAAAGTCATTGGCAAATAGGGTTAAGGAATATCCCAAGGCTTTTTACACGTACATAAAAAGCAAGAGGGTAGCCAGGGAAAGGGTTGGCCCACTGAAGGATAGGCAAGGGAATCTATGTGTGGAGCCAGAGGAAATGGGCGAGGTACTAAATGAATACTTTGCATCAGTATTCACCAAAGAGAAGGAATTGGTAGATGTTGAGTCTGGAGAAGGGGGTGTAGATAGCCTGGGTCACATTGTCATCCAAAAAGACGAGGTGTTGGGTGTCTTAAAAAATATTAAGGTAGATAAGTCCCCAGGGCCTGATGGGATCTACCCCAGAATACTGAAGGAGGCTGGAGAGGAAATTGCTGAGGCCTTGACAGAAATCTTTGGATCCTCGCTGTCTTCAGGGGATGTCCCGGAGGACTGGAGAATAGCCAATGTTGTTCCTCTGTTTAAGAAGGGTAGCAAGGATAATCCCGGGAACTACAGGCCGGTGAGCCTTACTTCAGTGGTAGGGAAATTACTGGAGAGAATTCTTCGAGACAGGATCTACTCCCATTTGGAAGCAAATGGACGTATTAGTGAGAGGCAGCACGGTTTTGTGAAGGGGAGGTCGTGTCTCACTAACTTGATAGAGTTTTTCGAGGAGGTCACTAAGATGATTGATGCAGGTAGGGCAGTAGATGTTGTCTATATGGACTTCAGTAAGGCCTTTGACAAGGTCCCTCATGGTAGACTAGTACAAAAGGTGAAGTCACACGGGATCAGGGGTGAACTGGCAAGGTGGATACAGAACTGGCTAGGCCATAGAAGGCAGAGGGTAGCAATGGAGGGATGCTTTTCTAATTGGAGGGCTGTGACCAGTGGTGTTCCACAGGGATCAGTGCTGGGACCTTTGCTCTTTGTAGTATATATAAATGATTTGGAGGAAAATGTAACTGGTCTGATTAGTAAGTTTGCAGACGACACAAAGGTTGGTGGAATTGCGGATAGCGATGAGGACTGTCTGAGAATACAGCAGGATTTAGATTGTCTGGAGACTTGGGCGGAGAGATGGCAGATGGAGTTTAATCCGGACAAATGTGAGGTAATGCATTTCGGAAGGGCTAATGCAGGTAGGGAATATACAGTGAATGGTAGAACCCTCAAGAGTATTGAAAGTCAAAGAGATCTAGGAGTACAGGTCCACAGGTCATTGAAAGGGGCAACACAGGTGGAGAAGGTAGTCAAGAAGGCATACGGCATGCTTGCCTTCATTGGCCGGGGCATTGAGTATAAGAATTGGCAAGTCATGTTGCAGCTGTATAGAACCTTAGTTAGGCCACACTTGGAGTATAGTGTTCAATTCTGGTCGCCACACTACCAGAAGGATGTGGAGGCTTTAGAGAGGGTGCAGAAGAGATTTACCAGAATGTTGCCTGGTATGGAGGGCAGAAGCTATGAGGAGCGATTGAATAAACTCGGTTTGTTCTCACTGGAACGAAGGAGGTTGAGGGGAGACCTGATAGAGGTATACAAAATTATGAGGGGCATAGACAGAGTGGATAGTCAGAGGCTTTTCCCCAGGGTAGAGGGGTCAATTACTAGGGGGCATAGGTTTAAGGTGAGAGGGGCAAGGTTTAGAGTAGATGTACGAGGCAAGTTTTTTACGCAGAGGGTAGTGGGTGCCTGGAACTCACTACCGGAGGAGGTAGTGGAAGCAGGGACGATAGGGACATTTAAGGGGCATCTTGACAAATATATGAATAGGATGGGAATAGAAGGATACGGACCCAGGAAGTGTAGAAGATTGTAGTTTAGTCGGGCAGTATGGTCGGCACGGGCTTGGAGGGCCGAAGGGCCTGTTCCTGTGCTGTACATTTCTTTGTTCTTTGTTCCACAGCCCCCAGGACATCCCAAAGTGCTTCACAGTCGATCAAGTACTTTGGAAGTGTTGTAAACATTAAATGTTACATTTTAAAATTATTATTATCCGTGTCATTGTGAGCTCACTTTAACCAGGAAACCAGACCCTAGACTAGGGGTGGCACGGTGGCACAGTGGTTAGCACTGCTGCCTCACAGTCCCTGGGACCCGGGTTCAATTCTGGCCTTGGGTGACTGTGTGGAGTTTGCACATTCTCGCCACATCTGCGTGGGTTTCCTCCGGGTGCTCCAGTTTCCTCCTACAGTCCAAAGATGTGCAGGTTAGGTGGTTTGGCCATGCTAAATTGTCCCTTAGTGTTCAAAGATGTGCCGGTTAGGTGGATTGGCCATGCTAAATTGTCCCTTAGTGTCCAAAGATGTGTAGGTTAGGTGGATTGGCCATGCTAAATTGTCCCTTAGTGTCCAAAGATGTACAGGTTAGGTGGATTGGCCATGTTAAATTGCCCCTTAGTGTCCAAAGATGTGCAGGTTAGATTACGGGAATAGGGCAGGAGAGTGGGCCTAGGTAGTGTGCTCTTTCGGAGGGTTGGTGCAGACTCGATGGGCTGAATGGCCTCCATCTGCACTGTCGGGATTCTCTGAACAGTGAAAATAAAAGAGAGGATAAGGTCAAAGATAATTAAAATATTGAGAGGAAAAAGATAGGAGGCAAGGGGTAGACAGGTTAAAACAGGATCTAGGACTATCACAGGACATTGAACATCTATTTAATTGAACAGTCTCCATGAGAGAGATACTGATAGCCCACTTACATATATTTTTCTTTATTCTTCCATGGGATGTGGGTGTCACTGACTGGGCCCTGATTACCTTTGAACTGAGCTATTTGTTTGGCCATTTTAGCAGGCAGGTAAGAGTCCAGCACATTGCTGTGGGTCTGGAGTCACATGTAGGCCAGATCAGGGGCGGGATTCTCCGTCTGTTCACAGTGGCGGGATTCTCCGTTCCCGCTGCAGTGAATGGGAAATTTGGCTGAGCGCCAACCTCTCCGTCCTCGCTCGCAGTGGTAGCGGGGCGGACCCGCGACGGAGATTCCCGGCCCAGGTTTCCTTACGCCTAATGTCTGGCTTGCGTCAGACTGATGGCCATTTTAGTTGATGAAGTTGTTGCAGGAGCCCCACAGCCCAGGTCGACACAAGCCCCCCCCCCCCCGAGTCAAAACCCTGGCAGTGCCAGCCTGTGGCCATGCGCCGGGTGAATCTGGCATGCAGCTTATTTAAATATGCAGATTTGGATCATGCCCAATGAGGACGAGATCCAGATCACAAAGTCTCGCGCGATTCCGTTGAATCTCACGAGTGGCCTGCCGCAAGATTCAATGGCCTTGTCCTAACACCAAGTCGTCCGCGACGAGGCCGCTGAATCACGCCCAATGTGTATCATGCCAACCTAAAGTAAAACGTACGGAACAAACCCAGTGAATTTGCCAGTAAGCCCCAAAAAAAATTCAGTTCATTTCCAGGAAGCATTAGGTTGGAACCATGTTGTGTCATAGCCCTTTCATTACTGGAACCTGGGTTCAAATCCAGGCAGCAAATTGGTTGAAAGTATCTTCTCTTTAACAGCGATTAAAGGTTTTGTGTAAGATGGGTCTGGGAAGCCGAAATTTAGTTCTTAGTGGAAATGAGCACACAGTACAAAATTGCCCATAATTGCCGGGCAGTATTACGACAGCTAAATGAACAGATTCTGCAAAATGTCATTTTTATTTTCTTTGTGCATCGATGTAGCCCAGTTGCTGCACTGAGCTTCAAGCCTGGGCTGTGCAAAGGTGCACTGCACTGTCATTAAGGTCTACCATACCTCCTCCACAGACTGACTGCTGCTGTGATGCGATTCTGCTACATCTGAGGGCTGAGCAAAAACAGGTTTCTTTGTCCAAAGCCAGGGCTCCACAGCATGTGTGCAAAGTGCAACTTTGATTCAGTTTTACCCCTGGGTCCAGTATAATGTTAAATAGCAAAATAGCTTGGCTTTGGCAGCAGAAAAATACTTTTCGCTGTACTTCGGTGCATGTGACAATAAATATTCCCGTACCAGCCTCCCCGAACAGGCGCCGGAATGTGGCGACTAGGGGCTTTTCACAGTAACTTCATTTGAAACCTACTTGTGACAATAAGCGATTTTCATTTCATATCAATCAATCAATCATGTGACAAATAAAGTGAGACAAAAAGCTACATTGGTGTTATAGATCATAGACAGAACTGGATGGAAAGCTTCATTGATTCTTCTCATTCCAGGATACCAGTCCCATGGAACTCCTCCTCATGTAGTCTAGGCTGTTGATATTTGAGGAATTCATCTGTTAAGGGATAGCTCACAGTATCATCCCATATTTGAATGAGGGTAGTTTCTCGATGATGCAGACTGATGTAGGGGAGGCAATAGCGTCACTGGACTAGTAATCCAGAGACCCAGGATAATGCTCCGGGAACCGGGTTTAAATCCCACCAAAGAACAAATACAGCACAGGAACAGGCCCTTCGGCCCTCCAAGCCTGTACCGGTCATAATACTACCCTTGGCCAAAGCCCTCAGCACTTCCTAGTGCCGTATCCCTCTATCTAGTGTTCAATTCTGTTCGCCACACTACCAGAAGGATGTAGGCTTTAGAGAGGGTGCAGAAGAAATTTACCAGAATGTTGCCTGGTATGGAGGGCATTAGCTATGAGGAGAGGTTGAATAAACTCGATTTGTTCTCACTGGAACGACGGAGGTTGAGGGGCGACCTGATAGAGGTCGGCACGGTAGCATTGTGGATAGCACAATTGCTTCACAGCTCCAGGGTCCCATGTTCGATTCCGGCTTGGGTCACTGACTGTGCGGATTCTGCACATCCTCCCCGTGTGTGCGTGGGTTTCCTCCGGGTGCTCCGGTTTCCTCCCACAGTCCAAAGATGTGCAGGTTAGGTGGATTGGCCATGATAAATTGCCCTTCGTGTCCAAAACTGCCCTTAGTGTTGGGTGGGGTTACTGGGTTATGGGGATAGGGTGAAGGTGTTGACCTTGGGTAGGGTGCTCTTTCCAAGAGCCAGTGCAGACTCGATGGGCCGAATGGCCTCCTTCTGCACTGTAAATTCTATGATAATCTTCAAAATTATGAGGGGCATAGACAGAGTGGATAGTCAGAGGCTTTTCCCCAGGGTAGAGGGGTCAATTACTAGGGGGCATAGGTTTAAGGTGCAAGGGGCAAGGTTTAGAGGAGATTTACGAGGCAAGTTTTTTACACAGAGGGTAGTGGGTGCCTGGAACCTGCTGCCGGAGGAGGTGGTGGACGCAGGGACGATAGTGACATTTAAGGGGCATCTTGACAAATACATGAATAGGATGGGAATAGAGGGATACAGACCCAGGAAGTGTAGAAGATTGTAGTTTAGTCGGGCAGCATGGTCGGCACGGGCTTGGAGGGCCGAAGGGCCTGTTCCTGTGCTGTACTTTTCTTTGTTCTTTGTTCTTTTTTGTTCTATCCCCATCCTAAAAGAACAAAGAGCAATACAGCACTAGGTGGTGGAATTTGAATTCAATACAAAATCCGGAATTAAAAGTCTAACGATGACCATGAAACCATTGTTGATTGTTGTAAAAACTCATCTAGTTCACTAATGCCCCTTTAGGGGAGGAAATCTGCTGTCCTTACCTGGTCTGGCCTACATGTGACTCCAGACCCACAGCAATGTGGTTGATCTTAAATGCCCTCTGACATGGCTGAGCGAGACACTCAGTCCAAGGGCCATTAGGGATGGGCAATAAGCTGGCGACACCCAGATCCCCTGAAAGTATTGTTTTAAAAAGTGGCCTCTAGCACAGTTGTGGGAGCTGCCTCTCTCTCACTACCCATCTCCAACTGCAATCACATTAGCTAAACTAAAACGTAAAAGCTTCTCTATTTTACAAGACCCCTGTTGCGAAGCATCCATTACTGGTTTATTTACTCTTCACACCGTAGCCCTCTCTAAGCACAATGGAATCACAGCTGAAATTTAAACCAACCCCCACACATACAAACACCTTTGTCCAGCATGAATCTAAGTATAAGTTTTACCTTTCCAGGCACAGAAACACTAAATTAAACCCTTAAAATTATACTTTGTTTACCAATACAAATAAAAACCCCTAAAAATGACCTTTGTCTTCCTAACATAGGACAACTGCTATTGGCTGCAACATCCCTGTGCTCGAGAGGGGAAAATGAACGAGGGTCCTGTTCCCGATGACTATTCATACACCCCTTCTGGAATGTCCACATTAATCAGGGGGGGGATCCTCCTCATAACGGAGTATCCTTGCAACATTTAATATTATAGCCTCCTTCAAGCTATCACTGGTGAAACTCCTTCAATGTCTTTATGAGAGGTAGACATGCATGTACTTCATGTCCAGCTTCCTGCTGTCATTACTTATAGTCGCACTTTAATATCAACCTTTGTTCGATCCCAGCCCTGGGCCGCTGTCGGTGTGGAGTTTGCACATTCTGCTGAAGGGCAGCACGGTAGCATAGTGGTTAGCACAGTTGCTTCACAGCGCCAGGGTCCCAGGTTCGATTCCGGCTTGGGTCACTGTCTGTGCGGAGTCTGCACGTTCTCCCCATGTGTGCGTGGGTTTCCTCCGGGTGCTCCGGTTTCCTCCCACAGTCCAAAGATGTGCAGGTTAGGTGTATTGGCCATGTTAAATTGCCATTAGTGTCCACAAAATGTTAAGTGGGGGTTACTGGGTTAAGGGGATAGGGTAGATATGAGGGCTTCAGTAGGGTGCTCTTTGTAAGGGCCGGTGCAGACTCGATGGGCCGAATGGCCTCCTTCTGCACTGTATGATTCTATTCTATTCTCCCCTTGTCTTTAAGTTCCTGGGGGTCACCATCACCAACAGTCTGTCCTGGTCCACTCACGTTGATGCAACAGTCAAGGAAGCCCAACAACATCTCTACTTCCTCCAGAAGCTAAAGAACTTCGGCATGTCTGCATCGACTCTCACAAACGTCTACAAATGTGCCATAGAGAGCATCATATCCAGCTGCACCACAGCCTGATATGGCAACTGCTCGGCCCACGATCGCAAGAAACTGCAGAGTGTGGTGAACTCAGCCCAACGCAGAGTATAAAAATTGGCAAGTCATGTTGCAGCTGTATCGAACCTTAGTTAGGCCACACTTGGAGTATAGTGTTCAATTCTGGTCGCCACACTACCAGAAGGATGTGGAGGCTTTAGAGAGGGTGCAGAAGAGATTTACCAGGATGTTGCCTGGTATGGAGGGCATTAGCTATGAGGAGTGGTTGAATAAACTCGGTTTGTTCTCACTGGAACGAAGGAGGTTGAGGGGAGACCTGATAGAGGTCTACAAAACTATGAGGGGCATAGACAGAGTGGATAGTCAGAGGCTTTTCCCCAGGGTAGAGGGGTCAATTACGAGGGGACATAGGTTTAAGGTGAGAGGGGCAAGGTTTAGAGTAGATGTACGAGGCAAGTTTTTTACGCAGAGGGTAGTGGGTGCCTGAAACCCGCTGCCGGAGGAGGTGGTGGAAGCAGGGACGATAGTGACATTTAAGGGGCATCTTGACAAATACATGAATAGGATGGGAATAGAGGGATACGGACCCAGGAAGTGTAGAAGATTTTAGTTTAGACGGGCAGCATGGTCGGCACGGGCTTGGAGGGCCCAAGACCCTGTTCCTGTGCTGTACCTTTCTTTGTTCTTTGCATCACACGAGCTTGCCACCCTCCCATTGATTCTGTCTACATCTCCCACTGCCTCAGGAAGGCAGACAACATTATCAGAGCCTCCCACCCAGGCTTTGCCCTCTTCCAGACCCTTCCATCAGGCAGAAGGTACAGAAGTCTGAAGACCCGCACATCCAGACATAGGAACAGCTTCTTCCCCACAGCTACTAGACTCCTCAACCACTCCCCCTCGGACTGATCTGTTCCCTGTAAGAACACTATTCACGACGCCCTATGCTGCTCTTGCTCGTGTATTTGCTTTGTTTGGCCCCTTGTTCCGCACTGTAACCAATCACTATTTGTTGATGTACTCTGTTGATTATTCTTTTTGCCTACTATGTACATACTGTGCATGTTCCCTTGGCCGCAGAAAAATACTTCTCATTGTACTTCGGTACATGTGACAATAAATCAATCAATCAATCAAACAATCAAATTGTTTAGAGAGGGTCCACAACCCAAAGATGTGCAGGGTAGGTGGATTGACCACGCTAAATTGCCCTTTAATTAGAAAAACACTTTAAAAAAATTAATATCAACCTTTAACATTGAAGCTGCCCATGTAAACATTTACAATTGCAATCCAGCACGTAAACCTGTAATAAGGCAGAAACCAGTTCTGGCCACTGGATGGGGCTGTGGAGCAGCTTCCTGTGGTGTCTCTCCCAACGCTGTCACTACCGAGCATCTAAAAAAATAGATTCATCAACTACCCAACTGGCCCAGAAAACCTGCTAGTATTTCAAAACATTTTAAACGAATGTTCAAGCAATTCACTGTGGAGGGTTGATTGTTGATATTAAAAGTGAGGCATGAAAACTTACCTCGATTTGTTTTTCGACAACTGCAAACCTTACTTCACTGGAGAAGTGTCTAGAAACTCTGTGATCATATCATGATCGATATTGATGTTCTGGTGTCTTCTGAGCTTTGTTCACTATCAAATTGGCTGCCCTGTTATCCTGCTTTGTGCTCCAGGATTACCAATGTGCAGTTTAATCCTGGTAAATGCTTTAACTCGCTTGCCAAGGAGCATTATGCTTGAATCAGAATTGTGAATGAACCTGGTTTTCTATAGAGTAGAGATTTTTTTTAAAAGTCAATTTGCTGATCATTCGAGCAGAGCCAAGCTAATCATTCATTTCAGTCTAACCACCATGCACAGAAAACATTGAACAAAACATTTGTTTGTACAAAATTGTCAAGATTTCCAAAACGTGTTGCTTAAGGTGATGAATAGGAATGGCGATCGGAGTTTGGAGCATTTTGTGCGTGTATCAGGGTTATTTCGGGTCTGAAGTCTGAGCGATGAAACAAATTGGTTCGCTATGCTAGTCTTCCGCACAATGGCGGTTAAATGAATCCTGTTTCAGTTTCACAATGATATATAATGGTCATCAATCGAAGTGGTCTGACACAGGACTCCGAGCACAAAGGGAGTGAGGCATGAGTGGCAAGATTTGTCGCTCCCATTCTTAAGATGAGTGAATGGAAAGTGACCTTGCACGATGTGAATCAGGATCAAATGGAATTGTGTATTATCCATGGATGTTATTTATATGGACTCACAGAAGGCATTTGATAAAGGATCGTCAGCTACAATTGACGTCTGTGGAACTGAAGGCAAATTATTGACCTGGTTTGGAAACTGGCTGACTGGCAGGATATAGAGAGCAGGGATAATGCGCAGGTACTTGAATTGTAGGTTGCAGGCCAGCGAACCCGGGCAAAGGTCTGGTGGTAACCACAGGGACTGCCAGGTACTGAGGTGGGCTGTTTAAAAGAACCCCCTCAGTACCGTGAGACTTTGGCCCAGTTAAAATAAAAATGCAAAGGTCCTCAGTCCTCAGTCCTCACCCATTCACCCAACTCCCCATCCTCCAATAGCTCCCCATACCCCATCCATGTCACCTCATGCCCCCACCCAGCACCCTATGGTCCCTCATGCTCCCTATGCCAAGCCGAGGTACTTCCATGCCCATTGACCCGCTGTAAACTCTCTGGAATCAATAAACCCTATGGTGTGCATTGCCACGTGTAAAGAAAAAGCTTTGAAAACAAGCAATCCATTTATAATTTTCTCCTATGTTGAAAAAAGGTCTGCATGACAAGCTAATAAAAGTGTCAATCATCCATGCCCTTTAAAATATCAATAGCAAAAACGACAAAGCCTTGAATCCACTTAACCTGTGTAAATGGACATTGTGAAATTGACAGCAGAGATCAGGGAGACTAAGTTGTCAATCAAACTGTGTTTTCTTTGGGGAGCAGGTGTTTTATTACTCAAATGGCTGTCTGGACTCTCTGCCAAGCATCCATTCCTAAGTAGCTTGGCTGAGAGCCCAGACAACCATTATTTTTGCTGAAATAGCTGCTGTTCAGAGGAAAGATTATTTGATTGTCAGCTTAGGCTCTCCGCTCGCTGCCATGAATTTCAAAATGTTTGTTTACACATGTTAAGTACTTGGAAGGGTTTGTGGTTTTGACGTTGATAGTTTAAAAAGCCTGAATGGTTGACATTTTTATTAGCTTATAATGCAGATCCTTTAAGGAAAACGTTATGAATGGATTACCATTTTTCAAAGCATTTTTCATACATCCCACATTTACACTCTGATGTTAATCAGTACAATGGGTCAATGGGCACGGAAGTGCCATTGCTTGACATTTGGGGCATGAGGGGACCTAGAGGGTGGGTGGAAGGGCAGAACCTGGCATTAGGGCATGAGGGGGCATAGGGGGTGGATGAGTGGAAGAGCAGAGCTTTGCAAAGCGGGCATGAGGAGGACCTTTAGAACTTGGCTTTTGAAAGGTCCCCTCATGCAGATTAGGGTTCATGACTCCTTTGAGGGGCTGTAAACCAGGACTCATTAAAAACCTGGGCAACTCCGTGGAGGAGGTGAACACGCCTAACGCCTGCCGAATCGAGAGTGCCGGATGTACACTTTTGACAGGAACCAGCTCACACCCTTTAAAGGGACTCCCCAAAATCAGACAGCCTGGGAATGGGATTGAGAATCCTGGAATCGGGACGCGCCCGCCATTTTTGAAGGACTCCTGAATTAACCCGACTCAATGAAAATTCAGCCCACTAATTGATCAAAAGAGCGGACAAAACGGACAATGTAGACAAGTGTGCGGACATCCATTTTGTGCCCCAGAAGGATCGATCCGGGTATCTTCTAAATGGTGGGAAGTTAGAAACAGCGGAGGTCCAAAGAGACTTGGGCGTCCAGATAAACATTAAAATGTCATGAACAGATAGAGAAAATAATCAGACAGGTGTCATGTGAGAGTACCTTTAGGAAATGGTTGTTTATAAATGGGTGTGTATATAAATATCTGTAGTGAGAGTACCTTTAAGAAATGGGTGTTTATAAATGGGTGTGTATATAAATATCTGTAATGAGAGTACCTTTAGGAAATGGGTGTTTCCTACTGCAGTGATGTCAGAGAGTGGGTGGAGCTGGGCTATCTGTCAGCTTTTGACTTTCGTTTCAGGCTGTTTGCTGCAGGGTGTGTTGTAGTTTCGCTTTCAGAGCTGGATAGCTGCAGTCACAGCCAGAAGGTGTATTAGAGTCTCTCTCTGTAATCTAAAGACTGCAAATCGATCCTGGTGATTTAAAACTAATAACAGTAGCGACTTTGTGCTTCTGGTAAAAGGTGTTTGATGTCTTATGGATGTTAAAAGGAAAGCTTAAAGGATTACTTAGTGTTGTATTCTTTGGGGGTTGTATTTGAATTAATGGTTGCTAAGATGTTCACTGTATGTTTTAAAAAGGTTAACTTGTGTTCATAGAATAAACATCGTTTTGCTTTAAAAAATACTTTTCCATTTCATAGAATCATAGAATCATAGAAGTTTACAGCATGGAAACAGGCCCTTCGGCCCAACCAGTCCATGCCGCCCAGTTTTTACCATTAAGCTAGTCCCAGTTGCCCGCACTTGGCCCATAACCCTCTATACCCATCTTACCCATGTAACTATCTAAATGCTTTTTGAAAGACACAATTGTACCCGCCTCTACTACTACCTCTGGCAGCCCATTCCAGACACTCACTACCCTCTGAGTGAAGAAATTGCCCCTCTGGGCCCTTCTGAATCTCTCCCCTCTCACCTTAAACCTATGCCCTCTAGTTTTAGACTCCCGTACCTTTGGGAAAAGATGTTGACTATCTACCTTATCTATGCCCCTCATTATTTTATAGACCTCTATAAGATCACCCCTAAGCCTCCTACGCTCCAGGGAAAAAAGTCCCAGTCTATCCAGCCTCTCCTTATAACTCAAACCATCAAGTCCCGGCAACATCCTAGTAAATCGGGGCAGCACGGTAGCACAGTGGTTAGCGCAATTGCTTCACAGCTCCAGCGTCCCAGGTTCGATTCCGGCTTGGGTCACTGTCTGTGCGGAGTCTGCACATCCTCCCCGTGTGTGCGTGGGTTTCCTCCGGGTGCTCCGGTTTCCTCCCACAGTCCAAAGATGTGCAGGTTAGGTGAATTGGCCATGATAAATTGCCCTTAGTGTCCAAAATTGCCCTTAGTGTTGGGTGGGGTTACTGAGTTATGGGGATAGGGTGGAGGTGTTGACCTTGGGTAGGGTGCTCTTTCCAAGAGCCGGTGCAGACTCGATGGGCCGAATGGCCTCCTTCTGCACTGTAAATTCTACGATAAATCTTTTCTGCACTCTTTCTAGTTTAATAATATCCTTTCTATAATAGGGTGACCAGAACTGCACACAGTATTCCAAGTGTGGCCGTACCAATGTCTTGTACAACTTCAACAAGACGTCCCAACTCCTGTATTCAATGTTCTGACCAATGAAACCAAGCATGCCGAATGCCTTCTTCACCACCCTGTCCACCTGCGACTCCACCTTCAAGGAGCTATGAACCTGTACTCCTAGATCTCTTTGTTCTATAACTCTCCCCAACGCCATACCATTAACTGAGTAGGTTCTGGCCTGATTCGATCTGCCAAAATGCATCACCTCACATTTATCTAAATTAAACTCCATCTGCCATTCGTCGGCCCACTGGCCTAATTGATCAAGATCCCGTTGCAATCCTAGATAACCTTCTTCACTATCCACTGTGCCACCAATCTTGGTGTCATCTGCAAACTTACTAACCATGCCTCCTAAATTCTCATCCAAATCATTAATATAAATCACAAATAACAGTGGACCCAGCACCGATCCCTGAGGCACACCACTGGTCACAGGCCTCCAGTTTGAAAAACAACCCTCTACAACCACCCTCTGCCTTCTGTCGTCCAGCCAATTTTGAATCCAATTGGCAACCTCACCCTGGATCCCGTGAGCTTTAACCTTCTGCAACAACCTACCATGCGGTACCTTGTCAAAGGCTTTGCTAAAGTCCATGTAGACAACGTCTACTGCACTGCCCTCATCTACCTTCTTGGTCACTCCCTCAAAAAATTCAATCAAATTTGTGAGACATGATTTTCCACGCACAAAGCCATGCTGACTGCCCCGAATCAGTCCTTGCCTCTCTAAATGCTTGTAGATCCTGTCTCTCAGAATACCTTCTAGCAACTTACCTACTACAGACGTTAGGCTCACCGGTCTGTAGTTCCCAGGCTTTTCCCTGCTGCCCTTCTTAAACAAGGGCACAACATTCGCCACTCTCCAATCTTCAGGCACCTCACCTGTGGCTGCCGATGATTCAAATATCTCGGTTAGGGGACCCGCAATTTCCTCCCTAGCCTCCCACAACATCCTGGGATACATTTCATCAGGTCCCGGGGATTTATCTACCTTGATGCGCTTTAAGACTTCCAGCACCTCCTCCTCTGTAATATGCACACTTCTCAAGACATCACTATTTATTTCCCTTAGTTTCCTAACATCCATGCCTTTCTCCACCGTGAATACCGATGAGAAATATTCATTCAGGATCTCACCCAACTCTTGTGGCTCTGCACATAGATTTCTGCTGTTCCACACCTGTAGAGTGGGCCGTGTACTCCCCATACCACAATCTATTAAAAGTTGTGGGTCAGGTGAACTCCATGATACACTTTGGGGTTTTCTAAACCCTGGCCCATAACACAGGCAAACGGAATGTTGGCCTTTATACCTGGAGGACTAGAATACAAGGGGGTAGAAGTCATGCTCGAGCTGGACAAAGCCCTGGTTAGATCATACATGGAGTGCTGTGAGCAGAAGACCTCTTCTGAGCCCTACACCTTTGGAAGGGTATATTGGTCTTGGGTGGAAATGTAGTGTAGATTTACCAGAATGATACCAAAATTAAATTACAAAAAGAGATTACACTTATGTTATATTCCCTGGAATTTAGAAGGTTAAAGGGTGATTTGATAGAAGTTTTAAATATATTAAGAGGAACGGAGAAGGAAAAGAAGCAATTTCTGTTGGTCGGTTAATGGAGTTATTCCTCTGAGTTATTGCCTTGCTGTCCACCATTGTGTACAAGTTGGGCATAATCTAAAAGTTATAGAGCCAGACTTTTCCGGAGTGTAATTAGGAAAAACTTCTGCACACAAAGGTTGGTGGAAGTTTGAAACTCTCTTCCGCTAATGGCAATTAATTCCAGATTAATTATAAATGTTAAATAAGGCATCGAGGGATATGGGACAATGACAGGTATATGGAGTTAGGTCACAGATCTGCCATTGAAAGGCAGAACAAGCTGCAGGGACTTGTCGCTCTATTCCAATTATTATCACGTGAGTAAATGAGGTCTAGTTGGGTTGTAAGTCTGTGTGATGGAAATTATGAGAAATACTTTGCTCTCTTGAGATTCCATGCAAAGTTGAGAATTCTCTGAACACTGTACTGTAATGAGGTCATCCTGACCTCAGGAGCGAGCGATTTTCTTGTGTTTTGTGCCCCAAGGTAGGTCTGACCCACAGCCCCATGGGTAGGGGAAGGAGGCAGGTCCCGAATACAGTCCGCAGACAGGGATCGAACCCTGTGCACCAATCAGATCCACACCAATCGTCTAGCCAACTGGCCTGCAAAGGAGTCTGGGTTGCTGTGGCAACAGACACTTTTACATGCATATTGTAGTCCGGAGCTTTGGATAGTGATGGTAAAGGCTCCAGCTTTCACAAAGAAGGGCTTCTAAGTGAAGAAAATGCAATTATATATCAGGAACGCCTCCGGGATGTTTGCGCTGGAAAGGTTAGTGCTTGAGGTCATTGAGACCTTCAGAGGGATAACGAAACTAGATTCCTGAATGATCACTATTTGCACAAGGGGACATGAGTTCAAACTTTGATGAGAATAGATGAACACATAGGTACAACAGAACTTCTTCATAAACAGGGTGGTCAGTGTGGAAAACTCTGCTCGGGAAAGCAGAGGATGGAATGCATTTTACATTAGCACTGTTACTTCACAGCGCCAGGGTCCCAGGTTCGATTCCCAGCTTGGGTCACTGTCTGTGCGGAGTCTGCACGTTCTCCCCGTGTCTGCGTGGGTTTCCACCGGGTGCTCCGGTTTCTTCCCACAAGTCCCGAAAGACGTGCTGTTAGGTAATTTGGACATTCTGAATTCTCACTCCGTGTACCCGAACAGGCGCCGGAATGTGGCGACTAGGGGCGTTTCGCAGTAACCTCATTGCAGTGTTACTGTAAGCCTACTTGTGACACTAAAGATTATTCGTATTATTATTACAACGGTTGGTTGGCAGGTTGCTTGTGGAGCATCAGAGGTGAAGTGGGCAAAGAGGTCTGTGCTTGGGGAATTCAGCTGGTGGCTAGAGGTGGTTGACTCCAGTCCTCTGATAGCGGGTGAGGGTGGCATCGGTGGGTGAGGGGGCATATTGGCAGTGGGAGAAGAAGGGTTAGTGGGGCTGCTGCAAGCAGAGATTGGAGCTCAATCAGCTTCGGGAGATGAGAAATAATTTCACGACAATTTTCTTGAATGGGCCTTAAACCTTTCCTGTTTCCCTCACTCCTCTCTCCAGGAGAGTTTGGATTACTAGTGGTTGATGAGGGTGAGAGTGAGATTGCAGCATTAGACACACCGGGTGAGCACCGATGTGCTTGATTTCAGCACTGTTGCTGGTTTTTTGGGGGGTTTCATATCTTGTTGATCAGCCATCGACTGTGTTCTTTGTAATGTCATTTTTACTGTATAAAATGCCAGATTTGAACGAGAGTTGTATTTATGTTAATTCCATTGAATATGCGACTTATGTTTTATTGTGAAGACTGAGCGGAATGTACTTCATTTTTCAAAAATGATATTGTATTTTGTCAGTAACAAGATTGCATTTGAACATACTGCTTGATGCATTAATGTTCCTTAAGAAATATTTAACTGTGCTCAGCATTTCACATGCCACCTTTAAAACACTAAGCTCCTGTTAGATAATGTATTAAAATCTGTAGTATAAATTGAATGCACTTAGAGAGTGCAGGTTCCACTGCCAATGTATAGTGACTAACAGCTCACTGATTTATACAGCCCTGTATGAAGGAAGTATAATTGAACTATGAATCCCATTAAATATTGCTGTGTTTTATCTTCTCTCAAATAGATATCAGGAGAAACATTTTTACTTAAAGAGTGATAGATGTCTGCAATAACCACAAGCCATGAGGCCAAATCATGGAGGTTACCAAAATAAAACTGCAAGTGGCAATACTTGGAAATCATAGAATTTACAGTGCAGAAGGAGGCCATTCGGCCCATCGAGTCTGCACCGGCTCTTGGAAAGATCACCCTACCCAAGGTCAGCACCTCCACCCTATCCCCAGAACCCAGCAACCCCACCAAACACTAAGGGCAATTTTGGACACTAAGGGCAATTTAGCCAATCCACCTAACCTGCACATCTTTGGACTGTGGGAGGAAACCGGAGCACCCGGAGGAAACCCACGCAGACACGGGGAGAACGTGCAGACTCCGCACAGACAGTGATCCAAGCCGGAATCGAACCTGGGACTCTGGAGCTGTGAAGCAATTGTGCTATCCACAATGCTACCGTTTATGAGCCAGTCTTTGTCCACGTTTTCAGCTGAATTGCATGTAAATACAGGCACACAATTCCATGGACAGTCCATAAACTTTCAAACAATCCCAGGGATAGTCTCTGAACTTTCACACACAATCCCAGGGACTGCCTGTAAACATTCACACTCCCAGGGACCGTCAAAAAATATTCACACACTCCCAGGGACCATCTAGAAATATTCACACACTGCCAGGAACTGTCTGTAAATATTCCCACTCCCAGGGACCATCTATCAATAGTCACACACGCCAAGGGACTGTCTGTAAATATTCACACACTCTACCAGGGACTGTCTGTAAATATTCACACACTCTGCCAGGGACCTTCTGTCAATATTCACACACTCTACCAGGGACCGTCTGTAAATATTCACACACTCTTCGAGGGACTGTCTGTAAATATTCACACACTCTGCCAGGGACCGTCTGTAAATATTCACACACTCTACCAGGGACTGTCTGTCAATATTCACACACTCTATCAGGGACTGTCCGTAAATATTCACACACTCTACCAGGGACCTTCTGTAAATATTCACACACATGCTCCCAGGGACCATCTGTAAATATTCACACACTCTACCAGGGACCTTTGGTTTATATTCACACACTCCCAGGGCCCATCTGTAAATATTCACACACATGCTCCCAGGGACCATCTGGAAATATTCACACACTCTACCAGGGACCTTCTGTCAATATTCACACACATGCTCCCAGGGACCTTCTGTCAATATTCACAAACACACTCCCAGGGACTGTCTGTCAATATTCACGCACACTCTACCAGGGACTTCTGTCAATATTCACACATTCTACTAGGGACCGTCTGTAAATATTCACACACTCCCAGGGACCTTCTGTAAATATTCACACACTCCCAGGGACATAAGGGCAGCACGGTAGCATTGTGGATAGCACAATTGCTTCACAGCTCCAGGGTGCCAGGTTCGATTCCCGGATTGGGTCACTGTCTGTGCGGAGTCTGCACGTCCTCCCCGCATGTGCGTGGGTTTCCTCCGGGTGCTCCGGTTTCCTCCCACAGTCTAAAGATGTGCAGGTTAGGTGGATTGGCCATGATAAATTGCCCTTAGTGTCCAAAATTGCCCTTAGTGTTGGGTGGGGTTACTGGGTTATGGGGATAGGGTGGAGGTGTGGGCTTGGGTAGGGTGCTCTTTCCAAGAGCCGGTGCAGACTCGATGGGCCGAATGGCCTCCTTCTGCACTGTAAATTCTATGATAAGAACTAGGAGCAGGAGTAGGCCATCTGGCCCTTCGAGCCTGCTCCACCATTCAATGAGATCATGGCTGATCTTTTGTGGACTCAGCTCCACTTTCCGGCCCGAACACCATAACCCTTAATCCCTTTATTCTTCAAAAAACTATCTATCTTTACCTTAAAAACATTTAATGAAGGAGCCTCTACTGCTTCACTGGGCAAGGAATTCCATAGATTCACAACCCTTTGGGGTGAAGAAGCTCCCCCTAAACTCAGTCCTAAATCTACTTCCCCTTATTTTGAGGCTATGCCCCCTAGTTCTGCTTTCACCTGCCAGTGGAAACAACCTGCCCGCATCTATCCTATCTATTCCCTTCATAATCTTAAATGGTTCTTTAAGATCCCCCTTCATCCTTCTAAATTCCAACGAGTACAGTCCCAGTCTACTCAACCTCTCCTCGTAATCCAACCCCTTCAGCTCTGGGATTATCCTAGTGAATCTCCTCTGCACACCCTCCAGCACCAGTATGTCCTTTATCAAGTAACGAGACCAAAACTGAACACAATACTCCAGGTGTGGCCTCACTAACACCTTATACAATTGCAGCATAACGTCCCTAGTCTTAAACTCCATCCCTCTAGCAATGAAGGACAAAATTCCATTTGCCTTCTTAATCACCTGTTGCACCTGTAAACCAACTTTTTGTGACTCATGCACTAGCACACCCAGGTCTCTCTGCACAGCAGCATGTTTTAATATTTTATCATTTAAATAATAATCCCTTTTGCTGTTATTCCTACCAAAATGGATAACCTCACATTTGTCAACATTGTATTCCATCTGCCAGACCCTAGCCCATTCACTTAGCCTATCCAAATCCCTCTGCAGACTTCCAGTATCCTCTGCACTTTTTGCTTTACCACTTATCTTAGTGTCGTCTGCAAACTTGGACACATTGCCCTTGGTCCCCAACTCCAAATCATCTATGTAAATTGTGAACAGTTGTGGGCCCAACACTGATCCCTGAGGGACACCACTAGCTACTGATTGCCAACCAGAGAAACACCCATTAATCCCCACTCTTTGCTTTCTATTAATTAACCAATCCTCTATCCATGCTACTACTTTCCCCCTAATGCCATGCATCTTTATCTGATGCAACAACCTTTTGTGTGGCACCTTGTCAAAGGCTTTCTGGAAATCCAGATATACCACATCCATTGGCTCCCCGTTATCTACCGCACTGTTAATGTCCTCAAAAAATTCCACTAAATTAGTTAGGCACGACCTGCCCTTTATGAACCCATGCTGCGTCTACCCAATGGGACAATTTCCATCCAGATGCCTCGCTATTTCTTCCTTGGTGATAGATTCCAGCATCTTCCCTATGACCGAAGTTAAGCTCACTGGCCTATAATTACCCGCTTTCTGCCTACCTCCTTTTCTAAACAGTGATGTCATGTTTGCTAATTTCCAATCCGCCGGGACCACCCCAGAGTCTAGTGAATTTTGGTAAATTATCACTAGTGCATTTGCAATTTCCCTAGCCATTTCTTTTAGCACTCTGGGATGCATTCCATCAGGGCCCGGAGACTTGTCTACCTTTAGCCCCATTAGCTTGCCCATCACTACCTCCTTGGTGATAACAATCCTCTCAAGGTCCTCACCTGTCATAGCCTCATTTCCATCAGTCACTGGCATGTTATTTGTGTCTTCCACTGTGAAGACCGACCCAAAAAACCTGTCCAGTTCCTCAGCCATTTCCTCATCTCCCATTATTAAATCTCCCTTCTCATCCTCTAAAGGACCAATATTTACCTTAGCCACTCTTTTTTGTTTTATGTATTTGTAGAAACTTTTACTATCTGTTTTTATATTCTGAGCAAGTTTACTCTCATAATCTATCTTACTCTTCTTTATAGCTTTTTTAGTAGCTTTCTGTTGCCCCCTAAATATTTCCCAGTCCTCTAGTCTCCCACTGATTTTTGCGACTTTGTATGTTTTTTCCTTCAATTTGATACTCTCCCTTATTTCCTTAGATATCCAGGGTCGATTTCCCCTCTTTTTACCATCCTTCCTTTTTGTTGGTATAAACCTTTGCTGAGCACTGTGAAAAATCACTTGGAAGGTTCTCCACTGTTCCTCAACTGTTTCACTATAAAGTCTTTGCTCCCAGTCTACCTTAGCTAGTTCTTCTCTCATCCCATTGTAATCTCCTTTGTTTAAGCACAAAACACTAGTGCTTCATTTTACCTTCTCACCCTCCATCTGTATTTTAAATTCCACCATATTGTGATCGCTCCTTCCGAGAGGATCCCTAACTATGAGATCCTGAATCAATCCTGTCTCAGTACACAGGACCAGCTCTAGGACCGCTTGTTCCCTCGTAGGTTCCATTACATACTGTTCTCGGAAACTATCGCGGATACATTCTATAAACTCCTCCTCAAGGCTGCCTTGACCGACCTGGTTAAACAAATCAACATGTAGATTAAAATCCCCCATGATAACTGCTGTACCAGTTCTACATGCATCTGTTATTTCTTTGTTTATTGCCTGCCCCACCATAATGTTACTATTTGGTGGCCTATAGATTACTCCTATCAGTGACTTTTTCGCCTTACTATTCCTGATTTCCACCCAAATGGATTCAACCTTATCCTCCATAGCACCGATGTCATCCCTTACTGTTGCCCGGATGTCATCCTTAAATAACAGAGCTGCACCACCTCCCTTACCATCCTCTCTGTCCTTCCGAATAGTTTGATACCCTCGTATATTTAACTCCCAGTCGTGACCATCCTTTAACCATGTTTCAGTAATGGCCACTAAATCATAGTCATTCACGATGATTTGCCCCATCAACTCATTTACCTTATTCCGAATACTATGAGCATTCAGGTAAAGTACACTTCTGTTGGCTTTTTTTACCTCTGTTCTGAATCTTAACACCTCGATCAGTAACCTCTCCTAAGTTATATTTCCTCTTAACCTTTCTCCTAATTTTCCTTGTCGTTGAACCCATATCTTCATGTGACAACCTGCCGCGTCACTTACCATTAATGTTTTCACTTCCCGTTTTATTTCTTTTAGTATTCCTGGTCCTATTCACTGAGCTCCCCTCAGTCACTGTACCTTGTACTGTCGCCCTTTTTGATTTTTGACTATGGCTTCTCTGCCTTACACTTTCCCCCTTACTGCCTTTTATTTCTGTCCCTGTTTTACTACCTTCCAACTTCCTGCATCGGTTCCCATCCCCCTGCCACATTAGTTTAAACTCTCCCCAACAACTCCCCCTAGGACATCGGTTCCAGTCCTGCCCAGGTGCAGACCGTCCGGTTTGTACTGGTCCCACCTCCCCCAGAACCGGTTCAAATGTCCCAGGAATTTGAATCCCTCCCTCTTGCACCATCTCTCGAGCCACGCATTCATCCTCTCTATCCTGACATTCCTTCTCTGACTAGCTTGTGGCACTGGTAGCAATCCTGAGATTACTACCTTTGAGGTCCTACATTTTAGTTTAACTCCTAGCTCCCTAAATTCAGCTTGTAGGACCTTGTCCCGTTTTTTACCTATATCGTTGGTGCCTATGTGCACCACGACAGCTGGCTGTTCACCCTCTCCCCCCCAGAATGTCCTGCAGCAGCTCCGAGATTTACCTTCTGTAAATATTCACACACTCTACCAGGGACTTTCTGTCAATATTCACACACTACCAGGGACCGTCTGTCAATATTCACACACTTCCAGGGAATCCCCATGCTTACCTCAGATGCCTGATTTTAAGTGCTCAATAGGAGGAGTTTCGAATGAGTTGGAATCTGGCCCATTTTGTCAGACATTGTTCACGTTGCAGAAAAGGTTTTATTTTTGGACAGGCAGTCACAGAATGTCCTGCATTTGAAACCACAATACAGAAAAACACAGAATACGGCTTCCAGATATACGGAAATCTGTGATCGCGGGGAACCACCTGTGATTTCCTTGTCGACTGCTTAGGATCTGGAGATCGCAGTTTGGGAAAGCCATTTTACTGAAAGGCTGAACCACTTTGGTTGGAATGAATGGCCTTTTTTGTAATGTTTTGACTAATTGGAGCGGAGCTAATTAATCACTGCAGTCGTGCAAGACTGCAAGTAAATACTCAAAACGGATTGCATGGCAAGTCCAAACCGGGAACATAGTTTTCTGCGTTTTCAAAGAGCAGATGCTGCATGCATCGCTGCATGCTGGCCGCCTGGGATACTCTGCTGCCGCAGGTACAGAGGCAGTGGTAGTAGAAGGAGCTGTCTCCAGATGAGTGAAGAATATCTTTGCTAATGTAGGTAATTGCAGTTGTTGCATGCAATCCAGCTGAAACATGGCACATTAGCATTGCCCTTTCTGAGGAGGGTCACTGCATTCTCGTTCATTCGGAACTCTGTTTTATAGCCACACTTCTCAGTATCCCTGACTTGTGGAAGAGAAACTGCATTAATTAATTCCGCTGCTCTGTTTTTTTGTCCTGCCTGACTATTTTCTCCCCCCCTGGCAAATCCGTTATCTCAGCACAAAAGTTGAAGTCTCTCAGCATTGCTTTGATTGTTTATTTCTCGATGCTCCCCACTCTCTCCCCTGCTACCTCCCCTGGCCTGCCCCCCTTCCCCCACACACAAAACCTCAGATTCATCAGAAGGATGGCAGGGCATATAGCATTCAATTAAAGGTAGCCTGAATTTGGCTTCATTAATGCTTTCAAGTCCAGTGTCTTTCCCTCCTTATTCCTCTTTGTCTCCAGTTTGACTCTGAATCACTCTGTATCCTTGACGATATTTGCTCTGTTTCCTTATCCTTTGTATTGGTGGGCGGCACGGCAGCACAGTGGTTAGCACTGTTGCTCCACAGCTCCAGGGTCCCAGGTTCGATTCCCGGCTTGGGTCACTGTCAGTGTGGAATCTGCACGTTCTCCCCGTGTCTGCGCGGATTTCCTCCCACAGTCCAAAGATGTGCAGGTTAGGTGGATTGGCCATGTTAAATTGCCCCTTAGTGTCCAAAGATGTGCAGGTTAGGTGGATTGGCCATGTTAAATTGTCCCTTAGTGTCCAAAGATGTGCAGGTTAGGTGGATTGGCCATGTTAAATTGCCCCTTAGTGTCCAAAGATGTGCAGGTTGGGTGGATTGGCCATGTTAAATTGCCCCTTAGTGTCCAAAGATGTGCAGGTTAGGTGGATTGGCCATGATAAATTGTCCCTTAGTGTCCAAAGATGTGCAGGTTAGGTGGATTGGCCGTGCTAAATTGTCCCTCAGTGTCCAAAGATGTGCAGGTTAGGTGGATTGGCCATGTTAAATTGCCCCTTAGTGTCCAAAGATGTGCAGGCTAGGTGGATTGGCCATGATAAATTGTCCCTTAGTGTCCAAAGATGTGCAGGTTAGGTGGATTGGCCATGCTAAATTGTCCCTTAGTGTCCAAAGATGTTAGGTGGATTGGCCATGTTAAATTGTCCCTTAGTGTCCAAAGATGTGCAGGTTAGGTGGATTGGCCATGATAAATTGCCCCTTAGTGTCCGAAGATGTGCAGGTTAGATGGATTGGCCATGCTAAATTGTCCCTTCGTGTCCAAAGATGTTAGGTGGATTGGCCATGTTAAATTGTCCCTTAGTGTCCAAAGATGTGCAGGTTAGGTGGATTGGCCATGATAAATTGCCCCTTAGTGTCCGAAGATGTGCAGGTTAGATGGATTGGCCATGCTAAATTGTCCCTTCGTGTCCAAAGATGTGCAGGTTAGGTGGATTGGCCATGTTAAATTGTCCCTTAGTGTCCAAAGATGTGCAGGTTAGGTGGATTGGCTGTGCTAAATTGTCCCTCAGTGTCCAAAGATGTGCAGGTTAGGTGGATTGGCCATGCTAAATTGTCCCTTAGTGTCCAAAGATGTTAGGTGGATTGGCCATGCTAAATTGTCCCTTAGTGTAAAAAGATGTGCAGGTTAGGTGGATTGGCCATGTTAAATTGCCCCTTAGTGTCCAAAGATGTGCAGGTTAGGTGGATTGGCCATGTTAAATTGCCCCTTAGTGTCCAAAGATGTGCAGGCTAGGTGGATTGGCCATGATAAATTGTCACTTAGTGTCCAAAGATGTGCAGGTTAGGTGGATTGGCCATGCTAAATTGTCCCTTAGTGTCCAAAGATGTTAGGTGGATTGGCCATGTTAAATTGTCCCTTAGTGTCCAAAGATGTGCAGGTTAGGTGGATTGGCCATGATAAATTGCCCCTTAGTGTCCGAAGATGTGCAGGTTAGATGGATTGGCCATGCTAAATTGTCCCTTCGTGTCCAAAGATGTGCAGGTTAGGTGGATTGGCCATGTTAAATTGTCCCTTAGTGTCCAAAGATGTGCAGGTTAGGTGGATTGGCTGTGCTAAATTGTCCCTCAGTGTCCAAAGATGTGCAGGTTAGGTGGATTGGCCATCTTAAATTGTCCCTTAGTGTCCAAAGATGTTAGGTGGATTGGCCATGCTAAATTGTCCCTTAGTGTAAAAAGATGTGCAGGTTAGGTGGATTGGCCATGTTAAATTGCCCCTTAGTGTCCAAAGATGTGCAGGTTAGGTGGATTGGCCATGTTAAATTGTCCCTTAGTGTCCAAAGATGTGCAGGTTAGGTGGATTGGCCGTGCTAAATTGTCCCTCAGTGTCCAAAGATGTGCAGGTTAGGTGGATTGGCCATGCTAAATTGTCCCTTAGTGTCCAAAGATGTTAGGTGGATTGGCCATGTTAAATTGTCCCTTAGTGTCCAAAGATGCGCAGGTGGATTGGCCATGATAAATTGCCCCTTAGTGTCCGAAGATGTGCAGGTTAGATGGATTGGCCATGCTAAATTGTCCCTTAGTGTCCAAAGATGTGCAGGTTAGGTGGATTGGCCATGCTAAATTGTTCCTTAGTGTCCAAAGATATGCAGGTTAGGTGGATTGGCCATGCTAAATTGTCCCTTGGTGTCCAAAGATGTGGAGGTTAGGTGGATTGGCCATGCTAAATTGTACCTTAGTGTCCAAAGATGTGCAGGTTAGGTGGATTGGCCATGCTAAATTGCCGCAAGTGTCCAAAAAGAGTTAGGTGAGGTTACTGAGTTACGGGGAGGTGTGGGCTTAAGTGGGGTGCTCTTTCCAAGGGCCAGTGCAGACTCAATGGGCCGAATGGCCTCCTTCTGATCTATAAATTCTACGATCCAATATTGGACAAGACCGACAGTTGGGCTCAACGTTCTGGAGATCCCAGGTCCAACATTATCCCCTTTGCCATGTTTAGCAGACCGTTGTTCCAGAAATTTGACCTGGACTAGTAATCAAGACAGCCAGGTTCAAATCCCATCACGGCAGATGACGAACTTTGAATTCAATAGAAATCTGGAATGAAAAGTCTAAAGATGACCATTGTCGATTGTGGTAAAAACCCATCTGGTTCACTAATGCCTCTTTAGGGGAGGGAAATCTGCCGTCCTTACCCGGTCTGGCCTACATGTGACTCCAGACCCACAGCAATGTGGTTGACTCTTAACTGCCCTCTAAAATGGCCAAGCGACACACTCAGTTCAAGGGTCATTAAGGATGGGTAACAAAGGCTGGGTCAGCCGGCGACGCCTACATCCCATGAATGAATAAATTATTAAATATGGCACAATATCAATGGCGAGCATTAAAAGTCCAATTAATGTTATTCGCCACCAAAACTCACCACAGCAGCAAGTTCTGACCCAATTATACTAGATTTCAGTTCGCAAGCTACTGTGTGCTCAGATGGGGGCCATCCATCACGCTACACATATGGCCGTGAGTCAATAAACTGAGCACATTTGTCATTAGGAGATTGCGCTGGATAAACAACTTATTATTACACTTCAACGCGAGAAGGACTGTGACTGTTTTTATGGAGACTGTTCACCTCTGATATCAGGCAGCGTGAGTTTGGAAATTAGCTCAAAGTTGAAAACTGAGAGGGAAGGCTATTATTTATGAATGTTCTCAGGCCTGCATAACCAGATAACGTGTTGAATTATGGTGTGCGCAAAGAGAGGAAAATGCTTCCATCCTCTTCCTGACATTGATTCAATTCTGGAGAAGACCCTCCAGCTATCCGAACATCACCTCAATTGTGAAGGTTGGAAAAGCCATAGGTATTTATTTTTTGCAATTAATTGAGCATACAATGCATGCTTTGTGTGTCGGTATTAATAATTAATATTTCTGGCTCATAATTTAACCATTAGTGGGCACCAGTGTTGGCACCGAGTACAACAACAACTTATATTTCTCTAGCACCTTTAAAGTAATGAAACTTCGCAAGGGGCGTGATCTAATTTTTAAAAAAAAGAGTTCATTCTGGGCAGGATTGGCGGGGTCACTCCTGCCGCTTGTAGTGCTGGGAACGATCCCGCTATCTATCGGCGCTGTTTTTTTTTTAGTGCTCCGTCAGGGAACGCACCCCCCGAGGCCGCACTCCGCGCCATTTCCTGCACTGAGGAACGCCGGCGAACGGAGGTATGGCCATCAAAGGTGGAGCAATTAAGACCGGGGTTGCACAAGAGGCCTGAATTGGAGTGCAGAGATCCCGGAGGGCTGTGGGGCTGGAGGAGATTACAGAGATAGGGAGGGGACGAGGACAAGGATGAGAATTTTAAAATCAAGATGTCGCTGAATGTAAGTCAGCAAGCATGGTGGAGGGGGGGACGCGGGGGATAGGGGAAATGGGAAATGGGACTCGAAGCGAGTTAAGACAGGGGCAGCAGAGATTTAGATTATCTCAAGTTTACAGAGGGTAGAATGTGGGAGACCGGCTCAGAGTATGCTGGATGTAACAAAGATATGGACGAGGGTTTCAGCAGCCGATGAGTACACCCAAGTTTAACCATTTAATAGCAGGTGGGTAAAGCAACACATCACTGCCCTCTTCACCCAACCTGAGAGAGATATTGCTTGGGTAATGATCATACTTGCCATCTCCGTGACGGAGACTGACAATTTAATGCTGAATTTTGTGCAAATTTCTTCGATTGATTCATGTCCTGTAGGAATGAGAGGCAGGCAGCTGAACAAAGGCAGATAGTGATACAAAGGCTCCAATCCAAAAGCTCCAGGTTTCAACTGTAAAACGAACCATTGCTTGTTCCCAATGGTATCAGGTCGCCACCAGGATAAAATCTAGTATCCTGTACCCTACAGTCCCCTGCCAGGAAGCCCTTGATCAGAGCTGACTGAAATACATCTTTTTAAAAATACTGTGAGAGATTTTCTTTTGAACGGGTCGCTGTGTTGTATTGAAGCTGAGGTCCTCTCGAGGCTGCGTCAGGGATTTCTGACAACATGTCTTGTTGCTTCCCAGGCAGCAAGATGGATGCTCTCAATGGTGTCGCCTGTGGAAACCAGCTCGCGCACACATCTGGTGCCGGGATGTGGCTGCAGCTTCACATCAACACCAAAGGGTAAAGCTGACGCTCGGAGATAGGGCTACAGCTTTGTATCAGATTCTCAGGCCTGTGCGGCCTACATTTTGGGAGCACAGGATGGGTAAACACTCCCTGTAATGTGCAGTGGAGCCCAGGAAGCATTGTCGGGTGGTCTTAGCTCATAATAAATCAAGTGGCTGGTCTGTTATCCTTTGATGCTGGACTATCAGGAACAGGAATATATCCAGGCGGAATTGTTAAGAATAATTGTGTGATAGGACCATATCCAGGTCCTGATCCCACATTTGCCAGCAATGCGCCCGGATCTTTTAGGAAACAGACTCCGAATTGGCTGCCTCCGCATCTGCCATCTAATTAAGGAAGGAGCCGGGTTCCTGAGGCTGCAGCCCCATCGACAAGAGGTGGGCACTATCGCCACAGGATGGCGACAGCGAGGGTACCTCCATCTTGAGGCACGCCCTGAAGAGGTATTTATTTATTTTCAAAATTGACCAGCCCTCTGCAGGGGAACTCCCGCCACAGGCTGGCTGGCAGCTACAGCTGTAGCCCACTGAGCCATGTGCCTCCAGTTTGTGGGGGGGGGGGGGGGGGGGGCGGTGGGAGGGGAGCAGGTGAACTGAAAGAGTACTTGCGGATCCCTCGAGCAAACCACCTCCAGGCACCTGCTGGGATTTGGCCTTCAGTGGGGTCCAGTCCACCACTAGGAAGACCCCAAAACTTCTCACAGTTGGGCACATAATTAAGCAAGTTGGGTACCTGGCACTGTCAGGTGGGTAGCTGTGCCCTTCAACAACGCACCTCTGGAAGGATCGCTCGGAGGTGGGAACCTGCGGACAGCCAATCTGTACCCTCATTTCAAAACTTCCTCCCAGTCCCGCCTTCCAAGCCTGCCTCTGCTGGGCCTGGAAGATACTCCGTAGGGAGAAATTCTGAACTTCAGTTCTATAGTTGACTTAAGTTTCATGCTCATTTGTTGAGCATGTTAAGAAATTACTCTATGCTACAAATAAATCCTGTAATATTTTGGGCTTACAGTGAGCACGACTGTGGTAGCGTGGCCCCTTTAAGGGACGATAGTCGAGGGTCACATGATGGGTCCTGAGCCTATGGAGACAGAGCGTGTGAACGTCAGGTGTTTAGGCACGGATCTGGCTGTTGGGGTTTGGTCAGAGATAGCCCGGGAGTGGTGGGAACAAGACCTATGCAGTAGTTTTGCTGTCCTGTGTGCATAGCTCTTTTTAGTTCAATAAAACTCTGTTGTGTTTTATCGGCGCCTCGTCGATCGCCTTGCAATACAACATTGGCGACGAGAATAAATCAATCCAAAGAACAAAGAACAAAGAAAGATACAGCACAGGAACAGGCCCTTCGGCCCTCCAAGCCCGTGCCGACCATGCTGCCCGACTAAACTACAATCTTCTACACTTCCTGGGTCCGTATCCCTCTATTCCCATCCTATTCATGTATTTGTCAAGATGCCCCTTAAATGTCACTATCGTCCCTACTTCCACCACCTCCTCCGGTAGCGAGTTCCAGGCACCCACTACCTTCTGCGTAAAAAAACTTGCCTCGTACATCTACTCTAAACCTTGCCCCTCTCACCTTAAACCTATGCCCCCTAGTAATTGACCCCTCTACCCTGGGGAAAAGCCTCTGACTATCCACTCTGTCTATGCCTTCAGTCGAAGGAAGCTTGTCGAAAATTGGAAGGGGAGAAGAGTGGCCTTTCAGGGTCCTGAAAAGGTCAAAGATTATCAGCAGGTGAATAGCTATGCCACTATTTGGAAAAATTGATCCATTTGATCCGGAGTTTGAAAGTGAGGGCCAATATGTCGAAAGGCTTCAATACTTTTTCACTGCCAATTAAATCACGGCAGAAGACAAGCAGAAAGTAATATTACTTACTGTTTGTAGCCCAGCAACATATAACCTCGTGCAAAGCCTAACTTCTCCGGAGGCTCCGGACACCAAGTCCTTTGATCAATTGGTGCAACTAATGAAGGACTATTCCAACCCCCGACCTTCCATTATTATGCAGCGCTACACATTTCATACAGCCATCAGAGGCCCTGGAGAAATGGTATCCGCTTTTGTCGCCACACTTCAGCAAATGTTGGAACGTTGTGAATTTGGTACTCCTCTCAACGACATGTTGCATGACCGGTTGGTCTGTGGGATCAACAACTTAAACATTCAGAAGCAGTTGCTGGCAGAACCCAAGTTATCCTTGGACACCTTACTTTACCTTAACTATCTTTGGACAAAGCCATTGAGTCTGTTCAAGCGACTGAAAGCTTTTGAATTACAAAAACACGCAGAGCGAGGTGAACCAGTTATAGCGGGAAGTGGCGGGAGCTGAAGATTCCCGAAGCGGAGCCAGAAAAGAAGAAAAAGTGACCGGCCGTCACTTTAGAGGTTTATTACCATTGTGGGGGTAAACACTCCAAGATGCAGGTGTAAAAGATTCAGCTGTTTCAGATGTAATAAGAAAGGCCATTTTTGCAAGCCAGATCTGGAGTTCCCCAAAAAACGATGACAACTCCAGTCAACAAGCTTGAGGCAGACGCTGAAGAAAAATGAGAAGTATGCAAGCTTAATATGGTGAGATTAAGTAAAACACCCGCCCATAGAGATTGTCCTTGACGTCAATGGCCATCCCCTTAAAATGGAGGTTGATGCAGGGGTGGCTGCCACAGTGGTGGATGAGCAAATGTTTAAGTACTTGCAGGGAGGGCTGCAGCCTGTGAATCTCAGCACTACATTGGCTACATAGCCACCTATACAAGAGAGGCACTGAAGATATTGGGGATGGCATCCGTACCAGTATTATACCAACAGCAGTCAGCCCAGCTGCCATTGATCGCGGTTGCGGTAAAGAGGCCAAACCTTAGGTTCGATTCCCGGCTTGGATCACTGTCTGTGCGGAGTCTGCACGTTCTCCCCGTGTCTGCGTGGGTTTCCTCCGGGTGCTCCGGTTTCCTCCCACAGTCCAAAGATGTGCAGCTTAGGTGGATTGGCCATGCTAAGGGGATAGGGTTGAGGTGTGGGCCTAGGTAGGGTGCTCTTTCCAAGGGCCAGTGCTGACTCAATGGGCCAAATGGCTTCTTTCTGCACTGTTGCGATTCTATGATTCTAAAGTAGATAAACATACTATCCCCAGGTAGGAAGATTATATGGCAAGTTGGCTGGAGGCCGTAAATGCACCAAGGTGAATTTAAGCCACGTGTACCAGCAGCTTGAGCTGGAAGTTGGGTCAGGAAAGGTTGTTACCATAAATACTCAGAAAAGCTTGTTCCAGTGTATGAGGTTGCCCTTTGGTATTTTTTTAGCCAGTCCAAAACGAGGGGCCAGAAATATAAGATCGTCACTAATAAACCCAATCGGGAAGTCAGGAGAAACTTCTCTGCCCAGGGAGTGGGGAGAATGGGGGACACACTCCCAAAGTATGTGGTTGAGACGAATAGCAGATATATGTTTACAGCCCGGTGGCACAGTGGTTTGCACTGCTGCCTTACAGCGGCAGGGATCCGGGTTCGATTCCGGCTTGGGTCACTGACTGTGCGGAGTCTGCACGTTCTCCCCGTGTCTGCGTGGGTTTCCTCCGGGTGCTCCGGTTTCCTCCCACAGTCCAAATATGTGCAGGTTAGGTGGATTGGCCACATTAAATTGCTCCTTAGTGTCCAGAGATGTGCAGGTTAGGTTGGGTTACAGGAATAGGGCAGGGGTGTGGGCCTAGGTAGGGCTCTCTTTCAGAGGGTCGTGCAGATCGATGGGCCAAATGGTTTCCTTCTGCACTGGTGGAATGCTATGGTTTAAGGGGGAAGCTGGATAAAAATATGGGAGAGAAAGGAAGAGGGGGATATGTTGTGGGAGTTAGGAGGAGGCTCCGTGGAAGACGAACACTGGTAAGGAATTGTTGGTCCTGTTTTGCAAATGTTTTGTAACTTTATGTACTGTAATTCATTGCAAAGTGTTTTCAGATTTTTCTAGAGATCCGCATATATCCCCTTCTTTGAAACAAGAATCTCTGAATTGAGTGACACTATAATAGGATAGGAATTGACAATTTTGTGTTGGAGAATACAAGGCATAAAATATCAAAGGAACCTACCAGCAGAGGTACAACCACAGGGCAGCCCGAAACACTTCCCTGTGAGTGAACATGCCCCAAAGAAGGAGCAGAACCTGCGTTTGAACACACCTTGGAGTGACTAGAATGAATGAGAGTCGGCAGAGAGGAACGCAGAGAAAGTCACACAAAAAGAGGGAGGGGAGCGAGAGCTACTAGTATGTGGGGAAGGATCGCATCTCAATATAAACCTGGGTCAGGTGGATAGACATCTGCGGTTGACTTCAGCTGGGATTTTCCAGTCCCGCCTGCCTCCAGGATGGTCCAGTCCTGCCGAAAGTCAATGGACTTTTGGCTGGGCTGTCGGATCTCCCGTGGCTGGTGCCTCCATGACAGGGCGGAAAATCCCAGCCTATTTTTAAAATGCAAAGCGGATGGTAAAATGTCTGATTTTTGTAAAACACACTCCCTGACTGACTTTTATATGTCAGAATCTGGAGGTGTTGCTTATAAAGCTGATTTTCAATGAATCGTGAGTGATCGAAGGGGGAACTTTGCAGTTTAAGTTGTGACCAAAGCCCTACCGTATCCTCTACTTTAAAAGACCAGCACTGTGACATTATCATTAATGTAAAGAACTGTAAGGGTTAATGTAATGTCTAAATCAACCACTTGAGGGAGCTAGATGTATGACTATATAAGGCATCGATGCTAAGCCTTGTGGGTGAGAGGTTGAGGAGAAAGCTAGAGAATTGACTGAAGGAAAGATAGTGTGAGTGAGAGCAGATCATAGTTATTGTAATACTGCAGAGATTACTAATAGATGAGTGTAGATTATATGTTTATTCTCAACTGTGTATTATATAGCAGTAAGTGTCGAATTCAATTTAGTAGTGTTAATCAATTTATAGCTTTGTTCAAGTTAAAGTTATTTGTGGTCTTTGTGAACACTACGCCAACCATCCTAAAATTAGCGACACAAAGAAAACCACATCTACCTCCCTCCCTGACTGGCATTTTTGGATTTGGAAAAGACAGCAACCGTACTGAGCTAGGATCAGAAGCACTGCACTCCTCCCAGATCTGGACATGGCAGCATAATACCCTGAAAAAAACAGCCCACTGAGATCTCTCCCCTCCTCCAATTCTGGCCCCCTTGCGCATCCTTGATTTGAATCGCTCCACCTTGTGTGGCCATGTTTTCAGCCATCTAGCCCCTAAGCTTTGGAGTTCCACCTCACTCTGCTTCTCTGAGTCACTCCTTTAAACATACATCTTCGGCTAAGTTTTTGATCTCCTTCTGTGTCACATTTTGTCTGATAATGCTCCTGTGAAGCGCCCGAGACGGGTTTTACTTTATTGACGGTGCTACATAAATGCAGGTTGTTGTCGGGTCACAAAAGTACAGCACGGTTAGAAGAGACCACCCTCAACACCAGACATTCGAAATAAGTTTAACATCTTGAAAATATGAAATCTCTAGAAATCGGATGCAGTTTATTAAGCCATGGAGACACATCAAAGCAAAATTCATCGTTTTTTTGCAAAGCAGGCTGGAATTTAAATAAAGCGCAGAACCTTTGCGGATGTCCTGCAGGGATTGTTTCGTATTGAGGCTGTACACAGCCTCCCACTCTGTGAAGCTGCTGCCTCAAGAGGCAACTTGAAAGGTTCCTGCCAAGCTAATCTGAGTGAGCAGCTCACAGGCCAGTCTCCCTGTCTCAATTGGGAACAGTGGACGTGGTTTGCAACAAGTGACCAGGACTGTATTGTCAGCGGTGGGTATGATTTTCAAATTGCTTGGACATCTTGTTGCTGAGGTAATAAATAAATTAATTAGCCTGAAGTGACAAACCTCAAATCATTACCATTTTAGGGCAGCACGGTAGCACAAGTGGATAGCACTGTGGCGTCACAGCGCCAGGGTCCCAGGTTCGATTCCCCGCTGGGTCACTGTCTGTGCGGAGTCTGCACGTTCTCCCCGTAGCTGCGTGGGTTTCCTCCGGGTGCTCCGGTTTCCTCCCATAGTCCAAAGATGTGCAGGTTAGGTGGATTGGCCATGCTAAATTGCCCTTAGTGACCAAAAAGGTTTGGGGGGGTTGTTGGGTTACAGGGATAGGGTGTAAGTGAGGGCTTAAGTGGGTCAGTGCCGACTCGATGGGCCGAATGGCCTCCTTCTGCACTGTATGTTCTATGTTTTTATTAGGCATATGAGAATTAGTGTTACACTGAAGTTTACAGCAGGATGTTTGGCCAATCGCATCCATTCTGGGCACCCCATCAACATATCCTTCTATTCCTTTCTCTTGTGTTTATCTGGTTTCTCTTCAAGTTTACCTAAATTATTATTAATAACAGGAACGTATTTCTGGTTATAAGGGACCAGTTTAGCTCAGTTGGCTGGACAGCTGGTTTGTGATGCAGAGCGAGGCCAGCAGTGTGGGTTCAATGCCCGTACCGGCTGGGGTTATTCATTAGGCCTTCTCCGCCTTGCCCCTCGCCTGAGGTGTGGTGATCCTCAGGTTAAACCACCACCAGTCAGCTCCCCCTCTCAAAGGGAAAAGCAGCCTATTGTCACCTGGGTTCAAGGCAACTTCACATTTTGTGGCTTTATTTGATGGTCTTGCGTCTTTCTTCCTCAACTGGTTTCCTAGCCCCGAATTCTCTGATCGTTGTGATTCGTTTCCCGCTGGCAGCGTGGGGTCACAGTTGGACATCTCATTGACAAGCGGCGGGAAGACAGAATCGCGGCGGCAGCGATCGGCGCGCAGCCGAGAAACGTGCGGCCGGGGGACCGGAGAATCCAGCCCAAAATATTTGCTATTTTTAAGTACATTTCAGAGAGACTGGGGTCGGAAGTGTCCAGCTCTCCCACCGTGGCATCTTTCCGGTGGCCAAGGTAGCTCGCCATTGGCCGATGGCGAGATCTTCCAGTCCCGCCGGCGTGCACGCTGTTTTGTGCGGTTTGCCTGCCCTGTTGCCGGGGAACCCACTGCAGGGGATCACCTTGGGAGGGACTAGAAGATACGGCCAGTAGGAAGGGCCAGAAAGGCTCGCCCTGGGGGAAGCAATGATTACCATTGCTGCCCCCTCACCTCTTCCATTCAGGATTGGTGGCGGGCGAGGAAGTGAGAGTGATTTCCGTTGGGGGGGGGGGGGGGGGGGGGGGGGCGATCATATGCGCTCGATCTTGTGCGTTTCAGCTCATTACATATGCGTCCACAAATTTAATTGGGAGGGTGAACTCAATAATAGCGAGGTGGCCTTTCAATTAGCACGCATTACATGCCAATATATGCGATTGGACATCCTGACATTGGCCATCGGGAAGGTCGGCCTTCAAAATCCTCAAAACAAAATTGCTAAAGTTCATTCTGCCGTCACAAAATTGACCTTAGGCCTCATGCCAAATTAAATCCCCTGCCCGCCAAACCTCTGCTGCTGGTGGGCCTGGAAGATTCCACCCAGGGAATCCCATTGATGGGCAATGTAAGTGGATTGTATTACCACTGTTTATCAATTTAGCATGGCCAATCCACCCAACAGCACGTCTTTCGGGACTTGTGGGAGGAAACCGGAGCATCCGGAGGAAACCCACGCAGACACGGGGAGAACGTGCAGACTCCGCACAGACAGTGACCCAAGCCGGGAATCGAACCCGGGACCCTGGAGCTGTGAAGCAACGGTGCTAAACACTGTGCTACCATGCTGCCCCTAAGATGTGTAGGTTAGGTGGGGGGATAAGGCAGGGGAATTGGCCTAGGTGGGGTGCTCTTTCAGATGGTCGGTGCAGACTCGATGGGCAGAATGGCCTAATAAGGGGACAGGAAGTGAGCAGCATCTCTGAATTGTCAGTTGACAAGAGGAGTAGAGGAAAAAAAGATGGGAGCTAGTTTAATGTGGGAACTAATCCCAAACCAAATCAAACTGAGCTCGTACATCAAGAAAGAGCGATTTGAAAGGAGTTAAATCTTTGGGTAGGTGACCTTTCATCAGCTGGAATGTGACACGGTCATCACAGAGCAGTGGATCCAAAAACTATCTGTCAAGTCTCTGGGGTATATTTAAGGGGATAGGCGAGGGTGGGAAACATCTTGATCAAACCAATGGTGGATCTACAATATTGCAGTCAGCCCTGAATCCCAGGGCTTGTCGTTGTAAAAGAGGAAAAAACCAGCCCATTATTTGTGGTGTTGCCTCAGTACGGTTGATGAAAATATGTAAATTCAGTGTCCAATTCTGGCCATACTTCAGAAAAGTGTCAAGGATGTGCAGGGAATACTGAAGAAATGTATCCGAGTGCTATCGGGGATGAGGGCCTGCGGAATCTAGGATATTTCTCCCTCTGACCAAAGGTTAAGGAGTGATTTAATGGTGGTGTTCAAAATCATGAAGAGTTTTGAGTCGATATAGGGAATATATTTCCAGGGGCAGGAAGGTCGGTAAGCAGAGGACATAAGATTTAAGGTAATTGACACAATAATGAGAAGGGACATGGGGAATAATTTTGCGGACAGTGGGTGCGATTCTCCGAAATGGAGACGAGTGTCTGCGCCGTCATGAACGCCGTTGAGTTTCACGACATCGCGAAACGGGCGCGGGCACTACTGATTCTGTCCCCCACAGGGGGCCAGCATGGCGCTGGAGCGGTTCACACCGCTCCAGCCTCCCTTCCCCGCGCCAACTGGGCACCGCGCCAATCCGCGCATGCACAGCTGGCCCGCGTCAACCCGCGAATGCGCGGGGGACTTCCTCAACGCGCCGGCCCCGACGCAACATAGCGCGGGGATTCAGGGGCCGGCCGCGTAACAAAATAGGGCCGTGGGCTGGAGAGGCCGGCCCGCCGATCGGTGGGCCCCGATCGCGGGCCAGACCCCATCGGAGGCCCCCCCCCCTCCCCCGGTGAAGGAGTGGTTTTCCCCGCCCCACAGGCCACCCCCCGACCCTGCGCGCAGAGTTCCCGCCGGCTGTGAGCAGGGGTGAACGGCGCCGGCGGGACTCTGCCGTTTCCGCGCGGCCGCTCGGCTCATCCGGGCCGGAGAATCAGTGTCCTGGCCGCGGGACAGCGGCCCACGACCGGCACCGCGCCAAACACGACGGCGCCAATGGCGCCGATTCTCCGCTCCTCGGAGAATCGCATACCGACGTCGGGGCGACGTGGCGCGGTTGCGCCAATTCTCCAGCCCGGCACGGGGCTCAGAGAATTCTGCCCAGTGAGTTGTTGTGATTTGGAATGCACTGCCTGGGCAGAATCTCGTGAAGGTGGTGTGGTAAAACCGGATATTGCGGTACCTGAGAGGTGAATGACCATTGGCTAGACCGCGGGGTCTACCATTGGGTAATGTACATAGCCCCGCCCTGAGAGGCGGGGTATAAGAACCGATGACGTCCCAGCAACCTTCACATCGCTGCTGGGTGCAGTTCTATCTGATTAAAGCTGAATCGATATGACTCCACGTGGTCTCCAGAGTATTGATTGTGTATCAATTTAATCAGATAAGTACTTTGAAGGATGGATCTCTGCATCAAGCCGGCGTGCCTTCAGCTCAGCCCGCACACAGAAAACTCCACCGCGATTTTTAAGCATTGGCTGGCGTGTTTTCAGAGCTACCTCGATACGACTGCCGACACCCCCACGGAAAGGCAGAAGATACACCTCCTACGCTCGCGGGTCAGCCCGGCGATCTACCCCCTGATCGAAGGGGCGGCGAACTATGATAAAGCCATGGAACTGCTGGAAGGACATTACATTCGTCCACTGAACCAGGTCTACGCCCGTCACCTGCTGGCAACGAGACGGCAGAGCCCAGATGAGACGCTCGAAGGCTTCTACCGGGCACTGATAGTGCTGGGCCAAAACTGCGGCTGCCCAGCGGTGACGGGAAACGAGCACACCGAACTTTTAATTCGAGACGCTTTCGTGGCAGGTATGGTTTCCCCCGACATTCGCCGAAGGCTGCTCGAAATGGATACGCTGGGCCTCACCGAGGCCCGGGACCTGGCTGGGTCCATGGACGTGGCGTACAAGAAAATCCTTGCGAACGCCCCCGCGCGCACCGCGCCCCCCTGGGCTGCGTGGCACCCCGCCGTGGCAGCCCCCCAGACTTACCCGCTTAACCCCCAGACTTACCCGCTAACTCCGCAGGCCTGCGAGGCAAGGCGCCCCTCTACCGCCGTCGGCCAATGCTGCTTCTTCTGCGGCCAGGCGAATCATCCACGCGCGCGCTGCCCGGCCCGCACCGTCACCTGCAAAGGGTGCGGCAAGAAAGGCCACTATGCCGCGGTCTGCACTGCCATTTTGTCCCTCGTCGGTCCAATCGCCGGAGTCCCCGTCCCCGAACTCCATGTGTGATCCATGGCCGGCGCCATCTTGGATGGGGCCTCAAGCCCCCAGCAAGGCTGGCTACTCGCTGCCCGACCAAAACCCCTTGCTGCAGCTGGCCTACGCCACGCCGGAGCAGTGTGCGGCGCCATTTTGTCCCTCCCCGCCACCATTTTGTTCCTCCCCGCCACCATCTTCGGAGTCCCCGGACTCCATGTGCGATCCATGGCTGGCGCCATCTTGGATGGGACCTCAAGCCCCCAACACGGCTGACGACGCGCTGCCCGACCTAAACTCCTTGCTGCAGCTGGCCTCCATTACCCTGGACCAGAGTTGGCCCCGAACGCTAGATAAGGCCACCACGACGATCGGCATCAACGGCCACGTGACGTCGTGCCTCATCGACTCCGGGAGCACGGAGAGCTTCGTCCACCCCGACACGGTAAGGCGCTGTTCCCTGGTCACCTATCTCATCCAACAAAGGATCTCCCTGGCCTCCGGGTCACAAGCGGTGGAGATAAAGGGTTCTTCCTCGCGAACCTCACCGTCCAAGGCAGGGAATTCCGCAATTTCTGCCTATACGTGCTGCCGCACCTCTGCGCAGCCACCCTTCTTGGGCTGGATTTCCAGTGCCACCTACAAAGCCTGACCTTTAAATTTGGCGGCTCTATACCCCCCCTTACTGTTTGCGGCCTCGCGACCCTTAAGGTCAACCCGCCTTCCCTGTTTGCAAACCTCACCACGGATTGCAAACCCGTCGCCACCAGGAGCAGACGGTACAGTGCCCAGGACCGGACCTTCATCAAGTCCGAGGTCCAAAGGCTGCTGAAGGAAGGGATCATCGAAGCAAGCAACAGCCCCTGGAGGGCTCAAGTAGTGGTGGTAAAGACCGTGGAGTAACATAGGATGGTCATCGACAAGAGCCAGACCATCAACCGGTTTACGCAGCTGGACGCGTACCCTCTCCCCCGTATAGCCGACCTGTTAAACAGGATTGTGCAGTACAAGGTCTTCTCCACGGTGGATCTCAAGTCTGCCTACCACCAGCTACCCCTCCGTAATAGTGACCGCCAGTACACTGCCTTCGAAGCAGATGGGCGGCTCTATCACTTTTTAAGGATTCCCTTCGGTGTCACGAACGGGGTCTCGGTCTTCCAGCGTGAGATGGACCGAATGGTTGACCAGTACGGCTTACACGCAACATTCCTGTATCTTGACAACGTAACCATCTGCGGCCATGACCAGCAGGACCACGACACCAACCTCCGTAAATTTCTCCAGACCGCGCACCTCCTAAATCTGACCTACAATAAGGAGAAGTGCGTGTTTAGCACCGACCGTCTAGCCATCTTAGGCTACGTAGTGCAAAATGGAGTCATAGGCCCCGACCCCGAATGCATGCGCCCCCTCATGGAGTTGCCCCTCCCTCACTGCCCCAAGGCCCTAAAGCGCTGCCTCGGCTTCTTTAGCTACTATGCACAATGGGTCCCCAATTACGCCGACAAGGCTCGACCCCTAATCCAATCCACAACCTTCCCCCTGTCGACGGAGGCCCGCCAGGCCTTCTGCCGCATCAAAGCGGACATCGCAAAAGCCACGATGCGCGCCATCGATGATGCCCTCCCCTTCCAGGTCGTGAGCAATGCGTCCGACGTAGCTCTGGTGGCCACCCTCAACCAAGCGGGCAGGCCCGTGGCTGTCTTCTCCCGCACTCTCCATGCTTCCGAAATTCGCCACTCCTCGGTCGAAAAGGAGACCCAGGCCATAGTGGAAGCTGTGCGGCACTGGAGGCATTACCTGGCTGGCAGGAGATTCACTCTCCTCACGGACCAACGGTCGGTGGCCTTCATGTTCGACAATGCACAGCGGGGCAAGATTAAGAACGACAAGATCTTGCGGTGGAGGATCGAACTCTCCACCTACAATTACGAGATCTTGTATCGCCCCGGGAAACTGAACGAGCCTCCTGATGCCCTGTCCCGCGGCACTTATGCCACCGCACAAGTAGACCGCCTCCGAGCCCTCCACGAGGACCTCTGCCACCCGGGAGTCACCCGATTCTTCCATTTCGTTAAGTCCCAAACCTGCCTTACTCCATCGAGGAGGTCAGGACAGTCACCAGGGACTGCCAAATCTGCGCGGAGTGCAAACCGCACTTCTACCGACCAGAGAGGGCGCATCTGATAAAGGCTTCCTGCCCCTTTGAACGCCTCAGCATGGACTTCAAAGGCCCCCTCCCCTCCACCGACCGCAACACGTACTTCCTTAACGTGATTGACGAGTATTCCCAGTTCCCATTCGCCATCCCCTGCCCAGACATGACCACAATCACCGTCATCAAGGCCCTCCAAACTATTTTTACACTGTTCAGTTTCCCTGCATACATCCACAGTGATAGGGGGTCCTCCTTTATGAGCGACGAGCTGCGCCAGTTCCTGCTTAGCAAAGGCATCGCCTCGAGCAGGACGACCAGTTACAACACCCGGGGAAACGGGCAGGTAGAAAGGGAGAACGCAACGGTCTGGAAGACCGTCCTGCTGGCCCTTCGGTCCAGGAATCTCCCAGTCTCCCGCTGGCAAGAAGTCCTCTCAGTGGCCCTTCACTGCATTCGGTCGCTGCTATGTACTACCACAAACCAGACACCTCACGGACGTCTCCTTGTTTTCCCCAGGAAGTCCTCCTCGGGGACCTCGCTCCCAACCTGGCTAGCGACACCCGGACCCGTCCTGCTGCGGAAACATGTGAGGGCGCACAAGTCGGACCCGTTGGTCGAAAGGGTCCACCTGCTGCATACCAACCCCCAGTACGCCTACGTAGCGTTCCCCGACGGCCGCCAAGACACGGTCTCCCTTCGGGACCTGGCGCCCGCCGGAGCACCACGCGTGCCCGCGCCACTGCCCCCACCACCCCCCGCCGCCTCCCCGCAGCACCTGACCAGAGGGTCAGTACTGCCGGCAGAACCCCGACCCAGAGCCGAGCAGGCACCGACGCCCCCTACAGGCACCGCTTCCTTCTGCCCATTTTTAGACCCTACAGCCTAGGGGTGACAAAACTGCCTGGGAGGAAGACACCACATTCCCGGAGTCACTACCGCTGGGGCCCTCACCAGGATCGCTGCCGAAACTGAGACACTCCAGCAGGACGACCAGGCCGCCCGATCGTCTGATTGCAGCACCATGAAAAAATAAACAACACAAGAACTTTCTCCATTACCCTCGACAGCATGGTACCTGCAATACCTGGTCCTACCATGAAAAGGCGACAGTAATACTGGCCATCACCCCGCTGGGTCCTTTTTTTAACAGGGGGTGAATGTGGTAATACCAGGTATTGCAGTACCTGAGAGAGGAATGACCATTGGCTAGACCGCGGGGTCTACCATTGGGCAATGTACATAGTCCCGCCCTGAGAGGCGGGGTATAAGAACCAATGCCGTCCCAGCAGCCTTCACTTCTGTAACTTCGCTGCTGGGTACAGTTCTATCTGATTAAAGCTGAATCGATATGACTCCTCGTGGTCTCAAGAGTATTGATTGTGCATCAGGTGGCATGAGCCTGCTTTCAGGATGGCCTGATGTTGGCACTTCACAGGCCAGTGATGGGCCTTCCCCTCGGACCAGGGGCCCAGAGGCAGAAACCCTGCTCGATGAGAACTGCCGGCCAATTAAGAGCACACAGTTCTTCCATACTCAGCAGCTCCACCAGGGAGGAAGTGGCTGCTGATGGTACTATACTCACACGTGGCCTCAGATCGAGGTGGGATCCAGGCCCAGGTGAGTGATGGCAGGAAGGCGGTCATGGAGTCCACAGGCAATCATGCCAAGGTTTGCTTGTTGTGTTCCCTGCATGGTTAGCCCATTGCCCATCACTGAGTTAATACCAGCAGTGGTGAGGCACTAAGTCCGCCCATGGGCCTTCCCACTACAGGCTTAATCACGGCAGAGGTGGGAAGGTGGTGGGGTCCCCCATGATTAAATGCCCCCTTGCCGCCAAACCTGCCACAGGCGGGGGCACAATATTCCACCCTCTCTAAAGGTGGTGGAAGCTCATTCAATAGTAACTTTCAAAATGTATTTGCAAAATAAACTATGCGGGGCTATTAGGAAAGAGTGGGGAGTGGGATTCATTGGAAGGGTGAGAAGAATGGCCTTTTTCTGTGCTGAACAATCCTATATATTGGTCGGCAGCGTGATTAAGAAAATAACTTTTGAAACCACATTTTCTGTCTAAATGGGTTCCACCACACGAGATTAGTACCATGTTTACTGTGCTCTACTTTATCTCAAATATATAATAGACTATCTCATTCTCTCCCTCCATCTCTCTCGCTCCATTTATTTTCTCGAGCTCTGTCTCTCTTGTCTTATTGCTCTCAGACTCTCTCTTTCTCTCGGTCTGTCTGCCTGTCTCTCTCTCTCTTGCTCTCTCTTTCTCTCGGTCTGTCTCCCTGACTCACTTTCTCTCTTGCTCTCCCGGTCCTGCTTTCAGGACTCCGTGCTCGCTGGACTCGCTCTCCCTCTCCGTGTTAATCCCATGACAACCATTGTGTACATCTATCCATGCCAACACTGCCATCCTGTGGTGGATGATGACAGTGTCAATGTGGCAGTGCCACCACTGCCACTCAGTGGTGCTCGGTCAAAAATGCTTCCCTTGCCAATCGGGTCTCATTTCCAGAACCATATTTTTTCACCAACCTTTTGAAAGAAGTGTTTATTTTCTATTTAGTTGGAAGGCATCTTTTTTTACAATTTAAACAAAGGACTTCTATGGAAAAATGATGAGACAGGGCAAGCTTCTCCCAGTATAATCTTACACTTCAATGGGACAGTGACTAGCCAGCCATTAAAGCAGGATGCGTCCCAGGCAGCTGAGTTCAGTCCACTTTTGCTAAGTACTTCCTGACAACCTCTGGAGATTAATGGCCAAATTTAGAGAGGCCCTCCCCCTGATATTAGACAAGCAACAACTTTACGGAGTCATACACAGGGCAGTACGCGGGTTCAAACGCGGGTCAGAAGCCCCACTGTGTAGAAAACAGTCACTCTTTCCCCGGGACAGCCGAAGGCCAGATGCAGGCTCGGCATCCAATTCTGGGTGGTGGGCAGACAATCAGAGGCCTTCTGGCTTGAAAGCAGCGGCAGGTTGCAATGGAAGGCAAGGAACTTTTAAAGCTAAAATTCAAAATGATTTTAGCATCTAGGCCACCACTGGGAATGTGGGACTGCTGGAAGGCCTGCAGTTGCTGCTGCAGTTAGCCAGGCAGGCAGTGAGGACCTCTAAGCCTGCCTGGATTGTTGGTCCCCAGGCCTATTGCACTGTGGTATGCAGTCAGGAGGGAGTTGCCCTGGGAGCCCTCAAAATTGTCTCCCGACTCTATTTAGTCTCCATCTCATGGCGTCAGGTCAAATCGGAGCAAGGAAACCTCCTACTGGTTGTCACCTACTGCCCTCAGATGGATCAGCTGCCCCAGTCATCAGTGCACAGGTTATTGTAAAGTGTTGCTTGATGATACTATTAATGGCTCCGTCAATCATTTTAATGATGATTCTGAGGAAGTTAATGGGTCAGTCATTTGCCAGCTTAGATTTATCCTGTTTTCGTGTGGCATGGACGTACCTGGCCAATCTTCTACACTTGTCAGGTAAGTGCTTGAGCACCACTTGGAAAAAAGACCTGAGGGTAGCAAGGGCACAGAATGTTCTCAGAGTGGCTGTGCCAACTATCACCAAGAGTGACTTGGTAGCATGAACAGTAGCCCGGCCTGTTTGAATGTTGAAGGACATGGCTGCCAGACATTAGGTTGTGAGGGAACCAATTTGAGGAAGAAAATGCCTTAGCCTTCCCGTTACCAATCTACCTGCGACGGGCATAGCTGGCCATGATTACATGGGAGAAATTAGTACCACACAATCCATGTGAAGACAAAGCCTCATCTCCAAGTGAGAATATCATCCATCGGGTTATGTAGCATTACCAGTGTGGTAAGTGTGCCGGACTAAAGACAAATCAAGCAGCCCAAAAAGTGGGCATCCATGAGGTGTAATAATAATCTTTATTGTCACAAGTAGGCTTACATTGCAATGACGTTACTGTGAAAATCCTCTAGTCGCCACATTCCTGTTCGGGTACACTGAGGGAGAATTCAGAATGTCCAATTCACCGAACAGCACGTTTTTCGGGACTTGTGGGAGGAAACCGGAGCACCCGGAGGAAACCCACACAGACACGGGGAGAACGTGCAGACTCCGCACAGACAGTGACCCAAGCCGGGAATCGAACCTGGGACCCTGGAGCTGTGAAGCACCAGTGCTGACCTCTGGGCTACCGTGCCGCCCTCATGACTCGGCATATTCCTTACTCCTTGCTCACTGTTATGTCTGGTTTAATGTGGGAAATGTAGTGATCTGTACATCTGTACATACATCTGCACATACACCAGGGACTGCAGACAGATGTAACAGCCACAGCATCACTAGAGGGCAGCATCAGAGACGGGTATAAAGGGTCCAGCCCAAGGGAGGATCCGCCTCTTTCAGAAGCACAGGGCTCGTGAGCAGCAGCAGACAGAGACAGCTCAGCATAGGCAGCTTACCTTAGCTTCACTGGTCATACCTCTTGACTGCATTATATCTAGTTGAGCTCTGGAAATAGAACAAACCCACTGAATAAAGTATTTGTGTTAACTGGAAGTCTACAATCTTTATTCAGACTTAGAGAACAACATATGGTACCAGAAATGATTTCAGAAAGCTAGCTAGACACCAGCAAGAGAAGAAAAACTTAAACCAGAAATTCGACTGTGGAAGACTTCGCAGTAAATGGATCCTCGACGACTAACTGATTCGATGGAACTTGTTGGAACTCCACAGCAGCTGGAAACAACCGGTAATTTAAGTTATAACTGGAAAATCTTTGAACAGCTGTTCCAAATATTTATTACAGCTAATGATTTAAGCACTGCCTCTGACGCAACGAAAATAGCCCTACTACTCTCAACAGGAGGGCATAAAGCTAGAGAAAACTATAATTGCTTTAATTACTTAGAAGGTGAGGACAACATCAAAGTAGAAGTTATACTCAAAAAACTTGATGAACACTGTAACAGTCAGTCTGGTGAGATGCTGGAAAGATTTAACTCTTGTCAGAGAAACGGAGGGCCCATCTCTGATTTTATTACAAATCTCAAGTCAATACTACAAGGCTGTGATTATGCTGATTTCAGAGACACTGTGATAATACATCAATTAATTTCTGGACTATCTGATAAAAATTTGAGGGAAAAACTTGCTATATAAGAAATCGCTATACAAAAATGCCTTGCTTATGAACAAAAACAAAATCAATACTTTGAGTCTCTACGAACACAGAATCATCATTTAGAAAACAAAATCGGTAAAAATGGCGCGAACACTCACCACGAGGTGGAGGCAGGGTTGAATCGGAGGAAGACGGAGGTTCTGAGCGGCAGCCATCTTGAGAAAGGAGCCGCACATGCTCAGTTGCGAAAAGAGCACACAGTATAGGAAACTCGGCGTGCGCATGGGCAATCGAGTCCCACGCATGACGTCACGGGCGTCATGATGTCAGAGGACCAGGACCACTCCCACTTAAAAGGGAAACGCACGAAAATGAACAAAAAGAAATGTAAAGCTGCAAAACCCAATTTTCTTGCCTCAAAAGACAGAACAATGCCCAAACCTACACCAGCAGTTGAAAATAACTTTCACAACACCCTAGAACAAGCAGTTAGCACCGCCCTAGAAGATGATATGGTCCTTGTAGACTACGACTCAGACGAAGATTTCATCTTGGGAGATGGCTACCCCAGTACCAAATCCGAACCGCAACTCGAGGTGTTGTACCGTGAAGATCCCGACGATGAAATTAAATGAAATGAAAATCGCTTATTGTCACAAGTAGGCTTCAAATGAAGCTACTGTGAAAAGCCCCTAGTCGCCACATTCCGGCGCCTGTTTGGGGAGGCTGGTATGGGAATTGAACCGTGCTGCTGGCCTGCCTTGGTCTGCTTTCAAAGCCAGCGATTTAGCCCAGTGTGCTAAACCAGCCCCTAAGTCCTTCGGATTGGGGAATCTTCAGCCGAGAATATATGACATCCCGACTCGTGAGTGCAGGATTATGCTTCGGCCTGACACCAAGAAACAGAGAGTGGTCCACGAACCACGAAGGGTCCCAGCATCCACACAAGAGGATGATTTGTTCATTGAACATGAAGAGAACGATCACAACTCCGAAACAAAAAGCGATGATTTGTCTATCGAACAATACACACAATACTGCTCAGACATGGCTGAGTTATTCGGAGATCCTGATCACAGCATCAGCAACACAGCAACACAAAGTTCAATACGACTCTTCTCAGGGTAGATGAATCCAATACCATGGTGCCATGGCAGATCGTCGATACACGGGATGACAGCAATACCCAAGACGAAGACGACGCCACACAGAGAGCACAGAATGACTTAGTTGAGAGAACACAGATCGATTCTACAGCGAGAACACTGCACGACTCCACAAAGCGAGTGATGACAGATTCCACAGAGAGAGCGATGACAGATTCCACAGAGAGAGCGATGTCAAACTCCACAGAGAGAGCGATGAAGGACTCCACAAAGAGAGCAACATAAGCCTCCACAAAGAGAGCGACGCAAGCCTCCACAGACAGCTCGCTGACAGACTCAAAAATGGAAGCAAGCAAACACTCCAGGCGAACGCCATGCATGAACAAGACCATGAAGATCTATCAAGCTTATTTGAGCCACCAGAAGAAGACACTGGATGTCTACCCACTGTATGTGAGACAAGTGATGAAGAAATCACAATTCCCATCCAGAATGTGCAGGATCACAGTGACACTGACATATCTCAGCTCGTCTGCACAGAAGTACTCAATAATCAGAGGACAGCCACCCATGAGTCCAGAGAGACCACGTCAATTGACATCTTGAAGATTTTGACTCCAGAAGAGGAGCACCAAAAGATCACAGATGATTCAACTGAACCTGAAATGACTCCAAAAGAGGAGTACCTAGAAATCAATGATGATTCAAGTGAATCAGAAATGACTCGAAAAGAGGAGTACCAAGTAAGCAAAGAAGAGGAATCGAATCCACCACAAATGACTGATGTCACCAACATCAATGCAACATCAGATCATTCTCACAATTCTTAAGAAGACACGCTCAATGGAGCAGACACCACAAAGGACACTGACACCAATAACTGTGACAATGACTCAAATCAGCCACATGGCACACTCATTGAGCGCAACAAGAACAACAAAAACCGCAAGAAACACAGCAGAAACAAGAACAACAACAAAAACAACATGCAGAGCAACAAGAACGACAAAAGCAACAAGAAGCATCCGAGAAACAACAAGCACGACAAGAAAAAGAACAAGAATAAAAGCGAAAACAACGAAAACAGAATGAACAAGCGCGACAAAAAGAACAACAAGAAAAACAACAACAAGAACGCCAACGAAAACAACCAAGACAGAAACGACAAAAACAACAAGAACGACAACGGAAACAACAAAGACAGAAACGACAGAAACAACAACAATGAAACAACGACCTGTGCAACATGGTACAACTCTGCACGTGAAGGACAATACCACAGCACACTGCTAAACAATGACTACAAACGTGCCATGGCATGATAAAGAATCTCACAAATTCACATCTGCTCCAGAACAAACAAGCAAAACAGCTTTTATGAACGATGACAGACAGAATCAATGCCACAAACACAGGAAAAAGTTGAGGTCAGACAACGGTGCGACATAGAATCGCTACCCATAATCAAATAGAACAGGGGAAAAAGGTGTCCACATCATTAAAGACTCATCAGCAAAGCGGCCGAGTCACGTTCCGACATCAACCTAGCTCTGTTATCATACCGAGCAACCCTATTGAGCTCAGGACTGTCGCCAGCGCAAATGCTCTTCGGCAGAGACTTCCGGACAACCACACCGGCAAAGCAATTCCGAGACCCCGGCAACGCACCGGTTCTCGACGACATGCGGGCACCCCACCCCAAACAAAAACTATACTACGATCAACATGCTATCCCACTCAAGCCACTGACAATAGGTGACACCATCAGAATCAGGGATCCAGAAGGCGGATGGTCTGAGTCAGCCACAGTGATCAGGCAGGAGGCACTACATTGTCAAATCGTCTGCGGGAGTACTTTTTCGCCGTAACCGCTGGGATCTATTAGAGATTCGACCTACAACGCCAGTATTTCCCACACTGGACTTGACCGAGTCTATTTGTCCACAGGACGTTCCTCGCCACACAACGCCAGACTGTACTCTTGATGACATCACACCATCATCCCTACTACCACCGTTAAGACGCTCCAGCAGAAGCCGTAAGGCACCCGACCGATAGATTTGTAACGACACTTCAACACACCCACAAGACGAATATGGACATTTCTCACGATGGACTCACAACACAGTTAATTGTTTCTGTATTACTTTTATCATTTTCACAGTGTGCAGATTTGCATATTCTCACCACTTGTTATTTACAGTTTTCTTGAGGCCAGTCTAGAAAACATGTCCAATAAAAGGGGGGGGGATGTAGTGATCTGTACATCTGCACATACATCTGCACATACACCAGGGACTGCAGACAGATGTAACAGCCACAGTATCACTATAGGGCAGCATCAGAGACGGGTATAAAGGGTCCAGCCCAAGGTAGGATCCACCTCTTTCAGAAGCACAGGGCTAGTGAGGAGCAGCAGACAGAGACAGCTCAGCATAGGCAGCTTACCTTAGCTTCACTGGTCATACCTCTCGACTGTATTATATCTAGTTAAGCACTGGAAACAGAACAAACCCATTGAATAAAGTATTTGTGTTAACTGGAAGTCTACATCTTTATTCAGACTTAGAGAATAACATAGGAAATAGAAGGAACAACACTAATAAGCTTAGAATGAAGTACTCATCTAGTGAGGCAACTACACAGATACTTCCTTCTAAACACCAAAAACAGAGAGACCTAATTAATCTGGCAACCAATGGACCCAAACATGTTTCTGTAGCCCAACTTATACAGTGAGGAGGAAAAGGCTCCATAACCATTCAGGGCCTCAAACAGGAGTATGAGAAACCAGGTTCAAGAGTCTCCAGCTAAAATGTGGATCGTCTGACTTTATTTTTGCTAAAGCCAGTGTGCAGCCAATTCAATTCAGTCCAGCTGCCATTAAGGATTGCTCTGCAGAGGGCCAGCATGGGTTTGGAGGGCTGAATGGCATCCTTCCGAGCCATTATGACTCTGTGGACACAGCCAAGGCTCTAGGGCCTGACAATGTTCTAGCTGTAATGCTGAAGAAAGATACTTCAGGGCGCACGCGGTCGATACACCGCCGGTCGGGGGCCGTTGAAAGATTCTCCGCAGTCGACCGGCCGAGTTCCCACCGGCGTGGTTCTAACATGGTTCCACCTGGCGGGAGCACGGACTCGCGGCCGCGGTGGCCGTCCTGGTGGGGTGGGCGGGGGCAGCCTCCATGACGGCCAGGCCCATGATCGGGGGCTACCGATCAGCAGGCGCGCACGATCCGGGGGGTGGGGGGAGCTACCTTCTTCCGTGCTGGCCTGCTATGTGGCCCCGCCATGTTGCGCGGACCCGGCACGGATGTGGCCGCCACGCGCATGCGCCGACCCGCGGACGGCAGTGCAGGGCCGCGTATCGGCGCAGGCTCTGTGTGGAGCACTCCAGCGCCGTGCCCTGTGGGCTTCAGAATCGCTGGGCGAAGAGGCCCGTTGACACCGGCGTGAAACACTCCGGTATTTACGCCGGCGTCAACACTTAGCCGCGTTTTTGCAGAATCCCGCCCTCTGTTCCTTTGTTCCTACGATTTGAAAATAGGATAATTTTAAAATCAAGATATGGCTTAAATGGGAGCCAATGTGAGCTCCGGGATGACTCGTGAGTGGGATAATAATAATAAAGAAAGATTAATTTCTATTCCTCTCTCCCTAATGTCATTATCAACTTCGCCTTGCATCTAGACTGTACCTCGCAACTATTCCCCACGGTACCAAGTTCCACATTCTCCCTCCCAAGTCTTGATCATATTCCCATTATAAAAGTTAGGTCCTGTCATCATTTTTAGATATATTTGTCTTCCTTTAACTGCAATGGATTAGTACATCAAAGGGAATATAGCAACATTAACCACAGAGCAATGTTCGGCCACAGATTGGAAATGGATCTCATAAATTTTTATGAAGCTTGTTTCTTTGGCCTTACAAACACATTTTATTAAAGCCATAAATTAATAATTTGCGATATATCCAAAGAGAAATAAATCAGACATTGCTTTTCCTGAGGTCCCTATATCCAGCTGAGCCTTTGCCAGATATTAAATGGTACTGTAAACCTTGCAGTACCCTCGGAAATAGTTCCCCCTGGAGTTGGGGTTTGGACTGCAGTAAAATAGTTCCAGCCGGGACTTTGGTTTTCACCTGCTGGGGAAAAGGAGGCAATGCATCAGAATCCAGCAGCCAAAAGATTTGACAGCTATTCCTTCTCAATCAGTCTGTGGTCAATGATTGGAGAAAGATAGCTTCAAAGATCGGAACTATCTTTTTCACTTAAACATGTGTCCTATCTTCCTGTTTGAAACAAAAATCAGTGATGAAGGTTTTGAGAATATTTTGTCTATTTTGTGCCATGTTGGTAGTCAAAACATCAAGGGAATCAGGATGCAAGATGTGCTCAGGTAATTTATTTTATTTTCCCTCACTAATTGTTTCTTTGACACTTCTGTACACGAGGATGGGGAGGTGAGGGGAAGTGTGTAGGGAGAGCCACCAATTTAGCTTCAGCCGGTCGTCCTCCAGGATCAGTTGTGGAAAAGTGCCCAAGAATGCAACCTCTCTGCCTGGAGAGTGGCACCAACTTCACTCTTCATGTCCTTTAGCTCTGTTGCTTCATTCTGAGAATTCTGTGATTACTGTATCGCATATTCAGTCAGTGCACGGTGGCACAATGCTTAGCACTGTTGCTTCACAGCTCCAGGGTCCCAGGTTCGATTCCCGGCTTGGGTCACTGTCTGTGCGGAGTCTGCACGTTCTCCCCGTGTCTGCGTGGGTTTCCTCAAGGTGCTCCGGTTTCCTCCCACAAGTCCCGAAAGACGTGCTGTTATGTGAATTGGACATTCTGAATTCTCCCTCTGTGACCCGAACAGGCGCCGGAATGTGGCGACGAGGGGATTCTCACAGTAACTTCATTGCAGTGTTAATGTAAGCCTACTTGTGACAATAATAAAGGTTATTATTTATTCAGCCCTCACCTGAACAGGTCCCCTGTGGTACCTTGTACCTCCTCTACAAGGTATACTCCAGGCTGCGCTGCACTTGTGGGGGGAGTCCAGAACCAGGGGCCATCAATATAAGATAACAGCTATAAATCCAGTAGGGAATTGAGGAGTGTAATAACCCCCAGGAGGCTGATGGGGATGAGCTTCCCCCGCACGTGGGTGGTGGCCTGCCCAACTTGGGCTTATAATAACATAGTATAAAGGCTGGCCCAGACAGGGACCGCCATGTTGGCTGCCCTAATAGGACTTACTCTATTTACTGCCGTAGGCAGATTTCTTATGACTGTGAATAAACCAATGTTTACCCTCCCAGTCAGTTTCCTGAGTCTTTACAAGAAGAAACCTTTTTATTCAGATTGGTGAAATTACTACCACAGGGAGGCAAGTAGCATAGATGCTTTTGGGGGGGACCTAGGTATGCAAATGAAAGAGCGAGGAATTGACAAGAGATATCGAAAGAGTGAGATGAAGTGGGTGATTTCAGCCATTTCTGTCCTGTGCAATCTGTGTGAATTTACATCATTGCTGCCCACGTCTCCGAATGCTGATCGACACCCATTCTGTGGGAGCTCATTCAGACAAGTAGAACAATGCCAAGATGGACCACAGAACTAAACAGGGAACCAGATACACGAGGCATGTGGTGGACCGCTTACCTTCACTTCAGGGCCCTGATTAATCATGGTTCCAGGTGCTTCTTGGAGTCGGTGCGAAGATAAAGGATACTGCGAGTGACTTAGTGGGTAAATGCATTGCCTGGTGTGTCACCCTGATCAATTAATGATTTGATCTCAGGGCTGTAAGAAGTTCTGCAATTGATCTCATCTCCCCTGTGCTAAATGGGGGCTGGTTTAGCTCAGTGGGCTGGACAGCTGGTTCATGATGCAGAGCGAGGCCAGCAGCGTGGGTTCAATCCACCTACCAGCTGAGGTTATTCATGAAGGCCCCGCCTTCTCAACTTTGCCCGTCGCCTGAGGTGTGGTGACCCTCAGGTTAAGCCACTGATGCACGATCAATTGCACAAAGACTTGAGTTGGATACAACTGAGGCTTTATTGCTCTAAGATGTGTGGCCTCCCACAGCAGCTGGCGAAATGGCTGCAGCATGGAGGACACACATATTTATACTCCACCTACTGTGGGGAGCCAGCAGGCAGGCACTACTAACGAACCTGTAGTACAGGTCCTACCATACATCACCTAATAGAGGTGCAACAGACCACAGCCACCATCAGTCAGCTCTCCCCCTCCAAAGGGAAAGCAGCCTGGGACTATGGCAACTTTACCTCATTGGGGATTATCCCCCCATGTGATTATTTTCAAGTGATTTGCCCCACCACATCCCTCCTTCGAATCCCCTTGTTGGAAAGGGTGATTGGTGCTTGTGAAGATCAAGAGTGAGGAGAAGGTTACGTGTTTGTGGATAACCTCCTTGAACCAATGGCTCACTATGTGGTGTCATGCATGAGAAATGGCCACCAGTTGAAACATAAGAACAGCAGCTGGCCATTCGGCCCCTCCAACTGTTCCAGCACTCAGTGAGATCATGGCTGATCTGTATTTTAACTCTATCTATCCACCTTAGCTTCAGATCCTTCAATCCCCTTCCCTAACAAAAATCTCCCAATCTCAGTTTTGACATTCACCCTCAGCCTCAGTAGCGTTTTGGGGGAGTGAGTTCCAGATTTCCACTCCCCTCGGTGTGACATCACCCCCTGAGTGGCCCAGCTGGGATTTTAAAGTGAAGCTCCCCTGTTCTAAACTCTTTCCCCAACAGAAGAAATAATTTCTCCCGATCAACCCTATCAAATACTTTCATCATCTTAAACATCTCAAATAATATGGGCAGCACGGTGACACAGTGGTTAGCACTGCTGCCTCACGGCGCTGAGGTCCCAGGTTCGATCCCGGCTCTGGTCACTGTCCATGTGGAGTTTGCACATTCTCCCCGTGTTTGCGTGGGTTTTGTTGTGTTATGCTTCTTCATGTAGCATAAGCTGCTTCCTTGATGTATGCTCTGACAAAGGAAGGTTCAGACTTGGAGATAGGTTTAACACATTTATTGAACAGTTAACAATTCTCCTACTTGAGTTCGACTCTCCTGCTAATCTTGCGATAGTAACTCGGTCTAACTAACCAGTCTGCTCTAAGCCACGAGGTGGGTGTGATGCTTCTGATCTGCCCCTGTCCTTCTCTCTAAGTGTCGCCTGTGGAAAGAGACAGAGCATGTGTGCCCTATCCTTATATATGTTGTGTAATGCAAGGAGCATCACGGGTAAGGCAGATGAACTTAGAGCTTGGATTACTACTTGGAACTATGATGTTGTTGCCATTACAGAGACCTGGTTGAGGGAAGGGCAGGATTGGCAGCTAAACGTTCCAGGATTTAGATGTTTCAGGCGGGATAGAGGGGGATGTAAAAGGGGAGGCGGAGTTGCGCTACTTGTTCAGGAGAGTATCACAGCTATACAGCGAGAGGACACCTCAGAGGGCAGTGAGGCTATATGGGTAGAGATCAGGAATAAGAAGGGTGCAGTCACAATGTTGGGGGTATACTACAGGCCTCCCAACAGCCAGCGGGAGATAGAGGAGCAGATAGGTAGACAGATTTTGGAAAAGAGTAAAAACAACAGGGTTGTGGTGATGGGAGACTTCAACTTCCCCAATATTGACTGGGACTCACTTAGTGCCAGGGGCTTAGACGGGGCAGAGTTTGTAAGGAGCATCCAGGAGGGCTTCTTAAAACAATATGTAAACAGTCCAACTAGGGAAGAGGCGGTACTGGACCTGGTATTGGGGAATGAGCCCGGCCAGGTGGTAGATGTTTCAGTAGGGGAGCATTTCGGTAACAGTGACCACAATTCAGTAAGTTTTAAAGTACTGGTGGACAAGGATAAGAGTGGTCCGAGGATGAATGTGCTAAATTGGGGGAAGGCTAATTATAACAATATTAGGCGGGAACTGAAGAACATAGATTGGGGGCGGATGTTTGAGGGCAAATCAACATCTGACATGTGGGAGGCTTTCAAGTGTCAGTTGATAGGAATACAGGACAGGCATGTTCCTGTGAGGAAGAAAGATAAATACGGCAATTTTCGGGAACCTTGGATGACGAATGATATTGTAGGCCTCGTCAAAAAGAAAAAGGAGGCATTTGTCAGGGCTAAAAGGCTGGGAACAGACGAAGCCTGTGTGGCATATAAGGAAAGTAGGAAGGAACTTAAGCAGGGAGTCAGGAGGGCTAGAAGGGGTCATGAAAAGTCATTGGCAAATAGGGTTAAGGAAAATCCCAAGGCTTTTTACACTTACATAAAAAGCAAGAGGGTAGCCAGGGAAAGGGTTGGCCCACTGAAGGATAGGCAAGGGAATCTATGTGTGGAGCCAGAGGAAATGGGCGAGGTACTAAATGAATACTTTGCATCAGTATTCACCAAAGAGAAGGAATTGGTAGATGTTGAGTCTGGAGAAGGGGGTGTAGATAGCCTGGGTCACATTGTGATCCAAAAAGACGAGGTGTTGGGTGTCTTAAAAAATATTAAGGTAGATAAGTCCCCAGGGCCGGATGGGATCTACCCCAGAATACTGAAGGAGGCTGGAGAGGAAATTGCTGAGGCCTTGACAGAAATCTTTGGATCCTCGCTGTCTTCAGGGGATGTCCCGGAGGACTGGAGAATAGCCAATGTTGTTCCTCTGTTTAAGAAGGGTGGCAGGGATAATCCCGGGAACTACAGGCCGGTGAGCCTTACTTCAGTGGTAGGGAAATTACTGGAGAGAATTCTTCGAGACAGGATCTACTCCCATTTGGAAGCAAATGGACGTATTAGTGAGAGGCAGCACGGTTTTGTGAAGGGGAGGTCGTGTCTCACTAACTTGATAGAGTTTTTCGAGGAGGTCACTAGGATGATTGATGCAGGTAGGGCAGTAGATGTTGTCTATATGGACTTCAGTAAGGCCTTTGACAAGGTCCCTCATGGTAGACTAGTACAAAAGGTGAAGTCACACGGGATCAGGGGTGAACTGGCAAGGTGGATACAGAACTGGCTAGGCCATAGAAGGCAGAGGGTAGCAATGGAGGGATGCTTTTCTAATTGGAGGGCTGTGACCAGTGGTGTTCCACAGGGATCAGTGCTGGGACCTTTGCTCTTTGTAGTATATATAAATGATTTGGAGGAAAATGTAACTGGTCTGATTAGTAAGTTTGCAGACGACACAAAGGTTGGTGGAATTGCGGATAGCGATGAGGACTGTCTGAGGATACAGCAGGATTTAGATTGTCTGGAGACTTGGGCGGAGAGATGGCAGATGGAGTTTAACCTGGACAAATGTGAGGTAATGCATTTTGGAAGGGCTAATGCAGGTAGGGAATATACAGTGAATGGTAGAACCCTCAAGAGTATTGAAAGTCAAAGAGATCTAGGAGTACAGGTCCACAGGTCATTGAAAGGGGCTACACAGGTGGAGAAGGTAGTCAAGAAGGCATACGGCATGCTTGCCTTCATTGGCCGGGGCATTGAGTATAAGAATTGGCAAGTCATGTTGCAGCTGTATAGAACCTTAGTTAGGCCACACTTGGAGTATAGTGTTCAATTCTGGTCGCCACACTACCAGAAGGAAGTGGAGGCTTTAGAGAGGGTGCAGAAGAGATTTACCAGAATGTTGCCTGGTATGGAGGGCATAAGCTATGAGGAGCGATTGAATAAACTCGGTTTGTTCTCACTGGAACGAAGGAGGTTGAGGGGCGACCTGATAGAGGTATACAAAATTATGAGGGGCATAGACAGAGTGGATAGTCAGAGGCTTTTCCCCAGGGTAGAGGGGTCAATTACTAGGGGGCATAGGTTTAAGGTGAGAGGGGCAAAGTTTAGAGTAGATGTACGAGGCAAGTTTTTTACGCAGAGGGTAGTGGGTGCCTGGAACTCACTACCGGAGGAGGTAGTGGAGGCAGGGACGATAGGGACATTTAAGGGGCATCTTGACAAATATATGAATAGGATGGGAATAGAAGGATACGGACCCAGGAAGTGTAGAAGATTGTAGTTTAGTCGGGCAGTATGGTCGGCACGGGCTTGGAGGGCCGAAGGGCCTGTTCCTGTGCTGTACATTTCTTTGTTCTTTGTTTGTTCTTTGTTAATGCCCCCTTGTGGTAGTGTCACCTCTGGCTGTCTTGACTGCCCATTGGCTGTGTCCCATTCTATGTGTTCATTAGCTGTATGTCTGCATGTCATGACGTCTCTGGTGCTCCCTCTAGTTGTAGTGTATTTACATTAACCCCTTGAGTATTTACAGTGGTGCATATCACCACAGGTTTCGTCCCCACAACCCAAAGATGTGCAGGGTAGGTGGATTGGCCACGCTAAATTGCCCCTTAATTGGAAAAATGAATTGGGTACTCTAAATTTATTAAAAGAAACATCTCAAATAATCAGCCCTTGATTTTCAAAAGTTCAGTGTTTGGCAATGGACTCAGAAGAGGACCAAATTGCGGGGGGGGGGGGGGGGGGTGAAAGTGTAGCTTTTTACATCCTTCCATGGTTGCAACAGTGAGTTTCTAGATGAAAAACAAAGACAGGAATCTGTTATTACAGCCAAGCAATAACAGCAAGAAATATCACTCTATCCCAGAGTCTACATTCTATGAAAGGAACAAAACACTCAGGGTAAAATTGAGTGCCAGTCGGTAATTTAATCTCATAGTCCAGACGGTTTCGACAAACTAGTTCAGTGTCTACACTGGGTTAAGCCGTTCTCCTTTCACTTTTGAGGACTTTTGAATCCAGGCCCCACATTTAAAAAATGGAAAGGCTTGCATTTATATAGCACCCCACCATGCCTCCAAAGCACTTCACATACCAGTCTCCCCGAACAGGTGCCGGAATGTGGCGACTAGGGGCTTTTCACAGTAACTTCATTTGAAGCCTACTCGTGACAATAAGCGATTTTCATTTCATTTCATACTTTGGATTACTTGGGACTGTTTTGCCGCAGTTATTGTGTGCACTGCAAGTGTCAGCAAGCAGAGAATGACCGTTTTGTCTGCTTTTGGGTGCGTCGCATAAGAGAAGACTTAGAGCCAGGCAGCTAGTATGCTGCCCCTCTCCTCTTTCATGTCCACTTGAATCACTGGAACTTGGTTTACACCTTCAGAAAGATGGCACCTCTGACAGTGCAGCAATCCCTTGGTAGTCCTGTGAAGTCAGCAGGTCGTAGTTTCAAATCTCGCTCCAGACACTTGAGCAACTAATCCAGGCTGACACTCGGGTGCAGTGCTGAGGGAGTGCTCCAAAATTTCCTGTCATAATTGTTGTTTTTGGGAGCTTGCTGTGCCAAAATTGACTGCTGTACTTCCTACGTTACAACAGTGGCTGTGCTCCAAGAGAGTTTTATTGATTGTAAGGAGGTTTGGGATGTCCTGAGGCCGTGAAGAATGCGATAAAAATACAAACCTTTATTTCTTTCTTACTGCCCTGAAGTAGCAGCCTAGATTATGGGCTTTAGTGGCAGTCAGTCTGCACAGAGCAAGCTCCCACTGATATCCACCAGAGGATAGACAGGGCCTCAGTTTGACTTCTTGTCTGAAACACAGCACTCCCTCAGGACTTCACTGGAGCGTCAAACTGGATTATTTGCTCAAATCTTTGGAATGGGATTAGGAATATGAGAATACAGAAATATATGAGGGCCATTTCCCCCCACGCACACACGGGGAGGACGTGCAGACTCCGCACAGACAGTGACCCAAGCCGGGAATCGAACCCGGGACCCTGGCGCTGTGAGGCAACAGTACTAACCATTGTGCCACCGTGTCGCCCCTGTGATCTGGAAGCTGCACGGTAGCACAGTGGTTGGCACAATTGCTTCACAGCTCCAGGGTCCCAGGTTCGATTCCCGGCTTGGGTCACTGTCTGTGTGGAGTCTGCACGTTCTCCCCATGTGTGTGTGGGTTTCCTCCGGGTGCTCCGGTTTCTTCACACAGTCCAAAGATGTGCAGGTTAGGTGGATTGGCCATGTTAAATTGCCCTTAGTGTCCAAAATTGCCCTTAGTGTTGGGTGGGGTTACTGGGTTACAGCACATTCTGAAGTCAACCAACGAACAGGCAGTACTATATTGTTCAACGAGATGGGATTAATTAATGACCTCATTGTGAAGGCAGACGTGCATCCAATCAGAGTTGGCAACCCAACATAACATTGTTAATCCCATTTTTCCCTGTCATGGAGGGGAAGTTTGCAATTGGCCTTTCTTTTCTCCGTCTGATGCTACATTGGACCATTCCGGAATTTTCTGTTTCATTTCAGACATCCGGCACGTGTAGTTTTCCCTTGGTGATCACAGCAATGCACTCTGGGAGTTGTACCTCATGTCAGTTCAACACATCCATTCTTTGTCGGGGGGAGAGCAGGGAAGAAGCTACAACTCCCAGCATGTTCTGAGTGACATGGAGAATTTTATTTCGATGCATGTAGAGTGTTAACCTGCAAGTTCCTTAATGATTGGAAATAATTTGATCTAACCATCAAAATTGAAGCAAATTCACTCCACAGTCCCAATGCTTGGAGGACTACCTGGAATTGCTCATTCAGTTGTATATGATTCCTTGGAGCACCTTACCATCTGTCGGGATACTTACTCCGGAGACAGTGCTGTGTGGAGGACCTTCAACTTTAACCATGTGAGATTCCCCGCCTGCTTAATGAAGTGGAATTCTATAATTAAAGCAGATTCCCCAAGAGGTTAATTAACAATCGCTTATTGTCACAAATAGGCTTCAATGAAGTTACTGTGAAAAGCCCCTAGTCACCACATTCTGCCGCCTGTTCGGGGAGGCTGGTACGGGAATTGAACCCGCGCTGCTGGCTTTGTTCTACATTACAAGCCAGCTGTTTAGCCCACTGTGCTAAACCAGCCCCTAATTCAGAATGGTGGCTGCAATGATGTCCATTTTAATGCATTCAGAACTCCATGAAGCTCACACCCAAATGGACACAACTCTAGCACCACTAGGACATGAATAGTATGCATACTATTAATAAGAGATATTCAGAGCAAAAGGCTGTTATCTCTGAGTTCATATGTTGGTTCAAAAACATCAGAGCTTTGATCTCACAGTTGATTAAATCACCAGAAACCTTCTGATTACATGACTGCTCTGCTATTTCTCCCAAGTGTCTATTATCCTCTGATTGAGAGCTATCTACTAATATTCCAAACCTTTTCTACTTCAAACACTCAAAGCAATTGATTGTGAAGCACGTTGAAACTTTTCAAATTGATGATGTGTTTTAAAAACGCACCCACCTTTTCCTTTCACTCTCTCGCCCTCTTTTTATTCTCTCTTGTCCTCTCTTTTGTTCTTTTTCTCCCTTTCTCATACTCTCTCTCTCTCTCAGAGACCTCTGTCTTCTGGCCTTTCTTTTCTTTGTTCTTTATCCCTCTCTTTTCCTCACTCCCTATTCAAAGAACACAGCACAGGAACAGGCCCTTCGGCCCTCCAAGCCTGTACGGGTCATGATACCAACCTTTGACAAAACCCTCAGCACTTCCTTGTGCCGTATCCCTCTATACCCATCCTGTCCATGTGTTTGTCAAGATGCCTTTTGAACGCCGTTAATGTATCTGCTTCCACAACCTCCCCTGGCAACGCATTCCAGGCACTCACCACCCTCTGTGTAAAAAACCTGCCTCGCACATCTCCTCTAAACTTTGTCCCACGGATCTTAAACCTATGCCCTCTGGTGACTGACCCCTCCACCCTGGGAAAGAGTGCCTGCCCATCCACTCTATCCATGCCCCTCATAATCTTGTAGACCTGAGGTACCCTCAATAACGAAGCTTAGAGATTAAACTGTAAATAAAGAAGGCTTTATTAGACTAAGAACTATGTTAGAGCTGAGACAAGTGCTGACTGCTACACAGCCCATGAGGCAGCCCGTTATATATGGCTCACAGATGGACGGAGCCAGAGGCGGAGTCCCCAGGGTTCCAAGCCCGGTCTTAAAGGGGACATCACCTTACATGATGTGATGTAACCGCAGTAACCGTTCATCACAAGACCTCTATCAGGTCACCCCTCAACCTCCGTCATTCTAATGAAAACAGTCTATTCAGCCTCTCCGCATAGCTAACATCCTCCAGCCCTCATCAAATTTAGGAATCGTTCCAGTTTCTATCGGTGCACGGAATGATCCATTCCATAAAACAGGGGCTTTAACAAAGGAGTTTTCACAGGCCTTGTTTATATTTTCTTTATGGTGAATTGAGGCGTGAACCCTTTTCTTTTGACCGAATGGCTCGCCTGTTTTTGAGGCCTACCTGATATGGAAAGCCTGGACATGTTAAGTTATGTTACTGTTTCTATCTAGCATCCAATGCAGCTTATTTTTTTTTGGAAAGAAGGAATTTGCATGCTGAATGCTGGCTGGAAACTCCAATCGGAGAAGCCAAAAGATCCGATTTAATTTTCTGGCTGAACGAGCCTTCCGCTGTGATCACTCAGATGTGAATTCTCATTTATTTGGGCAGCTGGAGAAATCCTGGTAATAAAGGAATTTGCAAAGCAGGTTTTCACCATGCTGGTGGCTTAATCCGAACTTGATTGCAGTTCTATTGTCCGACAAGGCTTGTTCAGAATTTTTTTTTCAAAGAGAGAGCTGGTCAGAGGGGATTGTGTGTGGAGGAGCAGAGGGAAAACTGCGGAGTTCTAACGTCAGTTGCCACTCCTCCAGATTTGCCCTTGGGTTCCCAGGAATCGAATCGCAACCTCCGGGAATGGAAGATCCCTGGGAGCAAAAGCTATTTTCCTGTATTATTGATACAATTGTTGGGAGATGGCAGGAGAAAAATGTTGAAAAGTCAAGGTGAATCCGATTAGGCATCAATAAGTCTGATTTGCTTTCCAATTGGCCATGGGACGACAGGGCCCCTGGAGGGTGGACCGGTCAGATTGCGAGGGCAGGGGCAGTTGGCAAAGGCCAATGAGGAAATCGCTCAGCCAAAGATGGCAAGCCTTACTCGCAAGCTTTGTGGGAGGTTGAGCCATATCAACTGGACAATTGAATGAATTTGATTGTTGCAACTGAGGTTGGCCTTGGGTTCAATTGTCAAACAAGACTATTGGGCCCATGATAATATAATGGAGTCACCGTTTTGGTCTTCTAAAAGCCTTATTGAGTAAAATAATTCTTCAAAGAGGAAAAATGATTCAGCAGTCATTAATGGTGCAATCTGTTGACTACCCAGCACACAACCAGGTTAGTTGTTGTGCAAGATTGTTACCATGGCATCAATTCTCCTTCAAACCTCTCCTGTGGACATGGCAACCCTGTCTCCATAAGTGATCTTTGACCCTTTTGATGCCGCATCTCTAGTCGAGCTCTTCATAAATATTGCAATCCTTCAACCGTTACCTGGTTTTAAACTTACTTCACTGAGAATTCATGGAAAATACTGAAGATCAATAGATATTTGTCTTAATGCCGCCAGAAGGGCCTTGACATCAAGATATCCCATGCTGGAGTATAATGCTGATCTTATTTCTGACTTTTAAATGTCGTCCAGGTCAAGTGAAGGAACAATATCTTCAACACGACCTGCTATTGATATGGATGCTGACATTTAAAAAGTAATTGGCTTTGATACAGTGAAGCTTATTGTTAATCCGAAGGCAGCCTCTTTTGAACAGACTCAAACTCTCCCTCAGTCAAGCCATCATTAAATGAAGAATCAACTGACCTATTAGGGCATCATGGTGGCACGGTGGTTAGCACTGCTGCCTCACAGCGCCAGGGACACGGGTTCAATTCTGACCTAGGGTGACTGTGTGGAGTTTGCACCTTCTCCCCGTGTCTGCGTGGGTTTCCTCCGGGTGCTCCGGTTTCCAAAGATGTGCAGGTTAGGTGGATTGGCCATGCTAAATTGCCTAGGTGGGTTTACTGGGTTACGGGGATAGGGTGGAGGCATGGGTTTAAATAGTGTGCTCTTTCCAAGGGCTGGTGCAGACTCGATGGTCCGAATGGCCTCCTTCTGCACTGTAGATTCTATGATTCTATATCATATAATAATAATCTTTATTGTCACAAGTAGGCTTACATTAACACTGCAATGAAGTTACTGTGAAAATCTCCTCGTCAACACATTCCGGCGCCTGTTCGGGTCACAGAGGGAGAATTCAGAATGTCCAATTCACCTAACCGCACGTCTTTCGGGACTGTGGGAGGAAACCGGAGCACCCGGAGGAAACCCACGCAGACACGGGGAGAACGTGCAAACTCCGCACAGACAGTGACCCAAGCCGGGAATCGAACCTGGTTCCCTGGAGCTGTGAAGCCACAGTGCTAACCACTGTGCTACTGTGCCGCCCCATATGTCATCCTATGTAATATGAAAGCACTGATTTCTCCTGGGATTACTGATTAAACTCCCAGACACTGTTGCGAGCAATCTGAGCGAATGATCACACCATCTGACTCGAAACAAACCCTGTGCATCGGACCAATAAAACCAGCCAATAGGTAGAGCAGTTTCTAGAGTTCAGAGCATTGTGGGTATTGCAGCTGCCATTATTGGTAAATACTTATGAGGGTTGATGCGTCAGGCAACCAATGAGGTTAGAGGTGGGAGGTCATGTGGCAAAACCTCCCGGAGTAGAGTCCAGCCAGAGCTGACAAATCTAACTGCGTGACACAGGCTTTTGGAATGAGAGGTGTAAGAACTGTCAAATAAGCCAAGCCGATGGTGAGCTGACACCTCTGGTATTGTTCAGTGGTCATGCTGAGTGCCTGCTTTCTGTTGATTGGGACACCGCACGCAGGGAGTTTGCTGCTTTCCTGGGGACCTTTCACAACATCAAGGGTCCTGTATAAATGCAAGAGGCTGTTATGCATTTGGATCTTTGAACTGTGATGAGAAGCTGAAAAAATCCAAAATGGAGACATTCAGGGAAGGGGAGACATTGAGAAGAAAGTGAAGCTTTTTAAAATAATGCAGAGAACCTCTCGCCAAGTGGTTAATATCCAACGTTGTAAGACTGAAGGAGAATTTCCGAGCAATTATAATGGCCCATTCTGAGATTTCTCTTAGTGCATTGATTAGGACGTTAATCAAAGTGTTCAACAGGGAGTTGGACTGATTCCTGATTGGGGAGGTGTATGTTTAGGGTCAGATCTGTCATGATATTCAGGTAAACATTATTAGCACATACATACTGATGGACAGATCAACGGACCAATCAACACACACACAACACCACAGCCAATCACAGGCAAGAGCATACACAGTACAAAACAGGGAACATGACACTTCCGGCGGATTCCAGCAGGAGACAGCTCAGGGCACAGAGCTCATTACAAGCCACTCAGGCATCCACCATGTGCTGAGTGCCACTACAAGATAGTATTAGGAATAGGTCCACAGATTCTAGGGTTATGATCGAACCTCAGTAACCAGTTTACCACTGTAAATAAATGTTAGAAATGAAACTGAGTTGTACCATTCGCAACCGTGTCGGTTTGTCTGTGTAGCAGAGTACCCAACACATCATAGTACCAGGATTGGAACCCGGTAACTGTGGGACCTACCTACGAATCCTCCGGAATCTGCCATCCTGCGCCATGGACGCCGTCAGCACACCGCAGCCGCTGCAAGTTGCTGGAAACCTCGGCGTTAATTGGAAGCTGTTCAAACATCGCTTCCAGCTCTTCCTGGAAGCCAACGAAAAGGAGAGCGCTTCGGACACCAGAAAGATCGGCATCCTCCTCTCCACGGCAGGTCAACACGCCATCCATGTCTACAACTCCCTGGTGTTCGCGGAAGGTGAGGACAAGACCAAGTACAAGACGGTCCTTCTCAAACTCGACCAACACTTCAATGTCGAGGTCAACGAGAGTTTCAAGAGGTATCTCTTCCAGCAGCGCCTGCAGGGTAAGGATGAGCCCTTTCATAGATCATAGAATTTACAGTGCAGAAGGAGGCCATTCGGCCCATCGAGTCTGCACCGGCCCTTGGAAAGAACACCCTACCCAAGGTCCACACCTCCACCCTATCCCCATAAACCAGTAACTCCACCCAACACTAAGGGCAATTTTGGACACTAAGGGCAATTTATCATGGCCAATCCACCTAACCCGCACATCTTTGGACTGTGGGAGGAAACTGGAGCGCCCGGAGGAAACCCACGCACACACGGGGAGGATGTGCAGACTCCGCACAGACAGTGACCCAAGCCAGAATCAAACCAGGGACCCTGGAGCTGTGAAGCAATTGTGCTATCCACTATGCTACCGTGCTGCCCTAGTGGGCAATTCAATCCTTCCTTACGCATCTCCGCATCCTCGCGCAGTCCTGCGGTTACGACACCACCTCTGATTCCATGATTCGGGACCAGATCGTTTTTGGGGTCACCTCGGGCACCCTACGTCAGCAGCTCTTAAAAATAAAAGGCCTCACCTTAGCCTCCGCAATCAAAGCCTGTGTCTTGCACGAAAACGCGACCAGCCGGTACTCCCAATTCCAGGTGGCCGAATCTGCGCGGCAGGGGTCCTACGCGGCCGGATCGGCGAGGCACGCGTCCTACGAGGCCGAACGGGTCCAGGCGATCGAGTTCCTCCCGGCCCGCGGCCCGGACGAGGGCGGCCATTTCACGCGCTTTTCGAGGCCTCCCGCGTTTGTGCGCGCCAAAAACAACGTCGACACAGAGGGACGTGATGCGCAGGCGCGCTCAACGCAAGACCGCACTGCGCATGCGCGGTGGCGCAGCGAACGCCATGACATCACGACGTGCGGCAACTGCGGAGCCGCTCATTTAAAGCGGCAATGTCCAGCCAAAACGCGACAATGCCTCCGCTGTGGCAAGATGGGCCACTACGCTGCCTGCTGTCGAGCAGCTCAACGTGTCAATGTTCCCCAATTCCGACAACCTCGCAGGGACGTGCGGACCATTCAGCCTCCTCACTACGAGTTGTGCCCAGACGATATCCAGACCAGTGACACAGACGACCGGGACGCCTTCCGTGTTGCGGTCATTGATGGGAACCGAATGTCTCCAGCCAGGACCCACGAGTCGGTGCAAGTGAACACTGTCAATCCGGGTGATGAATGGTGTGCCACCCTAACGGTCAACCCGAATTCGTCGCCCACCTACTAGACTGGACTTATGAGACTGCTTGTACATTGGACTCATACTACCACTGTGTTAATATGTTTCTGTTCTTCCTTGTCGTTACAGGAGTTCGTTTTTGTCGTTCAACATTTCCATGTCCTTTGTTTATGGTACAACCTCGTTGTTATGTCGCACCCGACATCGCCCCTTGTATATAGTTTAGCCCCATGTACATGCTGTAGATATTGCACACACACACATTCAGCTGCACTCAGTACACATCTCTATTTATAACCACATAGGCACATGTTCTTGTGCAAAAGGGGGGAATGTCATGATATTCAGGTAAACATCATTAGCACATACATACTGATGGACAGATCAACGGACCAATCAACACGCACACAACACCACAGCCAATCACAGGCAAGAGCATACACAGTACAAAACAGGGAACACGACACTTCCTGAGCATTCCAGCAGGAGACAGCTCAGGGCACAGAGCTCATAGCAAGCCACTCAGACATCCACCATGTGCTGAGTGCCACTACAAGATAGTATTAGGAATAGGTCCACAGATTCTCGGGTTATGATCGAACCTCAGTAACCAGTTTACCACTGTAAATAAACGTTAGAAATGAAACTGAGTTGTACCGTTCGCAACTGTGTTGGTTTGTCTGTGTAGCAGAGCACCCAACGCATCAAGATCCAGAAGCAGAAAATGCCACTTTGGGCCTTTGGGAAACACATGGCAAATGGCTTGAGTCAGATGTGTTGAGTGGTTGATTTCCCTTGCTCTTCAAAATGGTGCCATGGGATCTTTCACATCCACCTGAGCAGACACATGGGGCATCGGTGTAACATCTTACCCAAAGACGACACTTCCAACAGTGCAGCACTCCCTCAGTACTGTACTGGGAGTGTCAACCTACCCTCGCTTTTATGTGCTCAAGTCCTGAAGTGGCACTTGAACCCAAATCTTTGTGGTTTTCAGAAAGGCTGTTCCCACGTCTGCGGATGCTTATTGTATGCCTGGGCTCCAGTAGGACGTCATCCAAGCCAAAACCATGCAGCCACCCTCTTGTGCTGAGGTTTGTCCCTGCCACTGTATTCCAGAGACAGTTTGGGGCAGCAGGGTGGCACAGTGGTTAGCACTGCTGCCTCACCGCACCAGTGACCCGGGTTCAGTTCCGGCCTCGGGTGACTGTCTGTGTGGAGTTTGCACGTTCTCCCCGTGTGTGCGTGGGTTTCCTCCGGGAGCTCCGGTTTCCTCCCACAGTCCAAAGACGTGCAGATTAGGTGGATTGGCCATGTTAAATTGTCCCTCAGGCCGGGATTCTCTGACCCGGCTCCGAGTAGAAGAATCCCCGGGGGGGGTGGGGGATTCCCCATTCTCGGGCGTCGATTCCCGGAACCCCCGCGCATACGAGGAAATACCCCGGCCATAGCGCGCATGCACGGAATCATGCCGGCCGTTCTGCGCATGTGCGAACTCGCGCCGGCCGCTCCATGCCTGCTGGAGCTGCGGGGACCAACCTAGCCCCCTAGGAAGGTGAGAATTCCTCACTTTCGGAAACCGTTGATGCCGGAGTGGTTGGCGCCCGTTTTCACGCCGTCGTGGGGACATATCCCCATTATTAAAGAATCCTGCCCTTAGTATCCAAAGATGTGCAGGTTAGGTGAATTGGCCGTAATAAATTGCCCTTAAGTGTCCAAAAAAAAGTTAGGTGGGGTTACTGGGTTAGAGGAATAGGGTGGGGACATGGGCCTCGGTAGTATTCTCCTTCAGAGGGATGATGCAGAATCAATGGGCTGAATGGCCTTCTTCTGCACTGTAGGGATTCTATGATTCTTCAATGGGCGTGGCTTCCGAAGGTAATTTTACCGTTCTTCAGCAACAGAGAGCTGCCGGGTGACTTGCTCCCTAGCCCAGTGCCGTGAAGAGTACCAGGGATTCAGTGTCAGTGGAGGCTGGGCGCAGTCTCAACCTGCCTTTGACCTTTACTAAAGCATGGTTGGCAGCACCTGCCACTCTGCACGCACTGAGATCTAACTTTGCTCAACCTGACCCTTCCTCAGCACTGAACTGGGAAAGCTCTGACCTGCTGCTACTAGGAGAAATAACAGATTGTCAACGTGCACAAGCCCTGCCTCACAGCAAATCATTTCATCAGCCCAACATAAAATGTATGCTGCACATCAGCATGCAGTGCGCAGTGCTGGCCTCCGTATTGTTAAAAAGGATATTGAAATACTGGCTCAGAATATAAATAGGTGCAGGAAAAGGCCATTCGGCCCCTCCAACCTGCTCCACCATTCAAAGAAGATCATGGTTGATTTTTGATCTCAACTCTGCTTTCCTGCCCTATCTCCATATCAGATTGCATTATAATTAGGGGCTGTTTAGCACAGGACTAAATCGCTGGCTTTAAAAAGCAGACCAAAGCAGACCAGCAGCATGGTTCGATTCCCGTAACAGCCTCCCCAAACAGGTGCCGGAATGTGGCGACCAGGGGCTTTTCACAGTAACTTCATTTGAAGCCTACTTGTAACAATAAGCGATTTTCATTTCATTTTCATAAGGCCTGGAAAGGAGCCCACACTGAGCAACAGGTTGGGCCAAAGGGGAAAGGTTTCCTGCAACAGGGCAGTTATTTTACTACAGGAGCCAGCTCACAATGCATGGTCCTCCAGTTTTATGCAGGATGTAGAAGGGGGCGCCTCGCCCATCAGTGGGGCAGTAATCCCCCAGCCTCATAAGTGTCCCAAGACCTGCTTAACTCCAGGTTATGAGAGAGTGGATTCCCAGAATGCAAACCGGATTTACAAGGCTGAAGCTGGGACTGAGAATTTATATCAGGAATGATTGAGGAAGGTTAGCTTCTTTACTCTGGAAAAATTACCTGGTAGAGCTCTTTAACATTATGAAGGGATTCGGTAAGGTAGACTGATAGGAGGCTGCAAAACTAGGGGATCGTAAACATAAGATAGTCATGAACCCCTCCGATGAGGAATTGGGGAAATGTTCCTTTGCAGAAAGAAAGAAAGTCTTACATTTATATAGTGTCTTTCCTGACCACTCTGCAGCCAATGAAGCACTTTTTAAAATTTTAGAGCACCCAATTCAATTTTTTCCAATTAAGGGGCAATTCCTTATGGTGGCCAATTGGCCTTAAGGGTGGCCAATCCACCTACCCTGCACATCTTTGGGTTGAGGGGGTGAAACCCACGCAGACACGGGGAGAATGTGCAAACTCCACACGGACAGTGACCCAGAGCCGGGATTGAACCTGGGACCTCGGCGCCGTGGGGCAGCAGTGCTAACCCACTGTGCCACCCTGCTGCCCTCAGAGTGAAGCAGTCACTTTGGAATGTGGGAAACCACGTGATCAATTTGCGCACAGCAAGATCCCAGAAACAGCAATGTGACAATGACCCGATTCATCTGTTTCTTGTGATGTTGGTTGAGGGATAATTATTGGCTCCTGGACACTGGGAAGAACTCTTCTTCCAATTGGTGTCACGGGATCTTTTACATCCAGCGGACAATATCTCAGTTTGCCATCTCATCTGATAAGGTGGCATCTCCGATAGTGCTGCACTGGGCGTGCGTGCTGAAGTCCGGGGTGGTTGCGGTGGTGGGGTGACATGGGGGGGGTGGTGGAAGGGGGTGAGCTTGGAGCTCTCACCTTCTGACTCCAAGGCAAGAGTGCCAGCACTGAGCCAAAGACCCTAACTGGCCTCAGCAGAGCTGGCCAAGCGAGGGCCTGCAGTTGAATATGTTGCTTAGTGAACTCTGGAAGAATGATTGTGGTGCTCCTTGTGATTCTTGTTCTCAGGATGGATGTTGCAGTGTTAGACCACAGAAGCTAAGTTCATTAACAAAACTAACATTTATTTATACTACTTATGAAAGCTCGACCACTTACTCCTCCAGCAAACAATAGTCTCGTAATCTGCACTCAACTAACACTCATCTCTACACTCTATCTAGAACTGTACTGCTCTCGCGGCTCTCCTCCAAAACAAAATGATCGCTTATTGTCACACGTAGGCTCCAATGAAGTTACTGTGAAAAGCCCCTAGTCGCCAGATTCCGGCGCCCGTTCGGGGAGGCTGGTACGGGAATTGAATGCTTGTTCTGCATTACAAGCCAGCTGTTTAGCCCAGTGTGCTAAACCAGCCCCTCCAGCTCTCTCCCAGAAGTCTGTGAGGCAGTGCTTTAGAGGTTCTGCATCTAACTCCATCTAGTGGTTAAGTATGATATGACATTAACCCTTTGTATTCTGAACATTCCCCATAATGTCACAATGATGACCCAGATGAAAATAAACAGGACAATCAAGAAACTAAGAAACATAGCCACAAACAGAATTGAATTGACTGGAATTCAAGGGCCAAGTATCAGGGGCTGCAGGTTGGACATTGTTGTTTTACAGATAAAGAGGGCCAAATGCAGAAATCCGAGGATTAGGGGGGAGATAATGGGTAAGAGATGCAGTTGTAGTTCAGGTGTTCCTTGCAAACAGGTGGCGGGAACTGGCTCTGGAATTCCAGAGGGTCGGACCAGAGTGGTTCGACAAATGGTGGAGCAGAGGATTCGGCAGAGATGGGTATGGGGCGGAGTTCTGGGCGAGATGAGGTCACCGAAGTAGGATCATGTAAAAATTTGCATTTAAGGCTGAGAATTTGGCGAAAAATGTTTCGGAGCTGAGTTAGAACATAGAATGCAGAAGGAGGCTATTCGGCCCATTGAGTTTGCACTGACCCACTCAAGCCCTCACTTCCACCCTATGCCCGTAACCCAATAACCCCTCCTAACCTTTTTGGTCACTCAGGGCAACTGATCATGGCCAATCCATCTAACCTGCACGTCTTTGGACTGTGGGAGGAAACCGGAGCACCCGGAGGAAAGCCACGCAGGCAAGGGGAGAACGTGCAGACTCCGCACAGACAGTGACCCAAGCCGGGAATCGAACCTGGGACCATGGTGCTGTGAAGCCACAGAGCCAATCACTTGTGCTACCGTGCTGCCCATTTGAGTTGAACAATGTCGAGGAGGCATTTTATCATCGTTGAAGAATAAACCCTCACACGGATGCCAAAGTGTTTCAGCAATGATGCCAATGATCTTCCACCGTCTGCCCTGCATGGTTCTGTTCAGTAATTGCTCCACAGGAGAGTTTTGGCACAGCGTTGACAAGCTGGGTGAACACAACTTTCAAAGCCAGGCACCCCAAAGTGTGATCAGAAAGGAGGGTGACAGATTACATTTTACCCTCAGGTCCCAGGGCAAAGGAAGCTGAGGTAACAGTGCAGACCATAGCCTAAATCTTCACCGTGTTTTTCAGCTGTGCAGCCTGCTGGATATTTAATGAATAAAGCGGTGCCCGTCACTTTACCCTGCTGGGATTTGGTGGAACAAATACTTGTGCTTCCATGACCCTTCCCCTCTAACATTTCCAATGGGAGATAATTCTTTCAGACAGTTCCTTGACATCGTGCAGCTGTGTCATTTCAAAGGAGAGCCAATGTGATAATGTTGGTGATGAATGCGTTCATGCGTTTGAATTGTATCCCTTTTCCCACTGCTTTAACAAAAGGTCCTAACCCATTTATTTTAAACAGGCTGACCCTGATCTTTCTTTTAAACAGTCAACAGAGGCACTTTGGACTGTGTGGTTTTAGTAAAAAAGCATATTCATACATTCATATGTTCCCCCCCCCCCCCAACTGTCTAGTCACAGGGGAGCAACACAGTACCTGTATATTGTCAGCTTGTGTGCCAGTCTATGGCATCCAGCTTATGATACCCATGTGCTTGTGTGGTACCTGAATGCCAGTGTATGGTGCTTGCGTGCCAGTGTGTTCTACCCAGGTGACCGTGTATGTTATCTGTGTGCCAACGTAGGCGAACCATGCACCGGTGCATGGCACCCACATGCCACCATATGGCATCCTTGAGCATCCTTGAGTGCATGCATCAGAAAGACGCCTGGAGCTCCACAATCACCTCTGCATTGCAATAGTTTCAATCGGCATCTCCATGGCTTTTTTTGGGAGGGTAGAGAGACAACAGGGTTACATTGGCTGGGAGGAGAATGCCTTGATATGTCACAGGTCAATTAGCAATGCAGACCATCAACGCTCATTGGGTTTTCTGAATAATGAGCAGTTTTGCTGCAAAGATCTTGTTATTGACAGTATTCTCAGACGAGCATTCAAAATGCTCATCTTGTATTCCAGTCTTCCTCGATGTACAAGCTCATTTTCAAGTTCAAGGCACGCACAAAATGCGATTGAATTTCTCTGCCTGTTTAGCCGAGCTATGAAGGAATAACACCGGTGATAATCATTTTTCCTCAGATCTAATGCAATAGCAACTTGAGAACTGCCCCAATGCGCTTCAGAGGGGCCAGTTATGGATGCAGACTCAAAGAAGATGATCTTGGGAGGGGTGACCAGAAGCCTGGTCAAAGACGGAAGGGAAGCCTAGAGACGGAAGACATCCAGGAAGACCTCTCGGAGAGTGAGGCCTAGGGTTGAAGGCATGGCCGTCAATGGTGGGGCATAAAGTTTGTCGTTGAAAAATAGGGTCTAATAATTTCTCAAACATCCCAAGTTCCAGGCAAATTTCCAATTAACTCCGGCTGTTGGAATGGTAAACAGGTACCAGTGGTATTTCCTTGTCTCACTGTTGCATCCCAGCCCTCAGAGATCAGGGGCTGGATTCTCCGTTTTTGGGACTATGTCCCCACGCCGTCTGGAAAACTGTGGTCTTTTTCGCCAGGAAAACTGGCGTCAAAAGGCCACAGATTCACCGTCTTGCAGGGGGCTAGCAGGCAGCTGTCATAGAGCTCGCAGCTCTAGCTGCCGATACGGCTCCCCACACTTCCGGGTCAGAGGTCGCGCATGCGCACGGCGCGGCCACGCCGTGCTCCATGGCGGACTCAGCCCGCGGACCTGGACCGCCGAAATAGTGCCTCGCATCGGCCGCTCACCTGCCCCGGACCGCCCGCACACATAGCCCCCAGTCCCGAATGAAGCCCTCCCTGCCCTCCAATCGGACCTTCCCCGACTGTGGCGGCCCCGGACTGAGTCCGCAGCCGCCTCGCGAGTTTCCCGAACGGCAGGACCAGATTAGAGCCACGCCGTCGGGAATTCGGCCGGTCGGGGACGGGGAATAGCGGGGCGGGCCTCAGGCAATGGCCTCAGGCGGTGGATACTCGGCTGGCTTGCTCCCCGGGTAGGCCGATTTTCGGGGTGTGGAGAAGAGCGAAAGCGGCGCCGGTCCCGATTTCGTGCGCGAAAACGGATTCTCCGCCCCGTCGCCGAACGCGATTTTGGCGTCGGGGAGCAGAGAATCCAGACCCTGAAGTGCAATTGACTGATAGCCTCATTCTTGAAATCTTCCTAATATTTTTGGCACACTGGCTAATTTGCACCAAATTCCTGTGAGTATTGTTTTTAACTAAACCATTAACCGTTTTAAAGTCACTCACAAGACTTAGATACACATCTGTGTTTGCCAGGAATAGCAGACAGGAATGTTAAATTACTGCAATTTATCCTGAGCAATCTATCCATGAGATGTTATTCCAATATTTGACACCAAGTATCCAGTGTGTTGACTGTGGAAATACTGCCTTTTTGATAAAATAAGACCTGCCAGGTAATATTCTTTAAAATGCTATTCCAAATTGCTAAATCTGAGCCTGTTAATTTTTTTTTAAATTCATTTTTCGGGATGTGGGCGTCGCTGGTTAGGCCAGCATTTATTGCCCATCCCTAGTTGCCCTTCAGAAGGTAGTGGTGAGCTGCCTTCTTGAACCGCTGCAGTCCTTCAGGTGTAGGTACACCCACTGTGCTGTTAGGGAGGGTGTCCCAGTGCAGGAAGATGACTCTCGGATCGGGGCGCCATTTTTAAATGCCGCCCCGATCTATCGACCACACCCTCTGCTCTTCCACCGCGACCTCCGGAACCCCCCCCCCCCCCCAACTGCCCCAACTTACCTCTTAGGGGGTCCTTGAGTACCCCCTCACTCCACCAGTTAAGGGCAGGACACCCCTGGGCCTGATCCCTGGCATGGGCAACCTGACACCCTGCCAGCTTGGCACCCTGTAAGTGCCCCTATCAAGGACAAAGAAAAGTATAGCACAGGAACAGGCCCTTCGGCCCTCCAAGCCTGCGCCGACCGTGCTGCCCGTCTAAACTAAAATCTTCTACACTTCCTGGGTCCGTATCCCTCTATTCCCATCCTATTCATGTATTTGTCAAGATGCCCCTTAAATGTCACTATCGTCCCTGCTTCCACCACCTCCTCTGGCAGCGAGTTCCAGGCACCCACTACCCTCTGTGTAAAAAACTTACCTCGTACATCTACTCTAAACCTTGCCCCTCGCACCTTAAACCTATGCCCCCTAGTAATCGACCCCTCTACCCTGGGAAAAAGCCTCTGACTATCCACTCTGTCTATGCCCCTCATCATTTTTCCGTGCCAAGATGCCGGGATGCCAGCAGAAGTGCCAGGCTACAACCCTGTCGAGAGCCTGTACACCCAGGGGTCTCCAATGGCCTGGGATACCACCCCCACCAGGTGACCACTCCCCTAAGTGTTGTTATGCCTGGTCCAGATTTGTGTGCACCAGTGCTAAACGTCACCCTGGTGAAATCTCCCAGGCAACGCTGTTAGGTCCCGGGCCCGGGAGAATCCAGTGCAGACATATTTAAATATTAATCTGAATCTCGCTCAGCGAGGGCGTGATCAAGATCGTGACATCTGGCAAGATCCAGAATGCAAAATCTTGTGAAATCTCGTTAAAAGGCTTTCAAAGCCGCACAAATCTCATGAGCCTCTCATAGGATTTAACAGCCTCTTCTTGTCGTGTCACAGAGTTGGGAGCGGCGAGACCATTCGATCGCGTCTGTTAAAGCAAGGCTTCAGCTGCCTTCAGTTGAACATAAAAAATCCCATGATGCTATTTTGAAGGTCAGCAGGGGTGTTTAACCACCGTCCTTCCATTTGACTCTGTGTGAATCCCGTTAGTAGTCAAGTATGTCGAGTTAAATGGTTCGACTGATCTGGGTTTGATTATGTTAGTCGGTCACTGGTCTATGTTAACTGTGTTGAATGGCTTAAGCCAGTGGGCGGAGCTAGAGTGTTAAGCAACTGACAGCACACAGAACGTTCTGGAACAATCTCGGCTGAGACAAACGGAATTCCCCCATGCCCCACCCCCATGGTGGATTTAATGGTGGGCGGTGGGCGGGGTAAGAATGTGGTGAGAGGCCCAAAAATTGGTTTCATGCCAGCATAAAATGGCGGCGGGATCTTGCACGCCCAGCTGCCATGGTAGGGCGCAATTCATGCCAAAGAATGGCGTGAAAGTGACTGGCATCGCGAATGGGGTGCTGATGTAGGTCTGCCTGGATTGCCCCCCCCCCCCCCATGTCTGATCATTCACAGTGTCAGTGAGAAGTCATGCCAGTCCAAAACACATCTGAACCAAAATGACATCTACATAACGGGACTTAGAACATAGAACAGCCCAGCACAGTACAGGCCCTTCAGCCCACAATGTTGTGCCGACCATTTATCCTAATCTAAGATCAACCTAACCTCCACCCCTTAAATTTACTGCTGTCCATGTGCCTGTCTAAGAGTCGCTTAAATGTCCCTAATGACTCTGACTCCACCCCCTCTGCTGGCAGTGCATTCCACACACCCACCACTCTCTGTGTAAAGAACCTCTGACATCTCCCCTATACCTTCCTCCAATCACCTTAAAATTATGTCCCCTCGTGACAGCCATTTCCACCCTGGGGAAAAGTCTCTGGCTATCCACTCTATCCATGCCTCTCATCACCTTGTACACCTCTATCAAGTCACCTCTCTGCCTTCTTCGCTCCAGTGAGAAAAGCCCTCGCTCCCTCAACCTTTCTTCATAAGACATGCCCTCCAGTCCAGGCAGCATCCTGGTAAATACCCTCTGTACCCTCTCCAAAGCATCCACATCCTTCCTATAATGAGGTGACCAGAACTGGACACAATATTCCGAGTGTGGTCTAACTAGAGTTTTATAAAGCTGCAGCAAAACCTCGAGGCTCTTAAACTCAATCCCCCAGTTAATAAAAGTCAACACACCATACGTCTTCTTAACAACCCTATCAACCTCGGTGGCAACTTTGAGGGATCTATGTACGTGGACCCCAAGATCCCTCTGTTCCTCCACACTTCCAAGAATCCTGCCTTTAACCCTGTATTCTGCATTCAAATTCGACCTTCCAAAATGAATCACTTCACATTTATCTAGGCTGAGTCAACGGGTGGAATTCTCCCGTGCCCACCATGGTGGATTTAATGGTGGGCGGGGTAAGAATGTGGTGAGAGGTCCAAAAATTGGTTTCATGCCAGCAGAAAATGACAGCGGGATCTTGCATATAGGTCTGAAGAATCTGACCTGAAGAATCATTGATTCATAAAATTCCTACCGTACAGAAAGAGGCCATTCGGCCCATTGAGTCTGCACCAACCTTCTGGAAGAGCACGGCCTCTCCCCCCGCCCTATCCCCGTAACCCCATAACCCTACCTAACCTGCACATCTTCAGGAAGTGCTTTCCAAATCACAACAACTTGCTGTGGAAAACGCGCTGTGACTCCCTTGTCACCCCATGTCACCCCTTGTTCTTCTGCCAATCAGCTGAGATGTGTGCCCTCTGGCTCCTCTACTCGAGGAAACAGTTTCCCCTATTTACTCTCACGGAAACCTTCTTTGCTTGAAAGAAGAATTATCCAGTTTTGTCCATTTTGCAGAACAGAAGTCCCTGATACCATTCTGGACATTTCAAACCCTCTATAAATAAACCTTCATTAATAAGATAAATAAATAAAATTGTCTGTGCAGAAAGCAGGCCCTGCAAATAATCCACAGTTAGTGGGAGAGTGAAAAAAAATGAGACCATAAATAACTGAGAATAAAAGGTTTTGGGGAGTGAAGAAGAAACCAAAATTATCCATTATATTTTCAGGAGTGATGTTTTAATGTTTTTATCTCATGTCAGGCAGATTGCTTCAATAAATTTGTTATTTCTTTACACAAGTGCTGTCGCGTGTGGGCGGCAGTGGCACCCCAGTGAACGCCAGGCTCCAGTCTGTCGGTGAGCAGTACCACAAAAAGATGCTCTTAGTGAAATAGAGTAATAATCTCATGGACTGGGTGTGTTTTGGTCATAAACTCCCAGTGTTTGTGCTTGTAATGGAGCTTGTCGCTATAAACTTGTTACGCTATCATTACACACTCCCGCCAATGGCCATGTTGTAGCTGTACAGGACCTTAGTTAGGCCTCATTTGGAATATTGTGTACAATTGTGGTCGCCACAGTACCAGAAGGATGTGGATGCTTTGGCGAGGGTACAGAAGCGGTTGTCATAATATACACCAGTATATCATGGTGCAGACACACACTGATGGACACACAGTGGGACCAATCAACATACACAACACCGCAGCCAATCACCAGTGAGAGCATACGCACTATAAAGACAGGGGGCAGCAGAGTTCCCGCTCATTCGAGTTGCAGCTAGCTAGGAGCACAGAGCTCACAGCCTGCAACAGACATTCACCATGTGCTGAGTGCATCGACTGGTTAGGACAAGACAAAGGTCTTTAGTTAAAGCTGGTATCGTATTTACCCACAGTTCAAGTATGTTTAAATAGTTAACCTTTTAATAAAATAGTGTTGCACTACTTCAAGTGTTGGTGACCTGTATGTGATCCAGAACACCCAACACATTAGCGGTTTACTCGGATGTTGCCTGGTATAGAGGGCATTAGCTATGAGGAGTGGTTAGATAAACTCGGTCTGTTCTCCCTGGAACGACGGAGGTTGAGAGGCAACCTGATAGAGGTCTACAAGATTATGACTGGCATGGACAGAGTGGATAGTCAGATGCTCTATCCTAGGGTAGGAGAGTCAAGTATTAAGGGACATAGTTTAAAGTGCGTGGGGAAAAGTTTAGAACAGATGTGCGAGGCAAGATTTCTACACAGAGGGTGGTAAATATATGGAACGCGCTGTCTGGGGAGGTGGTGAGAGCAGATACGATGGCGGCATTTAAGGGGCAACTAGACAAATATATGAATAGGGTGGGAATGGAAGGATTCGGACTCCGGAAGTGCAGACGGTTTTAGTTTAGGCAGGTACCATGGTCGGCACAGGCTTGGAGGGCCGAAGGGCCTGTTCCTGTGCTGCACTGTTCTTTGTTCGGTTTGGCATCTTCACAGTTCAAGAGTGCACTCTGAGTTCAACCTCCAGCCCATCTTCACCTGTGGGCTGCACTTAGTTTTGACTGCCCCAGTGTGAACCTCATGGGAGATCCACTAATATATTGATCAAAATATTCTTGACTTTTCTTTTTCAAAAGGAAAATCAACATTTTGTAGCCCTACGGAGGAGCTCCATTTTGGATGGGGCCTTTATGTCACATTGGTGACATTATTGATCGGAAGGAGTCTCTCTACTCTTGTGGATTTGCTTTGTTCGTCGAAACGGTTACTGTGACTTTTGACGTAATCTTGGATCCAGGGCTGTCATCATAGTCAGGGAAGCATACTATCTGGCTGGTCCTCTCACTAGTCAGCACCTTCAACAGAAGATCATTTGGAAGGAAATATTTTACACAGTGGATTCCTGTTAGATACTGTTGGTTGTACCCAGCTACTTGTAACAATCTGCACCTCGATGCCGAAATCGCATTCGGCGACGGGCCGGAAAATCCGTTTTCCCGCACGAAATCGGGACCGGTGCCGGTTCCGCTATTCCCCGTCCCCGACCGGCCGAATTCCCGACGGCGTGGTTCTAATCTGGTCCTGTCGTTCAGGAAACTCGCGAGGCGGCTGCGGATTCAGTCCGTGGCCGCTACAGTCAGGGGAGGGCCGATCGGAGGGCAGGGGGAGCCTCATTCGGGACTGGGGGCTATGTGTGCAGCGGTCCGGGTCGGGCGAGCGGCCGATGCGAGGCACTATTTTGGCGGTCCAGGTCCGTGGGCTGAGCACGGCGTGGCCGCTGGAGGCCACCACGCGCATGCACGACCTCTGACCCGGAAGTGCGGGGGCCGTATCGGCAGCTAGAGCTGCGAGCTCTATGACAGCTGCCTGCTAGCCCCCTGCAAGACGGTGAATCTGTGGCCTTTTGATGCCAGTTTTCCTGGCGTAAAAGACCACAGTTTTTGATTTGTTATGTTGTAGGTGTAACATAAGCGGCTTCCTTGTGGTGCACTTGACAAAGGAAGGTTCAGACGTGGAGATAACGTCAACATGTTTATTAAACTATTTACACTTCTATTACTCAGGTTCGACACTACTGCTAATTCTACTATAGCTACCCAGACTGACTAACCAGTTGCTGCAATCCACGAGGTGGGTGTAATATTGAATCAACCCTGTGTCTCTACTCACTGACTGTCTCCACTGGAAAGAGGCAGGTCATGTGTGTGGTGTCCTTTATATATGGGTTGGTGTAATGCCCCCCTGTGGTCGTGTCACCTCCGTGTGTATCGTGAATGTCCATTGGTCATGTCCTATCTAACTGATCAATTGGTTGAGTGTGTGTGTGTGATGTTTCTGGTGCTCCCTCTAGTGTCTAGCTAGCCTACATGCATTTACATTGATGCACATCACCACATCCCCCTTTTTTATATGTTACATATTTTCTGTACACTTTAAGAAAATTGAACAAAAAAACAGGTAGATAGGTTAAGGTATATACAAGTCATGGGAATAGTGATTAAACAGTAAGTCCAAATCATTCGTGTGAGTCCCAAAATCATCAATCATCATGCTCAAATGTCTCTCTTGGTTATGAACGCCATCAACGTCCCTGTGCCACAGGAACCAAGAAGTGGTCAAATCACTTCGCTGTCTGATTTGGAGTCCCTTTCTTTTTTCGATGTTTGTGATGGTGCTGTCGGATGGCATCTTGTAGCTGATAAGATGTTGACGTTGAAGAGGTACCATCAACAGTATCATTTGAGGTCATGGATGTGCTATATGTTGAAGTTGGATGAGACTGTACACATTGGTTCTGGCCACCTGCTGTGCAGGAAGGGTGATTCTACTGAGAACCGTTGAAGCTTGTCGAATTGGAGACAGAATTGCTGCTCGCATAAATACCTGGTGATGGTGTGAAACTAGAACCTTGCATCTGATAGGAAAATGCCGTCTGGCCAGGCTGGGGTGCAGCAAATCCTGGGCAGTAACTAAGGCATCCAGTCTGTAGTGCAGATTGCGTTGGCGGTAGTCCTCCTTCGGTCTTGATTCCATTAGTGGGCAATCCGTAGTGCTGGCCTGATTGAGAATATGCTGCATAGACTGCTGGCTGCTGCATGCCTGAATACTGGGTTTGTCCAGCATGAGCTGTCATTGGCCGCACTGTCGGTGTGGAACAAATGTGTGGATATAGCTGTGGTGAATATTGGTGTATTCCTCTTGGACTGTAGCCGCTGCTTGTTATTACTGACCCAGTGTAATTGTTAAGTGATCCATCTCCTGTCGTTGTGGCATCTGCTGTCACCCTGAGCGTGCCATCACTGAGGTTGCGGCACTCCCTGTCTGGAGTAAAGTCTGGCTTACGTGAATCAGAGTCGGCGTTTGGTTGCTCCCCATCTGGAGTCTGGTCTGTTTTAACTGAGTCAGTGTTGGTTTGCTGATGCTCCCCGTCTTAGCAGGTTCACTGGAGGCAGCTGAGATTTCTTGAAGCTGCACGTCATTGACTTGTGGAGAGGTTCGAGCGAATGAGGGTGGAAGTATCATGGTGTCACCGGAGTCACCAGTGGTCTCACAGTGATCGTTGAGTGCCTCTGTACACACGAGCTGAGGTCTGTCACTTTGCACATCTTGCATGGGAAGTGGGATGCTGTCGTCACTCGTCTCACATACCGTGGGTAGAGCCTCAGTAGCTGCTTGTTGTTCACTTGGGTTGGGTAAATTGTCAGAGTCTTCATCTGGTGGTGCAAACAATGTGGGTGGACTGTCATTGTCTTGCTGTTGTCCTTCATTTGGGCTTGGACTGTCATCGTCGCTTTGTTCTTCACTGTAGCATGATAGACCGTCATGGTCGTCCTGCTGTGCACTGGAGCATGGTAGACTGTCATAGTCTTCTTGCTGTTTACGTGAGCATGGCAGACTTGCATCGTCTGCCGCTAGTTGGTCAGAGGAGGTTGCTAGACCCGCATGGTCTTGTTCCTGCAAGGACTGCGCTCTGGAGTCTTGCGTTTCTTCTATCGTGGAGGCTGCCCACGAGCTCGCTGTGGAGGCTTGTGACACTGGAGTCACTTCTTGTTCATGCAAGGACTGCGATGTGGAGTCTTGCATGTCTTCTTTCGTAGAGTCGGGAACCCTGAGCGGTGCGTGGACCACGCTCTGTGTGGCAGCAGGCCGCTCTCTGTGGGCTTGTACCGCTCTCTGTCCCTTGGTTTCAGGCTGCAGCATCATCCACAACTCACGAGTTGGGATGTCGTATCTCTGGGCTGAAGATCCTCAAATCCGAAGAATTCGTCGTCGGGATCGTCAATGTGCAACACATCTAGCTGCGGTTCGGATTTGGTGCTGGGGTAGCCTCCCAACGTGAAAAGTTTGTCCGAGTCGTAGTTTTTTAGGACCATATCATCACTGTTTGCGTCGGAGCTGGCATTGGGCTCGCGAGGTCCAGAGAAAATGTAAAGGTCGGTTTCGAAGTATTCAAGGTCGGAATCATCGGTTTGGGCATAGGTAACTGCTTGTTGCAGGGTTCTTCGGAGGTTAATTTCATTTCCTGTTTCAATTTGAGGCATTGTGCTGTCATTCCAGGTGAAAGAAGGTTGTTTTACGGTTTTAAAAGATTTTTTCTTTCATTTGGGATGTTTCCCCTTTAAATGGGCGTGGCCTGGGGCCTCTGACGTTATGACGCATGTGACGTCATACGTAGGAAGCATTTGCACATGAGCAAATCACTGCTCCTGTACCGATGGCCGTTTTCGTGATTGCGCATGCGCGATGTCTCGCGCATGCGCAAACGGACCTTCCCATTCTGTGCGCTTCTCGCGCAACTGTGCAAGTGCAGACCCTTTAGAAAGATGGCCTCCAATCACAGTTGTTCTCTGCTCCGGGATCTCTGCCTCGAGGTGAGTACTGGCGCTTCTCTTACCTTTTCTTGCTGGTTGGAGTGTGTTTTCCTCACAGTATTTGCTGAATTTGTCGAGGACTGCCTGGAAGTCGCTCCTCTTTTGCCCTTTGGAGAACTTGAATTTTTAAAAGATTTCTTCTGCTCTGGCACCGGCGATGGGGAGGAGAAACTCTGGCCAGGTCTTCTAGTTCGGCTGCTACCAGGAAAATTTCAAACATTTGCCGGAATACCCGCCAGTTTTCGCACAGATCGCCGTGGCACTGGAGCTGCTGCGGAACCCGGATCTCAAACATCTTGCCTGGGTATCGTTGCTGGTTGTCACTGTACACTGAGGTATGGCTAAATGGATTGAAACAGTTCAGTCCTGGTACCATGGTTTGTTATGTTGTAGGTGTAACATAAGCGGCTTCCTTGTGGTGCACTTGACAAAGGAAGATTCAGACGTGGAGATAACTTCAACATGTTTATGAAACTATTTACACTACTCGGGTTCAACACTACTGCTAATCCTACTCTCGTTACCCAGACTGACTAACCAGTTGCTGCAATCCATGTGGTGGGTGTAATATTGAATCAACCCTGTGTCTGTACTCACTGACTGTCTCCACTGGAAAGAGGCAGATCATGTGTGTGGTATCCTTTATATATGGGTTGGTGTAATGCCCCCCTGTGGTCGTGTCACCTCTGTGTGTATCGTGATTGTACATTGGTTGCGTCCTATCTAACTGATCTATTGGTTGAGTGTGTGTGTGTGTGATGTTTCTGGTGCTCCCTCTAGTGTCTAGCTAGTATACATGCATTTACATTGATGCACATCACCACAGTTTTCATGACACCGTGGGGACATATTCCCGAATACGGAGAATCCAGCCCCAGAGCTTTCCAAAACCACAACCCATCTCCGACCATGTTAATTGTGATTGCTCAGGGTTTTAAGTGCAGTTGTGCTCACTTTGCTGGCTATTTTGAAGTTTTGAATGATAATTGCCTCCGTTGGAACATTGTAAATCTATCAGATCCAGCATGTGAGTGGGTAGCATTACGAATGGACCATAACTGGCCTGAATGAGTTAAATGTAAAGCAGCCTCAACAGCATTACATTTATGTTGCGCCTTTCCCCAGGACATCCCAAAGCGCTTTTTCAGCCAATGAGGTCTCTTTGAAATGGATTCACTGCAATGTAGGATGATGTGGCAGCCAACCTGTGCACAGCAAGCCCCCACAAACAGCAATGTGGGCCGGAATTCTCCAGCCGTTGAGGTTCTCGTTTCCTGCAGGCAGCGCATCCCTGCCCACAGGTTTCCCAGCAGCGTGGGGTGGTCACAATGGGAAATCTCATTGGCAAGCAGCGGGAAGATAGAATGCCACCGCCAGCGAACGGCGCGCTGCGGCGAAACACACGGCTAGGCAACCGGAGAATCCCGCCCGCGATAATTAATCTGTTCTGGCGATGTTGGCTGAGGAATAAATTGGAATGTGGGAAAGTAGGAATTTAGGATTTAGGAGGAGGTCTGCTTCGAGTCTGCTCTCCCATTCAATAAGATCATGGCTGATCTGGTTGTGGTGTCGACTCCACTTTCCTGTCTGCCTTCCATAAACCTTGACTCCCCCCCCCCCCCCCCCCCCCGTGTCAAACAAGAACCTGTCGAACTCTACTTTGAATAACTTCAATGACCCAGCCGTCACTGATTTCTGGGGAAGACAATTCCACAGACTAATGACCCTCTGAGAGAAAGAAATTGTTTACATCCATGCAGGCAGATGTAACAGTCACCTAAAAGATGAAAGACCCCTTTAACAGAGCAGCACAGATCTCCGAATTTGGATTGTTCTGGGCACCAACCGCATTATGAATTGAAGCGTTATCGTTTCCAACTGACCAACGACACTTTGACAGGGTTTAACCCCTTTAGCCCGACTCCAGTGTCACTGTGCGGTCAATTTGATTGGTGCAGTCGGGTCTTGGCAAGGGCGTCCGTGCTGCCTAATCTCAGTCCGTGTTGTTTTCCTTGCTATGAATCTCTCAACGTTCTGATGTATGAAGAGGCTAAAAACAAAACAATCACTTGGGTTAACGCTAAGTGAAAATGGGCCTGCATAAATCCTTTTCTAACGGCTTCCCTTCAACTCAGTGGGCAGGATTGTCCATTTGGGAGACAATGGCGGGATTCTCCGTTAGCCGATGCTGAAATTGCATTTGGCGGTAGGCCGGAGAATCCGATTTGACGCCGAAATTGGGGACGGTGCCTGTTTTCGGATGCTCCGCCCCCTCCAACACGGCGTCACGATGAGTACGCCGCACGCTGTTGGGACGGCCTCAGGCCATCACCTAAGGCCCTCCCCCGATGCTCCGCCCCCGATGGGCCGACTTCCCAACGGCGTGGATCACTTGTGGTCTGAGGTTCTGTCAACCTTGTGTGCAGACTGTGTCCAGTGCCGCCACAGTCGGGGGGAGGGTGCCGTTCCGCTGGCCGGGGGGCTTCGGCAGGGTCTGGGGGGACTGGTGGGGGGTGGTCCAGGGGTGGGGAGGGATGTTACAGAGGGGCGCTATCTGGCAGGCCGGGTCCACGCGTGACCGGCGCCTTGTTGAATGTCACCGTACGCATGCGCGGCCACGGACCCGGCCATTCCCCGGCCGTATCTGCAGGGAAAGCCGGGGGGTTTACGTGACGCGACTGCTAGCCCCTCCCACCGGGTGGAATATCGGTGCGGGGGCAGCGCTGACGCTCCAGCCCTAAGTGTTCCCGCCGGGGCTGAATCGTGTATGATTTGCGTTCCCATTGGGGCCGCCATTCAGTAAACAAGCCAGGTTATGCTAATGGGCCAACACTCTGCCAGCACGAATTCACAGCAGTTCTCGACCCAGCGGATGTTGTACCTGCTGCGGCCGGAGTTAGCGCTAAAGAGCCTGACAGCTGGAGGTGTTGTAAATGCTCCATTCACCACACACTCACTGCAGCCACCAAGATGGCTCACAGAAGACCTGCCCCCTGAGGTTGGGAGTCCGAACTGGACCCACAGCTCCATGCCAGTGAGGAGAGGAGGGACACTCTTTTCCCCAGTGTAGGCCGCAGACTCAAGCCTGCCCTCCTGAATACTCCCTGGGAGGAGGTAGCAGATGCAGTCAGTGCTGCCAGTCTCACCAGGAGCTGGTGATCCAAAGTGGTGGGGGTCACTGGTGAGGCCTCTGCCCTGAGAGGGGCAGAGAACCAGGGAGAGTTCCTTAGGCCACGGTGCAGGTGTCCTCTGGTTGGGGTGAGCTCTGCTGATCCCCTGCTTCCTCTGCAGTGGGGCAGCGTTACTGAGTGCCAACACCTGGTGGGCCTCTGATTGAGCTTGGCCACGCCCATCCCCTTGATGATACAGCTGGGGTTTGAGGGTGTCCAGAGGGGCGGCCTGGGTGGGCTCCCACATCACCAGAGGCTCTCTGAGCATTTACAGGACACAGAGAGCAGTCAGCAGAGTGAGCGGCCAGGAGCCTGTCAGTAGCACCAAAGGGGTGGGTTTAAAAGACAGACTGCAGCAATGGGGTCTGAGCCAGGCCACCCTGATCCTGAGGCGGACACCCCGAGTCCATGGACTTGGCACCAAGTCGTTCTGGGCACATATCTCGATTTTTCAATTTTACGTGATTGTCTGCCCAATCGCGGTTCGTGTTTACCGGCATTACGAAGCGGAGGGCTCCAAAGGACATGGTGCAGGTGTCCTCTGGTTGGGGTGACCTCTGCTGATCACCTGCTTCCATCTGCACTGGGCTCTCAGACAGGCCTCATTAAAAATTTTTGACTGAGAGCCCAGACATCCATTAGAGTATGTAAACACCTGATCCCCAGAGAAAACATTGATTGACAGCTCTATGATTGACCAGGACATGTCCATGCCTGCAATGGAGCTGGCCAGGTCGGGAGTGCAAGGTGCGGGCTTTTGACCCGGACCAGCCTGCACCTTTCAAAGACACTCGAGAACATTAAAATCCCAGGAATGGGGTTGGGAATCCTGAAAGTAGGCTTTTAAATGGCTCCCACGTCATCCCGACTTGGCAAAAATCCAGGCCGTTAGGTCAGATGACCAAAAGCTTAGTCAAGGAGGTTGGTTTGAAGGAGCCTAAAAGGCGATGAGATGGAGAGGTTTAGAGAGGGTATTCTAGAGCTGAAGGCCTGGACGAACTAAAGGCGCAGCCACCATGAGTGGAGAGATTAAAATTGGTGATGCTCAAGAGGCTTTTTATTAGAGGAGCAGTTGCGAGACTAGGCCCTGGCAGTGTTGCATATTATCCATTCGCTCATAGACAGCGGTCTACTTCCAACGTGGAGGCAACTTTCTCCCCCCACCCCTATCTCTCCAAAGTTATAGATAAACCCAAAGATCTCAAAGGCTCCAATGGCGGAGAATACAGAGATAGAGAGAGGTAAGACCGTGAATGGATTTAAAAACAAGATGAGAATTTTAAAATCATGACATTGCTTGATGGGGAGCTAATATAGGAACAAAGAACAAATAACAATACAGCACAGGAACAGACCCTTCGGCCCTCCAAGCCTGTATCAGTCATGATGCCAAAACCCTCAGCATTTTCTTGTGCCGTATCGCTCTATACCCGTCCTATCCATATATTTGTCAAGATGCCTTTTCAATGCTGTTAATGTCTCTGCTTCCACAACCTCCCCTGGCAACGCGTTCCAGGCACTCACCATCCTGTGTAAAAACATATAGGTCAGCAAGCACAGGGGTGAGAGGTGAGAGTTCAGACAGCGGCAGCAAGGATTGAGATGACCTCACGTTCACGGAAGGTAAAATGTGGGAGACCAGCCAAGAATCCATTGGAATAATCAAATCTAAAGGTAACAAAGACATGAATGAGCACACGGAAATTTAATGTAGCTCCTTTTTCTGTGACAATGCAGTTTCTGTGTGAATAAAATGATGGTGCGGGCTTTGAGTTCCAGTCCTTTACTTAAGTATATAGGTTGCTGAGTAATCAAGAGAAAAGTCTGAATTACATTAGAGTTGATATCATGCTTGTGTTGAGACTAGCTCTGGCAGTGGTGCGTATTATCCATTCACTCACAGACAGCTGTATACTTCCAACTTGGCAAAAGCAAACCACCCCAAAGTTATTGATCAACCCAAAGATCTCAAAGGTTATCTGAATGAAATGTCTTGTTTATGAAAGCATCAACAGCCAAATCCATATCGCCTGTAAATAACGATAAAGATGATTTCTTATTGAGATGCTAATGTTCGAAAATTGCATTTACATTTTAAATAGTGAATTCCCTTAACAGGTTTTTGTTCTCAAACAAGTCTTCCATCACAAAGTATCTAGCTGAGTGGCATTGTTTCAAACCGCAGTGCCCCACAGGGCACCATGAAGACAGCTCATTGTCTGCTGAGATGAAAGATCAAAGAACCAAGGCCTTTACGTACAAAAAAAACAATCTTCAGATTTACAAAGCCCTGGGGTGCCGACTTATTTCATGTACTGCACAGTCCTCCCATTATCACAGCCAGTGTAATGCATTTAATGGTCCACAATTTGCTGGGAAAATGAAGGTAAGTTTAATGTGCAGGGCCATTAGAAGTGTGTGCCTAACCTAGCACCTTGTGGCAAGGAAGGGATAGCCCACTTGCCACAACATGCCGGACTATCCCTGCCGCTCAAGAAAGTTATTGTCTATTTCTGTGCAGAACTTGTGTCTTCTACTGACAAGCCAGGTGCAAAATATTTGTTCAATGCCCCCTTCCCCATGATCATTTCTCCTGCCAAAGAAGGATATATAGGGCAGCACGGTGGCACAGTGGTTAGCACTGTTGCTTCACAGCTCCAGGGTCCCAGGTTCGATTCCCGGCTTGGGTCACTGTCTGTGCGGAGTCTGCACGTTCTCTCCGTTTCTGCGGGGTTTCCTCCGGGTGCTCCGGTTTCCTCCCACAGTTCAAAGATGTGCAGATTAAGTGGATTGGCCGTGCTAAATTGCCCCTTAGTGTCCAAAACGATAGGTGGGTAACGGGGATAGGGTGGCGGCGTGGGCCTAGGTAGGGTCCTCTTTCCAAGGGTCGGTGCAGACTCGATGGGCCGAATGGCCTCCTTCTGCACTTTAGGGATTCTACGATTCTATCTCAGAGTGTTGTAGGGAGGGAGGAGCTTACAGAGAAATGGAGGGGACAAGGCCATGGAGGGATATGAACGAAAGGATGAGAATTTTAAATCTAAAATTGCAACATCAAATCGAATACCGTAATATCAAATTGAATACTGCACGCCATGGAAACGAATGTTACAATAGTTTTCACCAACTGATTTTTCCAATATAACTTGCCTTGCTCTTTGTAGTTCCTGCAGGCCTTATGTAACCCCACAACCAGCAAATACAGCCCCGTGAGAATCTGATCATTGTAAGAGAACTATATTTTTCAGTTGTGCAGCCAGAAGAGTCGCATAATTGTGTATAAATGTTGCAGCAAAAAAAAAATCTGTGTGACAGTCAGAAGCCACACATAGTTTGATCGACTCTTTGGGGATCACGCCATGGTTGTTTTTAGCTGTTTTGAGTGGGAGAGACATAATGGTGTTGCAGTCAACTCCTGCTGAGGTGAATGACTTGCCTACCATTCTGTTCTTTTCCTCGGGGAAGCTCCTGATAGCTTCTAGACTGGTTCACTGAACTTCTCACCAGTGTCTGCAACCAAGATCATCCAGGGTCATCCAGAAGCAGCAGTTCCCCAGGCACAGGGAGTCTGGGGCTATAAATATAAGATTGTCATAAATAAATCCAACATGGGGCGTCATGGTGGCGCAGTGGTTAGCACTGCTGTCTCACAGCCGAGGTCCCAGGTTCGATCCTGGCTCTGGGTCACTGTCCGTGTGGAGTTTGCACATTCTCCCCGTGTCTGCGTGGGTTTTGCCCCCCCCCCCCAACCCAAAGATGTGCAGGGTAGGTGGATTGGCCACGCTAAATTGCCCCTTCATTGGAAAAAATGAATTGGGTACTCTAAATTTATTTTAAAAATAAATAACTAAATAAAAAATTAAAATTAAAAAAATAAATCCAACATGGAATTGAGAAGAACATCTTTATCCAGTGAGTAGTTAGAATGGGGAAGTTGCTACCACATGAACCATTGGAGATGGATAGAATTGATGGTGCATGAGGGAGAAAGGAATAGAAGGATAAGTTGGAATTAAAGGGACATAGAGTGGGAGGAGGCTAGTGAGGAGTAGAAACACCGGTAAGGATCCATTGGCCTGATCCTGTGCTGTAATCTTTTGTATATTTTTGTGTAACACTGACATTTTCCCTCTACTGATCTCATTCAACCCATTGGATTCTAGGTCAGGGAATGAGTGCCTTTCACAACAGGCAGTGTCTGCAGGTCAGACTATAACTGCCCTTCAGGCAGCATGAGTGGGGGCAGGAAACAGGAAACAATATAAAAATAAATGTATTAAAATTACTGAGTGCGTCTAAATATTTCTGTGTATGCGAACATCCCAATAAGGAGCAAGAGGAGGCTCCTCGGCCCGCTCAAGCCTGCTCTGCCAGCCAAGAAGATCATGGATGATCTAATTTTAACCTCAACATATTCCTGCCTATCCACGATAACCTTTCACCCCCTTGCTCATCAAGAATCTATCTACTTCTGCCTTAAAGACTCTGCCTCAACCACCTTTTCAGGAAGAGGGTTCCAAAGACTCAACCCTCTGAGAGAAAAAATCCTCGTCTCTGTCTTAAATGATCGATCCCTTCTTTCTAAAGACTGCCCCCTAGTTCTAGGTTCTCCCACAAGATGAAACATCCTTTCACATCCACCCTGTCAACTTCTAAATTCCAGAAGATACAAGCCTTGCCTGTCCACCCTTTTCCCATAAGATAACCTGCTCATGAATCTAGTAAACCTTCTCTGAACTGCTTCAAATGGATTTACATCCTTCCTTAAAGAAGGAGACCAAGGACTCATTAATGGCCTGTATAACAGAAGCATAACCTCCCTACACATGTATTCAATTCCATTTCCAACAGACAACAATATTCAATTTGCTTTGCTACTTACTCTCTGACCTACATACTAACCTTTTGTGATTCATGCACTAGGACACCCAGATCCCTCTGCATCTCAGAGCTCTGCAATCTCTCACCATTTAGATAATAAACTTTTTCTTTGTTCTTCCTACCAAAATGGACAACCTCACATTTTCCCCCATTTGCTAGATCTTTGCCCACTCACCTAACCTATCGATATCATTTTGTAGCCTCCTTATGTTCCCTGCAGATCTTACTTTCATAGAATTTACAATGCAGAAGGAGGCCATTTGGCCCATCGAGTCTGCACCGGCCCTTACGAAGAGCGCCCCACTCAAGCCCACGTATCTACCCTATCCTCGTAACCGCCACTTAACCTTTTTGGACGCTAAGGGACAATTTAGCATGGCCGATCCACCTAACTCGCACATCTTTGGACTGTGGGAGGAAACCGGAGCACCCGGAGGAAACCCACACAGACACAGGGAGAACGTGCAGACTCCGCACAGACAGTGACCCAGCCGGGAATCAAACCTGGGACCCTGGAGCTGTGAAACAACAGTGCTAACCACTGTGCTACCGTGCTGCCCGACCTATCTTTGTGTCATCAGCAAATTTAGCAACCATACCCTCAGTCCCATCATCCAAATCATTTATATACATTGTAAAGACTTAAAGCCCCAGGACTAAACCCTATGGCACAGTTGTCACATCTTGCCAACCAGAAAATGACCCAATCTTCTATCTATGCCAATATGTTACCCTCTACACAATGAGTTTTCATTTTCCACAATTACCATTGATGAGGCACCTTATCCAATGTCATCTGAAAATCTAGGTACAGCACATCCACCAGTTCCCCTTTGTCCACAGCACATGTTACTTCTTTAAAGAAGTAGGAGTTTGCACGTTCTCCACGTGTCTGCGTGGGTTTCCTCCGGGTGCTCCCGTTTTCTCCCACAGTCCAAAGATGTGCATGTTAGGTGGATTGGCCATGCTAAGTTGCTCCTTCGTGTCCAAAAGGTTAGGAGGGGTTACTAGGTTAGGGTGGGGGCTTGGGCTTAGGTCGGGTGCTATTTCAGAGGGCTGAATGGCCTCCTTCTGCACTGTAGGGATTTTATGATTTGATGAACTTCAATAAATTGGTTAAACATAATTCCTCTTTCATAAAATCATATTGACTCTGCCTGATTACTTTAAATTTAACTAAGTACCCTGTTCTAACATCCTTAATAATAGCTTCTAGCATTTTTCCTCTGACAGATGTTAAGCTAACTGACGTTTAGCTTTCTGCTTTCTGTCTCCCTCCCTTTTTAAATGAGGGAGTTTCATTCGCTATTTTCCACTCTAATGGAATCTTCCCTGAATCTAGTCCGCGGGATTCTTCATCGGCAGGATTCTCCGATTCGCCAGCAGCGTACCCACATCCGCGGGTTTCCCGACAGTGTGGGGTGGACACAATCTCACAAGCCACTTCTTTTAAGACCCTAGGTTGAAGTGCATCAGGACCCAATCTGTAATTACAACAATTTACTGAGTACCTCTTCCCAGGTGATTGTAATTTTCTTGAGTTCCTCCCTCCCTTCCGATTCCTCATTTACAGCTATTTCTTGTATCCTCAATAATGAAGATCAATGCAATCTGTTCAATTCATCTATTTTCCATTAGTAATTTCCCAGACTCACTTTCCACAGGACCAACACTCACTCTTTTCCTTTTAAAATATCTGCAGAAACTGATACTATCTTGGCGCGATACTCCAAAATGGTGACTAAGTGTTCGTGCCGTCGTGAACGCTGTCGCGTTTCACGACGGCGCGAAACGGGCGCGTGGACTACCGATTCTGTCCCCCACAGGGGGCCAGCATGGCGCTGGAGCGGTTCACTTCCCTTCCAGCCTCCCTTCCCGGCGGCAAATGGGCGCCGCGCCAACCCACGCATGCGCAGTTCGGTCACGCCAACCCGCGCATGCGCGGGGGACTTCTTCAACGCTCCGGCCCCGACGCAACATGGCGCGGGGGTTCTGGGGCCGGAAGTGGAGCAAAGTAGGCCTGGGGGGGGGGGGGGGGGAGAGGCCGGCCCGCCAATCGGTGAACCCCGATCGCGGGCCAAACCCCATCGGAGGCCCCCCCCCCCCCCAGTGGAGGAGCGCTTTTCCCGCCCCACAGGTCGGGGGGCCCCTTCACGCAGAGCTCCCGGCGGCAGCGACTAGGGGTGAACGGCGCCGGTGGGACTCTGCCGTTTCCGCGCAGCCGCTCGGCCCATCCGGGCCAGAGAATCGGCAGCCCAGCTGCGGACTGCGGCCCGCGACTGGTGCCCCGCCAAACACGCCGGCGCAAATGGCGCCGATTTTCCGCACCTCGGCAATCACACGCCAGCAACGGGGCGGCGTGGCGCAGTTGCGCCGATTCACCGGCCCGGCACGGGGCTCGGAGAATCACGCCCCCTATCTTTATATTTCTAGCTAGCTTTCTCTCATACTCTTTTATTTTTCCCTCCTTATTAATCTTTTAGTTATTCTTTGTCACTTTTTATGTTCTGCCCATTCTTCTGACCTTCCACCCATCTTTGCGCAATTCTATCCTTTTTCTTCAAGTTTGACACTACCTTTAACTTTATTAGTTAAGCACAGATGCTGGGTCCCCCCTTTGGAAGTTTTCTTTCTTGCTGGAATGTACCTTTCTATATATTCTGAAATATCCCCTTAACTGTCTGCCACTGCATCTCTATTGACCTATACCTTAACCTAAATTGCCAGTTCACTTTCACTAGCTCTGCTTTCATGCCCTTAGAATTGCTCTTATTTATGTTTCATATATTAGTCTTAGACCCACTCTTGTCTCCCTCAAACCGAATATCAAATTCAATCATTTATACATACACATGCAGCTGGATTCTCCTCCGGCAGGATCCGCTTCGCCGGCAGCGCACTCACCCCCGCGGATTTCCCAACGGCATGGGGGTTCCCACAATGGGAAACCCCATTGACTGGTCGCTGGGACAGAGGATTCCGCTGCCGGCGGGGGCGCACCGCACCGGAAAGCAGGTCTGGCGGGCCGGTGAATCCCATCCATGATATGTGCAATACCATACCGACTCACTTTCAGGGTATCCAGCGATATGCAATATTATTTTTTGTTGTTCATCTTAGGGACTTGGACCATTTCTAATTGACTAAATACTTTGTACAGCCTACAGTCTGTGCTATGTCCCTATCAATTTTCTTTTCCTCCTCCAAGTGGTCAACATTCACGGGCAGATTTTCTGATGATCTATGGTTACCAGACTTTAGTGAAACATCACTGTGTGTTCTGGAAGGGTTAGATCATAAAGAGAGATTGCATGGGTTATATTCCCAAGAATATGCAAGGTTATGGAGTGCTTTGATTGTGGTTCCTTGGACTATGAAAGGATTTTATGGTCAGATAGAGAGAAATGTTTCCGCTGGAGGGGTGTGGTGGAGGGGGTGGGAGTCTCGGGTAAGAGGGCCTCAGCTTGAAATCAGAGCCAGGGCATTCAGGCAGGAATTTAGAAAACCCTTCTTTGCACAAAAGATGGTTGAAGTGTGACCCTCTCTCCCTCAAAAGGTGACAGCTCAATTACTCAGAGAGCAGCCCTTTTCCCCCATGAGGCCCATGGAGTTGATATGAAAGGTTCTTTGGCGCTTCATGAAAGTTGTGCCCGTCCCAGCTGATGCCCCCTTGTCATGGAAATTATAATAAAGACAAATTCTTCGAGGTTCAATTTAAGGAAATTTATTTGACACAAATATTTGCGGAGAGGGGGGTGGTCTGGCTGCATAGCCATTCCACAGCACTCTGAGTTAAACACTTGAAAACCATTATATTTATAGTGTGAAATAAAAAACTTTGAAGAGATAAACCTTGGGAACAAACGCAAGCAGAAATATGAATGTTTTGCCCTTGATTTAAAAACAATTCTTGAATTTTACAGAACAACTTCTTATAATAAGGCCGAGTCCAAAATATTAAGCAGTATTTTGTTAACGTTACCTGACCTGCTTACTTTCGTTCAAAAGCAGAGTTAACTATAGTCAAGCATTTCCCAGCATGCTTCTAAGTGGGCAACTCATTAATTTCCCTTCCACACCCCTTTCCACAGAAATAATCATTAAAGTTGCCCCTTTGTAAACCCCATTTGCATCAATTCCTCATAAGAGATATGCATTGCAGGTTGCCTGGTGTAGCAGCGACCTAAAGAGGATGTTCACACACAATGTCTTTATTGTTCTAATGTTTAATTAAAACCCTTTGGGGGTAGCACGGTGGCACAAGTGATTGGCACTGTGGCTTCACAGCGCCAGGGTCCCAGGTTCGATTCCCTGCTGAGTCACTGTCTGTGCGGAGTCTGCACATCCTCTCCGTGTCTGCGTGGGTTTCCTCCGGGTGCTCCGATTTCCTCCCACAGTCCAAAGATGTGCAGGTTAGGTGGATTAGCCATGATAAATTGCCCTTAGTGACCAAAAAAGGTTAGGAGGGGTTATTGGGTTACGGGGATCGGGCTCAAGTGGGTCGGTGCAGACTCGATGGGCCGAATGGCCCCCTTCTGCACTGTATGAGGTGTCTTGTATACAAATCTCACCCACTCCATCTTATCACAAGGGCAAGTACTGATGTACTCACAGTTCGTTATTTTTTAACATGTCATTAAATGCTCTGCAACATCCACCAATCGAAAAATGTGCTCTAAAAACGCCCATTGTCATTGTTGGCTCTTAAATTCTTGCTGATATTGCATAAATATGGATTGGGAAAGGAAATTTGTGGCGATGGCTAATCGGATTACAGACTCAGATTCCTTCGAATAAAAGATTACATTCCCCTCCTCAATGTTCTGTGGCTTTGAGTGCTCTGCCTCATCGAATGATCTTATTAATTATATTAACAAAACCTATCTATTTCATAGCTGTTATCCCCCTTCCTATGTTTATTTTTCAGTTATATTCATTGTTGAAGAAGTATAGACAACAGTGAGAGTGGCAATGATTTTATGTTTCAGAAACGAGATGTAACTCCATCATGTAACTTCAGCATGGTTGGCGGAGTGTTCACAAAGACCACAAAATAGCTTGAACTTAAACAAAGTTCTAAATTTATGAACACTGTTAACTTGGATTCGACACGTACTCCTAAAGAATACCCAGTTGATTAATAACATCTAAACTACACTCATCTACAGCTAATCTCACTACTGGTTTAAATTATGATCTGCTCTCACTTACACTATATGTACTCCTGACTCGCTCTAGCTAACTCCTGCACACATTCTCCCTCAAGGCTTAGCATCACTGCTTTATATAGTTGTATCTGTGGATCCCTCTAGTGGCTACCCTCGACACTCCATTAACTCTTGCAGTTCTGACAGTTATGAAAATACCACAGACACGAGTAAGTCAAGATGGCCTATTTCACCTGTGAAAGGCAAACACTTCAAAAATGTATTTATTTTTTGGATTTATAGAACAGACATGGGCCATTATGCCCAAATGGTCGCTGCTGGCTCCACACAAGCCTCTTCCTGCCCGACTTCATCTCACCACATCAGGATCGATACCATTCAGGACAAAGCAGCCCATTTGATTGGCACCCCATCCACAACCTTAAACATTCACTCCCCCCACTACCGACGCACAGTGGCAGCCGTGTGTACCACCTACAAGGTACACTGCAGCAACTCACCAAGGCTCCATCAACAAACCACCTTCCAAACCCATGGCCTCTACCAGCTAAAAGGGCAAGAGGCCAATGTTTGTGCGCGGGGCCCAGAGAGAGGTTGGAGATGGATCATTCTATTTTGAAGGGCGATGCTGGCAATCCTGCATCGATAACCAGATTCAAGATGGGGGAGTGGGGACAAAAGAACTGGCGCAAACGCAATGGGTTGAATGGCCTCCTTCGGTTCTACCATTCTATTGACAGGGCCATTTTGTGATTGGCCTCCAACAACCCTTTAAAGGAGCACTACTTTGCCACTCAAGACATGGTACAAATGGGTGTTGTTCAGGCTACCCAAGGTGGTGGCAGCACGTGGGTTGGATATGATAAAATTGGCCGAATGGATTATTTTTGCCCCCTTTTCTCTCATTGAAAAATGAAATGAAAATCGCTTATTGTCACAAGTAGGCTTCAAATGAAGTTACTGTGAAAAGCCCCTAGTCGCCACATTCCTGCGCCTGTTCGGGGAGGCTGTTACGGGAATTGAACCGTGCTGCTGGCCTGCCTTGGTCTGCTTTCAAAGCCAGCGATTTAGCCCTGTGCTAAACAGCCCCTAAACAGCCTGCATCTAACGATGCAGAAACTGGGGATCAAACCTATAACAGGGAAGTTCTCTCTGGTGTCCTGGCCAATATTTATCCCTCTATTAACATCCCAAAAGCAGATTAGCTGAGTCATTATCTGTCTGTGGGAGCTTGCTGTGCGCAAATAGGTTGTTGTACTTCCTACATTGCATCACTTCAAAAAAGTACTTTTTAAAAATAAATTTAGAGTACCAATTATTTTTTTCCAATGAAGGGGCAATTTATCATGGCCAATCCATCTATTCTGCACATCTTTGGGTTGTGGGGGTGAGACCCACCCAGACACGGGGAGAATGTGCAAAGTCCACATGGACAGTGACCCGGGGCTGGGATTGAACTCGGGTCCTCAACGCCGTGAGGCTGCAGTGCTAACCACTGCGTCACCGTGTCGCCCTCAACAATTACCTTAGTAGTTGTGGAAAGTGCAAGCCTTTGTTTTCTTATGGTTAGCGCTTTAAAAAAAAGGACATTTCCTCCTGAATTTCCAGTGTATGGTTGAGAAAAACATTTTCCTTAGCAAATTGCTGATTTTGCGGGTGGAGCCATCTGTGATTACCTTTTCCAAGCCGTCTCCACCCACACCGTAATGACTAACGATGCCTCCTCTGTGGCCCACAGCAGGCAGGAGAGAGCCCAGATGGGCAGCGGGGTGCCGGACATCAAGAGTCCTCACCCTGTACAAGCAATGGGCCTTGGAGGTCGCGGGGGTGGCCGAGGACAGATCAGTAACCAATGTGAGATGTTAATTCCACAGACCACATGTCCATTCTCCCACAGGATCTCCATCCGAAGGCACCGGCCCATTCGGGTTGGTCCCGATCCAGCTGGGGCCTGATCCAGCTGCCCCTCCGTCCCGACGTGAACGTCATGGCCTTATGGGTACCGACCGGGACGAGACGGCGCTGGGTGCCAACCCGGAGCCACCCTACAGAGTGGAAATGGCAGCCACCCGCTCGCCCGAGACCCACCCCACTGATAGTGGCGCATTTCGGAGTCAACAACTGGAACAGGGTGGCATGGCGAGTCATGTCCGCCTTCAAGTGTCCCCAGAGGACACCCGCCAGGGACATCGAAGGCCATGGGATGTGGTAAGCAGCAGGCTGCCTCCACCTCATCCTCGGGACACAGTGGTAGAGCATGGAAGGCTAAGCAAGTCGAGGATGACTGAGAGGACACTGGCGGGGCAGGGGGTGGGGAGGGGGAAAGGGAGGTTTGGGTGCATTGTGTGGGGGTGAGGGGAGGGGGCACCACCGGGGGATAGGGGAATTGGGGACACATTTGTTAAATAATAAAAATTGTTGACCTTGACCAATATGGCGGCTCTGGCACTTTCCTCTGCAAAGAACAAAGAACAAAGAAATGTACAGCACAGGAACAGGCCCTTTGGCCCTCCAAGCCCGTGCCGACCATGCTGCCCGACTAAACTACAATCTTCTACACTTCCTGGGTCCGTATCCCTCTATTCCCATTGCGGGCCGAGCACCAATCACATGGCCCATCTCCCCAGATACGGAGGGCCTGGATGTCCATCCCCCCTCTCCCCTGAATAGCCTTCAGCCGCACGGCCAGAGGGAGTTCTGGGTGGTCAGTGGGGCAAGCGGGCTGGGGTTGCCCCTGGAACAGGATCACACGGCCCAGAGGTTGGCATGGTGAACCAATAGGTGCTGAGACACCTACCCCCCACCGATGACGGCCCACCCCAACCGAGGCTAGTCCCCCCCCCCCCCCCCCCGGGGTTCCCCCACCTCCCTCCAAGCCCAGGGCAGCAACCCCAGTGCCCCCGGGCTCATTGCCCCGGAGTGAAGATGGCTACTCACCTCCTTGGGTGCCCACGGCAACCCTTCTGCCAGCTTCATATTTTTAAAAAGGTGTACTAATCGGCGCCCGCGTGACCACTTATTGAGGAGGCCGTTAGGTCACGGTGGGGGGGGGGGGGGCGTTAAATAGGGGGTCGTTCCTGTTAATTGTATGGAGATTGGGCTTAAGTGATGATTATTGATTTCTCGCCACGCTACGGCAGGACCCTGATTTCGGGAATGGGAGCCAGTTAGATCGCAAACTGCGGTTCGATCCCCAGCGGGGTTCTTGATTTTGGCCTCTCCCGCGATTTAACGGCCTCATCGTGCTCTCCCTTAAGCGTAATGCGGCCATTAAACCGCGACTACACAATCAAAAAAGGACGTAAGGATAACTCAATGGTTTGGCTGAAGTGAGCTCACAATTCCCTCACCAGAGGAAGAAGAAATCTTTCCGTTAACTGAAAAGCCCAGAATATGTAATTATGAGAGTAATTTCCCCATGGGGTTAATTTATCCTAACTTCAGTATTACTGCTAATTTTAATTAGCTCTCTCTCCATTCCAGGATAGAATCTACACATTCCAGCACCGCGACCCTGACTGTGCTACTTAATATTCTGTCTAACTTGTAATGTTCTATCTATCTATCTATCTATCTATAACTGTCAAAAGTTGACCTTCACAAAACGGGCCTTGCCTTTGTTTGATGTTGCCAATGCAGCTTAGACTGCCCCCAGTGCCCGCCTGCTCTGATGAGCTTGGCGAGCAGGGTTATGCCACGCTCGCTCGCAACAAGTCATGAGCTACGCTGCCCCAATTGTACGCTCGTGTACTTATTAAATGAGGAGAGATGAGTGTGAAGTGTGAAGGTTGGCAAAAAATGGTCGTTTAACATTAATTATACCTCCCAGTAACAGTAATTATTAGCTCAGACTGCTCGATTGTAAAACCTAGAATTACGGATAAAAATATTAAAAAGAAGATTTCGAGGGCTTCAGACTTGCAATGGTTCGAAATATGGGGCTTTATTGTGCGTGAGTGAATGTTGCTTATTTACCACAAGTAAGGCATAATTAACTCGAGAGAGGAGAAAATAAATACTCAAAATGAATTATCTGCTCCCGCTGGCTGTCTGCGGCATTCGGGAATGGGTTTAAATAACATCACGACGTTTCTTACTAATAATAATAAATGTCGTGGAGGAGGGTGAGTTTTTCACCATTTCACATCCAAAATTAACTTTGTATCCGTGAAGTCTCACATCACAGCCCGGCATCCTGCAAGGCACCTATGCCACAGCAGTGGCGTCGCATGCCATCCATTCTGTAGGCTTGTCGCATTTTCCAGGCCAGCTTTTAAGTTAAAGGCAGGCTTGTGGATGAATGAGGGTAAACGCAATACAAGAAAGAGTTTACGTTAGGAATGTGGCACAGAGGAAGTGGAACAGCATACACAAATATATTTGACTTGAGTACAAGTGGAAGGCTATCTAAGTTATTTTTAAAAGTTCATTCCTGGAATATGGCCGTCGCTGGTGAGATCAGTATTTGCTGCCCATCCCTAATTGTCCTTGCGAAGATGGTGGCGAGCTACTTTCTTGAACCTCTGCTGTCCATGTGGTGCTATTAGGGAGGGGCATCCTGAGTTTCGACCTAGCGACAGTGAAGGAACGGCTGGTATGTGTCCTACGGTTACAACTACAACAACTGACTTTTTCAATATGTAAACTGATTTTATTACACTTTTTTCATCTTTACAAATAACACAACAAACCCTCAAAACTGCTACGGTACAGTATAAATGCTTCTGTATTTTGGACAGTCCCTCAGTGTTGAGGATGACACTCTGGGGAGGTGAGTCCTGCGGTGGTGGAATAGTCCAATCCTGAATCCGCAGACTCTGCCACAGGTTTGGCAGGTGGTGTGCGATGAGGTGGGTGGGACGTTCTGGAATCTGCGCTCTCCTTCCACTGTTTACGCTTGGCCTCCACGTGCTCCACCCTGTGACGCTCGAGGCGATTGGTGCCCTCGCGGATGCTTTTTCTCCAGTTTGTGCGTTCCGAGGCAAGCGATTCCCACGTGTCGATGGGGATGTTGCATTTATTTAGGGAGGCTTTCAGAGTGTCCTTGTAGTGTTTCCTCTGCCCTCCTCGTGACCGCTTGCCATTGCGGAGCTCGGAGTAGGGCACTTGTTTCAGGAGTCTTGTGTTGGGCATGTGGGCAATGTGGCCCGCCCATCGCAGCTGGTCGAGGGTGACCAGTGCCTCAATACTGGGGATATTGGCCTGGGAGAGAACGCTCAGGTTGGTACGCCTATCCTGCCAGTGGATTTGCAGGATTTGTGGAGGCAGCGTGGGTGATATCTCTCCAAGGATTTGAGGTGTCTGCTGTACATTGTCCATGTTTCTGATGCAAACAGGAGGGTGGAGACCACGGCTGCTCTGTAGACCATGAGCTTGGTGCTGGGTTTGATATCTCGGTCTTCGAACATTCTGTTCCTCAGGCATCCGAAGACTGCGCTGGTGCATTGGAGTCAAGGTTGGATTTTGTTGTCAATGTCTGCTCGCGCCGAGAGGAGGCTCCTGAGGTATGGGAAATGGTCCACATTGTCCAGAGGTTCACCGTGGATCTTGATGATCGGGGGGGGGTGGGGTGGGGGGCAGTTTTATGTGGCAGGAGCGGGCTGGTAGAGAACCTTTGTTTTCCGGGTGTTTAATCTGTGGCCCATATTTTCATGTACCTCGGTGAATGCGTCAACGATGGCTTCCGTACACACAAATAAAGAAAAAGACAAGAGAACACCAACACAATTGGTTCAGTTTAATCATTGAACTTGGTGTCTCCGATTATACAAAAAAACAATGAAAGGATAAGTTCGAGGACGGGGGAGAAGAGGATTATTCCATGAAAACACGGCAAAATGCACACCATCGCATGTAGCGAGTTCAAGACAATGCTACGTAACTTATGAAAAACCTTGTAGGAGCAAATCAGACATTATGGAACCTATAAATTTGCAATAGGCATCCCATATTATTTGGAATGGATCCAACTTAGAATGGAGTATGCAAGTTAGGAACTCCATTGGGACACATTCTCTGCAAATTCTGAATAGAACATAGAACATTACAGCGCAGTACATGCCCTTCGGCCCTCGATGTTGCGCCGACCTGTGAAACCACTCTAAAGCCCATCTACACTATTCCCTTATCGACCATATGTCTATCCAATGACCATTTGAATGCCTGTAGTATTGGCGAGTCCACTACTGTTGCAGGCAGGGCATTCCACGCCCTTACTACTCTCTGAGTAAAGAACCTACCTCTGACATCTGTCCTATATCTATCTCCCCTCAACTTAAAGTTATGTCCCCTCGTGCTAGACATCACCATCCGAGGAAAAAGGCTCTCACTGTCCACCCTACCCAATCCTCTGATCATCTTGTATGCCTCAATTAAGTCACCTCTTAACCTTCGTCTCTCTAACGAAAACAGCCTCAAGTCCCTCAGCCTTTCCTCATAGGATCTTCCCTCCATACCAGGCAACATTCTGGTAAATCTCCTCTGCACCCTTTCCAATGCTTCCACATCCTTCCTATAATATGGCGACCAGAATTGCACGCAATACTCCAAATGCGGCCGCACCAGAGTTTTGTACAGCTGCAACATGACCTCATGGCTCCGAAACTCAATCCATCTACCAATAAAAGCTAACACACCGTATGCCTTCTTAACAACCCTCTCAACCTGGGTGGCAACTTTCAGGGATCTATGTACATGGACACCAAGATCTCTCTGCTCATCCACACTGCCAAGAATCTTACCGTTAGCCCAATACTCTGTCCTCCTGTTATTCCTTCCAAAATGAATCACCTCACACTTTTCTGCATTAAACTCCATTTGCCACCTCTCAGCCCAGCGCTGCAGCTTATCTATGTCCCTCTGTAACTTGTAACATCCTTCCGCACTGTCCACAACTCCATCGACTTTAGTGTCATCTGCAAATTTACTCACCCAGCCTTCTACGCCCTCCTCCAGGTCATTCATAAAAATGACAAACAGCAGTGGCCACAAAACAGATCCTTGTGGTACACCACTAGTAACTGGACTCCAGTCTGAACATTTCCCATCAACCACCACCCTTTGTCTTCTTCCAGCTAGCCAATTTCTGATCTAAACTGCTAAATCACCCTGAATCCCATGCCTCCGTATTTTCTGCAGTAGCCTAGCGTGGGGAACCTTATCAAACGCTTTACTGAAATCCATATACACCACATCAACTGCTTTACCCTCATCCACCTGTTTGGTCACCTTCTCAAAGAACTCAATAAGGTTTGTGAGGCACGATCGACCCTTCACAAAACCGTGTTGACTATCTCTAATCAAATTATTCCTTTCCAGATGATTATACATCCTATCTCTTATAAACCTTTCCAAGATTTTGCCCACAACAGAAGTAAGGCTCACTGGTCCATAGTTACCGGGGTTGTCTCTACTTCCCTTCTTGAACAAGGGGACACCATTTGCTATCCTCCAGTCTTCTGGCACTATTCCTGTAGACAAAGATGACTTAAAGATCAAAGCCAAAGGCTCAGCAATCTCCTCCCTAGCTTCCCAGAGAATCCTAGGATAAATCCCATCCGGCCCAGGGGACATATCTATTTTCACACTTTCCAGAATTGCTAACACCTCCTCCTTATGAACCTCAAGCCCTTCTAGTCTAGTAGTCTGAATCTCAGTATTCTCCGCGACAACATTGTATTTTTCCTGTGTGAATACTGATGAAAAATATTCATTTAGCACCTCTCCTATCTCCTCGGACTCCAAGCACAACTTCCCACTGGAAGGACATTTATCAGCTGGCATTTATGTCAATTCTTTAATGGGTTAAAATATCTCCAGCCACCTCATGGAAGCATTATCAGACAAAACTTAATTGACACTGAGCTACATAAGGAGATACTAAGACAGGTGGCCAAAAGGTTAGTTCGGGAGGTATGTTTTCAGGAATGACTTAGAAAGAGAGAGGGAGGTGGAGAGGTTGAAGGAGGGAATTCCAGAGCTTAGGGTTTAAGCAGCTGAAGAGTGGCCACCAATGTTAGAGTGATTGAATTTGTGAACACTCAAGAGACCAGAATTGGTCTTGGACGGTTGAAGGAAGGTCACATAGATGGATTCAGATTTATTGTCACGTGTACCGAGGTGCAGTGAAAAGTATTGTTCTGCGTACAGTCCAGGCAGATCGTTCCATACATAGGACATACAACAAATACACAATGTAAATACATAGACATCGGGTGCGGCATATGGAGTACAGTGCGACAACAATAGAGGAGATGTGTGGAGAGATCTGTTCAGTCCATAAGAGGGTCATTTAGGAGTCTGGTGACAGTGGGGAAGAAGCTGTTTTTGAGTCTGTTCGTGCGTGTTTTCAGACTTCTGTATCTCCTGCCCGATGGAAGAAGTTGGAAGAGTGAGTAAGCCGGGTGGGAGGGGTCTTTGATTATGCTGCCCACTTTCCCCAGGCAGCGGGAGGTGTAGACTGAGTCAATGGATGGGAGACGGGTTTGTGTGATGGACTGGGCTGTGTTCACGACTCTCTGAAGTTTCTTACAGCCTTGGGCCGAGCAGTTGCCATACCAGGCTGTGATGCCACCAGATAGGATGCTTTCTATGGTGCATCTGTAAAAATTGGTGAGAGTCAATGTGGACATGCCAAATTTCCTTAGTTTCCTGAGGAAGTATAGGCGCTGTTGTGCTTTCTTGGTCGTAGCGTCGACATGGGTGGACCAGGACAGATTGTTGGTGATGTTTACACCTAGGAATTTGAAGCTGTTAACCATCTCCACCTTGGCACCATTGATGCAGACAGGGGTGGGTACGATACTTTGCTTCCTGAAGTCAATGACCGGGGAGTGGACATGGACGAGCTTTGTACACTTGTCCAAGATGGTGTGTGACTTGGTGGTGAACTCGGAGGTGGTCGTGTTCCCATGGGCCTGTTGTCCTTGTTCTTCAGGTGGTTGGGGTTGTGGAGTTGGTCATACAGGATAAAATATGGCAAACTCACTGAGGCTGTGCCCGGGAAAAATGCTCCGTCTGCATGCAAAGATAAATTGTGATCCGAGAGATCTCGAATTAGTCCAAGCCAATTAGTCCAAGCCAAAGGTTGTTGACACTTTGTACCTTTTTTGGCAATTTTGTTGATCATCCGTGCATAATTAATTTTGTGCGATTATCGTGGAAAGTATGAAAGCAAAAGGAAGAAAACTGAAAATGTTCAAAGATGCTGGGAAACTCACAGTACGTCAGACAGCATATGACAGGAGGAAATACAGGATAAAATCCCGTTAGAACGGGAAACCCCAAAAACAAGCCTCTGAACAGGACTGAAGCAAGCAAACTGGGAAGGGGGCATGGAGGAATGGGGATGGGGTGGGTAGAGTGGATAATGCGTATAAGTCCAAAATCCAAGGATGCTGACTTCTTTTAGCAAGGAGACATTACGAGCAAACAAGCAAGTCAATGAGAAATCATTAAAAGGTCAATACGACTGGAAGCTGAGAGGTTTTTGGTAAGGTTCTATATTCAGTGAGGGGTGCTTAGAATTAGACCTATATGAGCTGTTAAACATGGATTCTTCATCACACTCTTCCTTGCAGACTCCCTCTGCTGGTACATATGTGTATGGTCGACTCAAGTGGACAAAATGCACAATGCTATTTTCAATACACTACAGAAGATGTCTTCAGAAGACCATGCATAAGGAAGATGCAATTAGAGGGGAAAACAAATGTGAAGCAGAAGCAAATGATGTGGAAGGGAAGAAATAGGACAGAACATAGAGGAATTTCTTTCTAAACGACTCAAAATCTGAAATAAAAATTGGAATGTTAGGAAAGAGGTCCACAACCTTTAAATGTGGCCCGGGATTTAAAATCCTGCATTGCATGCAACCCCCACCACCCCCCATCCCCGCACCCCTCCACTCTAACTCCATATCTCCAGCTTAGGCCAGTAAATGCCTTCACATGCTCACCCCACCAGCCCAAAACAGATAACATCCCGAGGGGCTTCAGACTGCCTGGTAAAATGCAAGCTCCAGACAAAGGCGATACATTATCTATTCTGCCTCACTGATTCATAGGCGTTCAATGTTGTGGGGAGATGGCACTGAGCCACAGGGGAATGATGCGCCTTTTCCCATTTAACAGGGAGAATTGTGCGATAGACATTGAATTCCACAAATTCCACAGTACAAAACCAGGCCACCTGGCCCAATTGGTTGAGAGCAATGTTTCTACTCCACACGAGCCCCCCTCCCACTCAACTTATCTCTTCCCACACAGCATGCGCACAACTGTTCATATCCTTCTTGTAGCATCAGCCCTCCCCTTAAATAATAATAATCTTTATTATTGTCACAAGTAGGTTTATATTAACACTGCAATGAAGTTACTGTGAAAATCCCCCAGTCGCCACATTCTGGCGCCTGTTCGGGTCACAGAGGGAGAATTCAGAATGTCTAATTCACCTAACAAGCACGTCTTTCGGGACTTGTGGGAGGAAACCGGAGCACCCGGAGGAAACCCACGCAGACACGGGGAGGACGTGCAGATTCCACACAGACAGTGTCCAGAGCCGGGAATCGAACCTGGGACCCTGGCGATGTGAAGCAACAGTGCTAACCACTGTGCTACCGTGCTGCCCATAATACAGCAGGGTGCTTTGCATCAAGAATTTAATGTGACAGCGAGTTCCACATTATAGAACATAGAGCATACAGTGCAGAAGGAGGCCATTCGGCCCATCGAGTCTGCACCGACCCACTTAAGCACTCACTTCCACCCTATCCCCGAAACCCAATAACCCCTCCTAACCTTTTTGGTCACTAAGGGCAATTTATCATGGCCAATCCACCTAACCTGCACATCTTTGGACTGTGGGAGGAAACCGGAGCACCCGGAGGAAACCCACGCAGACACGGGGAGAACGTGCAGACTCCGCACAGACAGTGACCCAAGCCGGGAATCGAACCTGGGACCCTGGAGCTGTGAAGCAACAGTGCTAACCACTGTGCTGCCGTGCTGCCCATAATACAGCAGGGTGCTTTGCATCAAGAATTTAATGTGACAGCGAGTTCCACATTATAGAACATAGAGCATACAGTGCAGAAGGAGGCCATTCGGCCCATCGAGTATGCACCGACCCACTTAAGCCCTCACTTCCACCCTATCCCCGAAACCCAATAACCCCTCCTAACCTTTTTGGACACCAAGGGCAATTTATCATGGCCAATCCACCTAACCTGCACGTCTTTGGACTGTGAGAGGAAACCGGAGCACCCGGAGGAAACCCTCGCAGACCGTGCTGCCCAATACCTTTTGCATAAAAGAGATTTGTTCTGAACTCTTTATTTGATCTGTTAGTAACTATCTTAGGTCTGTGCACTCTTGTTCGTCGCCCCCTCCCCCCATAAACCCTCCTGATCTCCTTCGTAATTTTATTCACCTCTATTGTCAGTGTCCTGACATACACGTGAATGTTGGATGCTAAGGCCTCTGGGCGGGATTCTCCGACCCCGGGCCGGGTCGGAGAATCGCCGGGGGGGGAGGTGCGGGGGGGCCCGATTCACGCGACGCCGTCCTGACGTTGGTCGGCCGATTCTCTGGTGGTGAGAGAGTTCCACTAATTGAGACGTGTTCCTCTTTTGGTCTGAAGAATCAACAGCAATTTCTCACAATTATCATTCCATTTAAATGTAATGGAAGAATCCAGCTTTATAACGACACCAAAGGAATTCCATTTTTGGAATTCTTGACCCTGGGGGCTGTGGATAAGCAGCCAGTGAGGATATTCAAGATTGAGATTGATAGATTTTTGGACACGAAGGGAATGGGGGATAGGGTGGGAAAGTGGGTTTGGGATGGATAATCAGCCATGATTATAATATTCGCACGGGAACTACGGGGTGGGAATGCTTGTCTTTCCCGTGCTCCTTGTGGAGTACAAGCTCCCCTGCGAGGGACGGGTATCTCAATTACACAATGTCTATAAGGTTGGCCAGTTGACCAGAGAGAAACCCAGTATGGATCTACCGCATGGTGGACATATCGTTCTGTAAATAAAACTTTGTTCTATGTGGACTCCCCATATCCTTATTAAAATTATCTTATTATGTGGTGGAGCAGGCTCAAGGGGAGGAGCTCTTTTGGTGCCGTAGGTAGCGTCCCTGCCTCTGAACCGGAAGCTCCGGGTTCGATCCCCGCCCCAGATCTTGATGAAGTACATAACGCGGCCAAACAGGTTGAGTGACAACCTGTAAATCCTTCCAAACGCACCAATGGCTGGCGGTAAGAGCGGGAGAGACTCCTGGTAAGCTGTGCTTGATATGGAGTGGAGCCCCTCAAGCTACAAGTCCCTGGCAACAGGCTGGCGACCTGTTCCGGGAATTACTCGCTATGGAAACGGATGAAGATTTAGGTGCAGAAAGAGAACGGGAATTGGAGGCTCAAGGGCCTCCTCCTCCTATTTCTTAGGTTTCTGAGAAGAATCCAAGGCCATTCAGCCCATTGAAGCCTATCCCTTTTAACTGTGCTTTGAGCGACTACAAAGCTTGTATTTTCATTTACCTCACCTGGCCAAGTATTCCAGACACTCTTCACATGGCGAAAGCTCTTGAGCGGAATTCTTCATCAGCGGGATCCTCCAGTTCGCTGGCTGCGCACCCACGGGTTTCCCGACGGCGTGGGGTGGCCACAATGGGAAACCCCATTGGCCGGCTGCGGGAACGGAGAATCCCGCTGCCCGCGGGGGGGGTGCCAGAAATGGCAGCTGGCGGACCGGAGAATTCCACCCCTTCTATTTGACTTAGGTTGACTGATCGTTAAGTGATGTCTGTAATCTCAGGTCTTACGTTCCCACATATTTTAAAGCAGCATGCACAATTCCTTTCAGTGACAAAATGTTAAATCGGAAAATAGTCATGTCGATCATTTTCAACCGGCTTTCGTTTTTTCTTCGGAATATTAATAAAAGTAACCCAACTTTCAGTTTCTTCCCAAGGAGGACTTACTCACTTGCCTCAAGGGCAGGGTGAATGTTAATTGCGGCAGACTTCCCCGTGGCCAACTTCAAAAAAAAAAATTTCTGATGATATCCTAAAAATAATTTTTAAATAATCTTAAATAATTGAAGAAGCTTGTAATAATATCTTAAAGCTCCCTTGCAAACTCTCTTCTCTCTCTCGCTCTCTCTCTCATGCAGAGTCGAGGACGTCCAACACTCAAAGTTGTCATTCTGAAAATACAAAATTACATTGGAGGGCCAGAAAAGATTTGATTTCAAGAATGTCTGTTTATTGAACAGTGATTGCCAGGAGGTTAATGGTCTTTGTCCCAATCTACTACTGAACTGCCAAGATTCTCTGTTAAGGTTATCGAAGTCAGCTCCATTTCTGGACTTTGAAGTGAATTTGATAGCTGCCTGACTCCCTCATCTCTTCGAAGGTGACCTAAGTCAAGGTCTTTGTCAGCAATTCTCGCAGCAGAACTGAAAGGCAGACAATTGCTGAGGTCTTTCTCTCAGCCTACGAGCTGTTGGCTTCACAAGTTACGTTACACAGTCAGTAGTCTCAAAAAGCATTTGAATGTCCAGCTTGTTTTCTATATATTCAAACGCGAGGGTTCATAGGAGGAAATAAAGAATTCTTTGTAAAGAAAAATAGTAACAGGCCCCCAGGATCAGCGATCCTGCGCCACACAGGGGCCCAGCACGGCACTGGAGCAACTCCCGAAGCTCCAGCTGCTGATACCGGCGCCAAACAGGCGGCGCGGGTCTGCGCATGCACGCTGCGGCCGGCGCAAATTCGCGCATGCGCGTTGTTGCCTTCTCCGCGCCAGCCCCGACGCAACATGGCGGAGAGCTTCAGGGGCCCGGCCCGGAGTAAAATAGGCCCCCACCGGGAGAAGCCGGCCCGCCGATCGGTAGGCCCTGATCGTACCAGGCCACGGTGGAGGCCCCCCCCCCCCCCGGAGTCGGATCCCCCCCCCCTCCACCCACCAGGCCGCCCCCCCCCCCCCCCCCCCCCGCAGGATGATCAGCGAGGTCCCGCCGGGTAGGACCACATGTGAACGGTGCCGGCGGGACTCGGCCGATCTCGGCGGCCACTCGAATGAAAGAATGAAAATGAGACAAGAATTCCAATCACGCATTCTTTACTGCGTAGGACTGACTAGGAGGAGGCCACATTGTCCCTTGTGCTTCCAATTCTCTTTCCGCACCTCATGATGCACGAAGGCAAACCTTCATCCGTTTCCATAGCTAGTTAATCCTGGTCCAGGTTGTTAGTTTGTTATCAGCTTATAGTTTGAGAGCGCCGTGTGGAATTAATAATACGCTTGAAAATCAATTAGCAAGAGAACGGGGGATGAGTTAAAGGAAGTGGCGACATGCTGGCAGTAATTATAATATAATAATCTTTGTTGTCACAAGTAGGCTTACATTAACACTGTAATGAAGTTACTGTGAAAATCCCCTCGTCGCCACATTCCGGCGCCTGTTCGGGTCACAGAGGGAGAATTCAGAATGTCCAATTCACCCAACAGCACGTCTTTCGGGACTTGTGGGAGGAAACCGGAGCACCCGGAGGAAACCCACGCAGACACGGGGAGAACGTGCAGACTCCGCACAGACAGTGACCCAGCAGGGAATCGAACCTGGGACCCTGGAGCTGTGAAGCAACAGTGCTAATTAACTACTGTGCTACCGTGCTGCCCATTGAACTGTTTTCTCATCCTCCTCAAACCCCCTCACTAACAGAGGCAGTAAGTGGTAAGGCTCGCCCCAATGCTGGGTGTTCACCCTTCTCCATCTCTCAGTCACTTGTTCCTCTTCCAATGCCGCTCCATTTAAATCTCTCACCACCGCATCTTTCCATCTGGTCTTCAGCCTTCCTCTTTTTCTTCCTGCCAGTCCCATCTCCATCACTCGCCTCATTTCCTCTCCCTCTCTGCTGGAGATGACCATAACTATTTAAATCCTTACTTCGATACTTCCACAATCTTCACTGACCCCCCCTGACGTGCTGGTGCCTGATTATGTCCTTTCTCATACACCCATCTCAACATCCATGTCTCATTAGTAGCCAGAGCAGGTCAGAAGCTGGGAATTCTGCAGTGAGTAACTCACCTCCTGACCTCCCAAAGCCTGTCCACCATCTACAAGGCACAAGTCAGGAGTGTGATGGAATACTCTCCACTTGCCTGGATGAGCGCAGCTCCAACAACACTCAAGAAGCTCAACATCATCCAGGGCAAAGCAGCCCTGCTTGATTGTTCCTCCTTCCACAAACATTCACTCCCTCCACCACCGACGCATAGTAACAACCGTCTGTACCATCGACAAGATGCACTGCAGTAACTTCTTAGACAGCACCTTCCAAACCCACGACCACTACCATCGCGAAGGACAAGAGCAGCAGATACCTGGGAACCCCACCACCTGGAGGTTCCCGTCAAGTCACTCACCACCCTGACTTGGAAATATGTCGACCGTTCGTTCACTGTCACTGGGGCACCATCCTGAAGCTCCCTCCCTAACAGCACAGTAGGTGTACCTACACCTCGCACGGATTGTTATGGGCCAGGGTTTAGAAAACTCCAAAGTATATCATGGAGTTCACCTGACCTACAACTGCTTATTGAATGTGGCTGGGATGAGCACAAGAGCCTGTCTTTCAGGGGTTATTCCACAGACTTCTTAGCCGCTTTTAATCAAAAAAACAAACTTTATTCTACGAATTTAGTTAACATTTGTATAAACACACACATGCAAGAATTTTTATCAACTACAAACATAGATACCCCACACAGCTACAGTAATCTATGTATCACCCTTAATGAATCCCCCCTTAACTGTTCCAATTTAATAACAAAATCCAAGTAAAACCAGAAACCCCTTTTCAAAGGTGTGGCCCAGCACACGGCACTCTTACTAGTCTAAGACTTGTTATTGATACTCTGTTCCCCCTTTCAAACAGCAGGTTTGAATTCCTCCCAGAAAGCAATTATCTCCTATAAGTTATCAAGCAGTCCGGAAACAGCTTTTAAAATGAAGATAGAGAAACCCTTCTTTCAACCTGTGCAGTACAAACCAGAACAAACTCAAAGCGAAAGTAAAACTCAGAGCCACAGCCCAGCTCCACCCACACAATGACATCACTAAAGCCACGTGACAGGACAAAAACATTTCTTAAAGGGACACTCCCATGACAGGATCACGTAGGCATCACACCACCACCTTCTGAAGGGCAACTCGGGATGGGCAACAAACGCTGGTCTAACCAGTGACGCCCACATCCCGTAAATGAATAATTTTCAAAAGTCATTGTTCCTCTCTTCTTGATGGTGCCCAAGTTTTTTTCTTTTCATGTTTTTACCTCTCCTTCGGACTTTCTTCTTCAGCCACCCTCGTCCACCAGTTGGTAACCCATGCCTGCTCCTCAAAGGGTTCAGATGGAGACCTTGCCCATCGCTTGCAGGGTAAACCCTGGCATGAGTGCCATTTCCATTCATGCCAAGCATCACTTGGATTTGGCCGGGTGCATTTACAGCTGGATGGCTTTCCCACTACTAATCGCCCCCATTTAGCTAGGCTTGGGGCGGGCACACTCGCTTGCCTGCCCCAGTGACTGCGTTGGTCATAAAGGTTAAAATCGCACTGGGCCCAATTCTGCCGCCTACCTGCAAAACCATCGGCCGGCAGTGTGTTATAGATGCACACAGGGACCTGGGAGTCCTTGTTCACGATTCTCTTAAGGTCAATGTGCAGGTTCAGTCAGCAGTTAGGAAGTCAAATGCAACGTTAGCATTCCTGTTGAGAGGGCTAGATTACAAGACCAGGGATGTACGTCTGAGGCTGTATAAGGCTCTGGTCAGACCCCATTTGGAGTACTGTGAGCAGTTTTGGGCCCCGTATCTAAGGAAGGATGTGCTGGCCTAGGAAAGGGTCCAGAGGAGGTTCACAAGAATGATCCCTGTAATGAAGAGCTTGTCGTATGAGGAACGGTTGAGGACTCTGGGTCTGTATTCGTTGGAGTTTAGAAGGATGAGGGGGGATCTTATTGAAACTTACAGGATACTGCGTGGCCTGGATAGAGTGGACGTGGAGAGGATGTTTCCACTTGTAGGAAAAACGAGAACCAGAGGACATAATCTCAGACTGAAGCGACGATCCTTTAAAACAGAGATGAGGAGGAATTTCTTCAGCCAGAGGGTGGTGAATCTGTGGAACTCTTTGCCGCAGAAGGCTGTGGAGGCCAAATCACTGAGTGTCTTTAAGACAGGGATAGATAGGTTCTTGATTAATAAGGGGATCAGGGGTTATGGGGAGAAGGCAGGAGAATGGGGATGAGAAAATATCAGCCATGATTGAATGGGAGCAGACTCGATGGGCCGGGTGGCCTAATTCTGTTCCTATGTCTTATGGTCTTATGCAGATACAATGGTGAAACAATGATAGTCAAAGAATTAGTGACAAACTTCAAACATCACTGAAACCCTGCTGGCGAGAGCCTTTCATTAGGCATTTGATGTACAGCAGAGCCTACAAGGAGCAGTAAGTGTTTGTGTCCCCCTGGCATTGTAGTTGAGAACATAATTAACAGGAATGTGATATTATTTCTAAGATACTCTGTAGAATCTCGCATGTACTTGCATCCTGTGGAGAAAAGGTAGATGAGAGAGCATCAGCACCTGCAGTTAAATCAAAATGGCTAAAAATAGCAGCCCGATCTATAAGATGAGGTGTAAATGTCACTTATCCAATTAAGTTTTGATTTGATCCTGATAAATTCTTATTATGAATTCATAAAATAACAGCAGCCATATTTCAAAGAAGTACTCACCCCAGGCAGCCTTCCCTAATAGAGAAATGTCAAAAGCAATTTTAATGAATTAAATCCCATAACACAGTTTGCTACAATTTTTGTAACTCTCCGGACCTTGTTCAAAAATGAAGCTTTGCCTCAGGGGAAAGAAAAGCGATGTTGGCCATGTTTGACTTTATTTGAATAACTTTGATTTATAGTTGTTTATGCGCTTATACAAATATGGGCATGATATTCTTCGTCAGGTACAAGTACAAGAGTCATATGCTGACCAGTCTGGTGGCACTACCTCTGGAGGAATTGTTCGTCACGTCAGGATTTGATCTCCTCATGCTCCAATCGAGGCATTAACATCATTGACAAAAAATCAGAACAACTGCATCCCTATTCTCTGACTGTCTTTTTTGATGGATGCCACCAGGCTGACTGGCAGTCTATTGCCAGTTGGAATCCTCTGAGGCCCAGCAATCATCTCCTCCCTTTTCTGACCTGCACAGCCCTTCCCTAGAATCAGCAGAAAGATCAGAGGGCAGAATTGAAACACCCAATTCAAACCTCTCAAACAACTGCACGTGTGCCACGGCCTTGACAATAACATGATTTCTCCTCAGGAGAGCTAATACTGAGAGGGATCCCCTGTGATGATCACACCAGCAGAACATTGCAGGGGAGCTGGTGTGTGATTTCGGAAGCATACGCCATAATCTGTGACTGCTGTACCTCATTGAGAACATGTAACTTAATAAATAGGAGGAGTCGACCATTCGGTCCATCGAGCCTGCTTCGCCATTCAATATGATCATGACTGATCTTGAACTTTGACACCATTTTCCTGCCCCTCCCCGCATGTCCCCGATGCCCTGAGAGACCAAAAATCTGTCTATTCCGGCCTTAAATATAGAACATAGAACATTACAGTGCAGTACAGGCCCTTCGGCCCTCAATGTTGCGCCGACCTGTGAAACCACTCTAAAGCCCCTCTACACTATTCCCTTATCATCCATATGTCTATCCAATGACCATTTGAATGTCCTGAGTGTTGGCGAGTCCACTACTGTTGCAGGCAGGGCATTCCACGCCCTTACAACTCTCTGAGTAAAGAACCTACCTCTGACATCGGTCCTATATCTATCTCCCCTCAATTTAAAACTATGTCCCCTCGTGCTAGCCATCACCATCCAAGGAAAAAGGCTCTCACTGTCCACCCTATCTAATCCTCTGATCATCTTGTATGCCTCAATTAAGTCACCTCTGCACCCTTTCCAATGCTTCCACATCCTTCCTATAATGCGGCGACCAGAATTGCACGCAATACTCCAAATGCGGCCGCACCATAGTGTTGTACAGCTGCAACATGACCTCATGGCTCCGAAACTCAATCCCTCTACCAATAAAAGCTAACACACCGTACGCCTTCTTAACAACCCTCTCAACCTGGGCGGCAACTTTCAGGGATCTATGTACATGGACACCGAGATCTCTCTGCTCATCCACACTGCCAAGAATCTTACCATTAGCCCAGTACTCTGTCCTCCTGTTATTCCTTCCAAACTGAATCACCTCACACCTTTCTGCATTAAACTCCATTTGTCACCTGTTCGTGTGGAGTTTGCACATTCTCCCTGTGTCTGCGTGGGTATCAGCCCCACAACCCAAACATGTGCAGGGTAGGTGGATTGGCCACACTAAATTGCCCCTTAATTGGAAACATTAAAAAAAACATTTTTTTAAAAATGCCACCACCATATTCTCAGGCGATGCATTCTAAATCCGAACCATTTGATGCACAGGGGGTGCTCTTGGGGAAGTTTGTTCCCCCCTGACTCACACCATGGAACTGCGTTGCAGGATAATCCTTTTGTTGCTTGTGTGGGCACCACCGTTCCTGCATTGGGAGTGCTGAGATTCGATGAGAAGTCATGCTAGGAGCAGCATCAGAGAGACTTGTAATGCTGCGCTGCGTTTGAAAGAAACGTGTGAGGCAGGGGTTTGGGGAGGAGCTCGAGAGGAAACTCGTGGCGGAGAGGCTGAGAAGCAGAGCATGGACTGAGAGAGTTAAGTGCCAGTCATGGGAAGAAGCATTGAGAGAGGGCTAGGCACCAGGGGGGCAGTTAGGCCGTGTCGAGGTTTAAATAATTGGCTGCGAGACACTTGATTGCATTTATTATTAAGCAATCACTCTCTTCTATCAGTTATTACAGACTACAACTGAGGCACTAATTCACTCTCTTGCTCCACAATAAATAATGGATGCCCAGCAGTGATTACAAGGCAGCAAACCTGACGAGGAGGCCAGATTAGAGTCGAGACCCCCCCCCCTAGCCTCAAGAGCAAAATTGAAACAAATTTAAAGCATTTGTCTGAACGCCCAGATGAGCTCACTGCCTCAAGTCCTCCATGAGGAGGCTCGATTTGATTTGCTTGCCATGCTCCGAGTCCTGCTGGGCCTGCCCCCTCCTTCACACTGAGAGAAGGCCGACAGGCCCACCCTTGCTGTGGGCTGCTTCAACAATCATTTGCTGTGGGGTCAGGCGATGTGAGTGCGGGAGGGCTCTGGCTCTGCTCGTCTTTTAATCCTTTATTTGATCCCAATGCACATTCCATAATTATCTTTCTGGGGGGGATGTATGTCTTGCACGATGTCCCTGGGTGATCCTGGTTGGAGTTTGGTGATGAGGAGCCGAGTTGAATCAGAGAGAATCCTTGTTTGATTGAGGCTTTCAGAGGTGGCTGGGGTGGGGGCCTAGCTTGCAGTAGTGGTTTGTTGGTGAGCGGGCCCACACCTCGGCGGTGCTGTTGGCATCGGGATGATGGTTTCCGTTGCGTGTGATATTCTGGACGATGATCTCGGCTCCGTGGTGCCAACATTTGCTGCTCAGACAATGGTGGAAGCACAGGAGAGAATCCGGAGGCGGGATTCTCCGTCCCGCCAGCCAGCCAGCCAATGGGGTTTCCTATTGTGGGCATCCCCATGCCGTCGGGAAATCCACGGACGTGAGTGCGCTGCCGGCGAAGCGAAGGATTCCCGCCGGCGGAGAATCCAGCCCCTGGCATTTGGGAGATCAATTTCCCTGGTAGGGGCCTGCCTTTGGTTTGTAGAAATCCTGCTGCGAGGTGTGTCATCTCCTGACTGACTTGGGGAGTGGACCGACAAGGAGTGTTTGTGAGTTTGGTCTCTTGTGCCAAGGGAATGTCCCTTTGGGAGATGGTTCAGTGGTGTCAGTGTGTGGGTGGAGCTGGGCTGTGGCTCTGGGAGTTGGTTTTACTTTCACTTTGGGTTTGGAGCTGGTTTATGGCTCTGAGATTTTACTTCCGTTTTCACATTTGGCTGCTGTAGACTCAGACAGAGAAGTATTTTGGCCTGTCTTTTTATTTTCAATTTTAAAGAGTTATTCCAAGGAAGAAACCCAATGATTATAGTTACCTGCTATTTTGGTAAAAAGGGGTTCATGGGATCTTGTTGAATTGGAACAGTTAAGGGGGAATTTATTAAGGGTTATACATAGATTACTGTAACTGTGTAGGGTCTTTATGTTTGTAGTTGATAATTCTTACTGTGTATGTTTATACAAATGTTAATCTGTGGAACTCTTTGCCACAGAAGGCTGTGGAGGCCAAATCACTGAGTGTCTTTAAGACAGAGATAGGTAGGTTCTTGATCAATAAGGGGATCAGGGGTTATGGGGAGAAAGCAGGAGAATGGGGATGAGAAAAATATCAGCCATGATTGAATGGCGGAGCAGACTCGATGGGCCGAGTGGCCTAATTCTGTTCCTAGGTCTTATGGTCTTATGGTCTTATCTCCTTCGAAGGCCCAGACAGATCATTGTATCCTGGAGAGGATTGGGTTCCTTCTGATTCTTACTTGGGGTTGTTTTTTTTTTGAGCTTTGAGAGGAGGGGAAATGAATAAGGGCGCACACCAGGGTGGGGTTGGTTAATCCTTGTTCGAATTGTTGAAGTGAGTGTTTGTATGCTGTGCCTCTGCGTTGTTGGAGTCCTTCTTCGGTTTGGGGTGGGCTTGATGGGGGAATTTGGCGCCCTCCTCGAAATGGTTGAATATCGCGTTTTCCTGAGAGTCCTCCTCATTGTGGTGGGGTATTCCCGAGGGAGGCAGTGTCTTTGTCTCTGTTGAGATAGAGCTGTCTTATCCCCGAGTATCCTCTTTACAAAGGCGTACCGCGCCGGTCTGTGGATAACGTCCCTGGGCTAAATCGGGCATTCCTCCCTCAGGGATGTTCTCGATCTCTTCACCTGGCTGAGCAGCATACCGTTAGAACCCCCGGTTATGGGGGGAAGGAATAGGTCCCTCTCCCAAGACACCCAATAACTGGGTGTCAATAATTGACGATTCTTCTTCTCTCCGGTAGTGAGGTCTCCCTGGTTGAGGCTGATGGGATTTTTCTCGTGTCGGTGGGTTTGGTGCACTGCCCTGGGTGTGGTCAGTGAGGAGTGGGGCTGGCTGAGTGATGGGTCTTGGTGTGTGCTGGATATATTGACTCCTGTGTGTCAGAGTGCGCTGGACTAGGCCAGATCCAGTGCTGTGGTTGGTATCCTGTTGCCCCCCTTATGCTTAGGATGTCCCTTCTCGAAGGCGCTTATTAGGGACGTCCTGAGAGGCTGGGGTTTTCATTCAATGTCTTTGAATATCCTTGATTGACGAACTCCTTTGGACGAACTCCACGAGGGCCTGGGGTTGAGCCGGGTCCTGTACTATGGTTGATATCCTGTTACCCCCCCCCCCCCCTTATAGTGGGACATTCCCTTGTCTGAACAAGTAATCTTTTCTCCTCTTCATTAATAGGTGGTGGGGTCCGCCAGGAAATACGGACCCGTAGCTGGATCCTGGTCCTCTTTTATCCTGCGACCTTCAGCTTCTGGTAGTTCTCCCTATTTCTTTAAACCCTGTTTCGATTTGGGAGTTGGGAAGTGCTGACTGCATTGACCACAATCTGAATTTATATCTGCTGGCCCCCTCTGTATAAATATGTGAAATGGTGATCCTTCTGTACTCTGCCTGAGGTTCGGGTTAGGTTACATTCCGTGGTATATATAAAAAAAACCTTCTTTGTATTTGTCTATTTTTGTTACGGTGGGATTTTAGAATAGTGTTTGGCTCCTGCAGAGATACAGATGGATCTGTTATCCAAGGGGAGGAGGTTACAGTGTCATTGGTGCCTCTGATATTGCTGGAGTTGAGGGAGATGCGTTCTGGTACGCGCCTGAAGATGGTGTGAAAACCTTGTCCTGAACTCTTGCCGTTGTGAGCAATTACCACGTGGGAAGGTGTGCACTATTTTACAGTGTTTTCATGGCCTGTTCCTTCGCTCCCTTGTTCTCTTGTGCTTGTATGGGCGGCACAGGAGCACAGTGGTTAGCACTGGTGCTTCATAGCTCCAGGGTCCCAGGTTCGATTCCCCGCTGGGTCACTGTCTGTGCGGAGTCTGCACGTTCTCCCCGTGTCTGCGTGGGTTTCCTCCGGGTGCTCCGGTTTCCTCCCACAAGTCCCGAAAGACGTGCTGTTAGGTGAATTGGACATTCTGAATTCTCCCTCTGTGACCCGAACAGGCGCCGGAATGTGGCGACGAGGGGATTTTCACAGTAACTTCATTGCAGTGTTAATGTAAGCCTACTTGTGACACTAATAAAGATTGTTATTTATAGGCACCAAGTTGAGTCTGATAAATGTACTGAGCCAGTTATATTGTTGTTCTCCAGTCCCCCTTTGTATCCATGTATGTTGAGACTTTTATTCTTGCAGAGCTGGAACATTCCAGCTGCTGGTATTTGGTAAAATGTCTGCATGTGAATTTGGAGAGGTGGACAAGGGGGTGGAGAGAACCAGCCAGAATATTGGGCTGGATTCTCCGAACCCCGATGCCGAAATCGCTTCCGGCGCCGGGGCAGAGAATCCAGTTTCACGGCGTGCCGCAAATCCCCTACCTGCAGCCATTGCTCGAGGCCCGCTCTGCTATTCAGCGCCCCAGACCGGCCGAAGCCCCGATGGCGTGGACCACTCGTGGTCCTGCCGGTCGGGATACTGTTGTGGCGGCTGCGGACTCAGTCAGTGACTGCCATGGTCTGGGGCGGGCCAATCGGAAGTCAGGGATGCCTCATAGGGGACAGGGGCCTTTATTGTGCGGGTGGTCCGGGACGGGGGCACTTTTTTGCGGGTCGAGCTCCGCGGTCTGAGTTCGCCATGGAACACGGCACGGCCGCTGCCGTGCGCATGCGCGGCCTCAGACCCGGAAGTGCGGGGCCCGTATCTGCAGCTAAAGCTGCGAGAAATATGCCGGCTCCCTGCTAGCCCCCTGCAGGGCTATGAATATGGGGCCTTTTCACGCCGGTTTTTTTGGTGTGAAACGCCACAGTTTTTATGACAGCATGGGGACTGTTATAACCTGCCTGCTTACCATTGGCTGGGGACTAATGACTATCCCACAATCCTGTGGGAGTATGAGCTTCCCCACTGAGGGGACGGAGAAACCACTAGTAAACTCCAAGTATAAATAAAGCTGGCCAGTTTAGGAAAAAGCAGGAAGGAGTGTGCAGCAAGGGAAGTTGCTGCTGCTGTTATGTATATATGTTATAGTAAATAAATGTTATTACTTTGTATCCTTAAAACTCGTGCTGGATTCTTCGTGGCCCTCACAAAACGGACATAGTCCCAAAAACAGAGAATCTAGCCCATTAACCCTGAAATGATATTTCCTCCCCTGTCTGAAACAAGCTGGGCGGGGCAACAATGGCAACGTTGTTTGTTACTCACATTCACTGGCAATCAGATTGGCAGTCCGCACGTCACATGACACTGTGAAGTCTTGACCATCCGGTGAGTTAAGCCCTGCTAGTTAAGATGACAATGGGTCATTTTATTGACCAAGGAACAAAATGGTGAAGAGTACCATACATGCAAACTTGAAGGCCAAAGCCTTTAGTGCATTCCTTTGCCAACTTAAATTAATGTGCTTCGCCAGATCACTCCTGAGAATTGGTTCGAGCTGGGATTCTGAATGTCATCTTAAAGACACCTAAGCCCTCCAACTGCTACAACATTGGCCTGAGTTTCTAGATTACTGGTCCAATGGCATTACCACTGAGCCACCATCTGTCCTTCTCTGTACTGCATTGGAGTACTCCATGGAAAAGATCCTGGTTTGCTGAGCATGATGGTTACTCTAAGAGCTAGTCGGTAAGGAAAGCTGGAAGAAAATCTTGCATTCATATAGTGCCTTTCAGCCCTCAGGTTTGCCACTTAGAATTCCTGAGGAGGAAACAGGAGATCACAAACCCGAGGAGGAGGAAGAAGGAGATCACAAACTTGACGAGGAAGGACATCACAAACGCAAGGAGGAAGGACGCTACAAACTCGAGGAGCTGGAAGGATGTTACAAACTCAAGGAGGAGGAAGGAAGGACATCACAAACTCGAGGAGGAAGGACATCACAAACTCGGAGGAGGAGGAAGGACGTTACAAACTCAAGGAGCAGGAAGGACATCACAAACTCGGAGGAGGAGGAAGGACGTTTCAAACTCGAGGAGCAGGAAGGACATCACAAACTTGAGGAGGAGGAAGGACATCACAAACTCGAGGAGGAGGAAGGACGTTACAAACTCGAGGAGCAGGAAGGACATCACAAACTTGAGGAGGAGGAAGGACATCACAAACTCGGGGAGGAGGAAGGACATCACAAACTCGAGGAAGAGGAAGGACGTTACAAACTCGAGGAGCAGGAAGGACATCACAAACTCGAGGAAGAAGAAGGACGTTTCAAACTCGAGGAGCAGGAAGGACATCACAAACTCGAGGAAGAGGAAGGACGTTACAAACTCGAGGAGCAGGAAGGACATCACAAACTCGAGGAAGAGGAAGGACGTTACAAACTCGAGGAGCAGGAAGGACATCACAAACTCGAGGAAGAGGAAGGACGTTACAAACTCGAGGAGCAGGAAGGACATCACAAACTCGAGGAGGAGGAAGGACGTTACAAACTCGAGGAGCAGGAAGGACGTTACAAACTCGAGGAGGAGGAAGAACGTTACAAACTCGAGGAGGAGGAAGAATGTTAGAAACTCGAGGAGGAAGGACATCACAAACTCGAGGAGGAGGAAGGACATTGCAAGTTTATGAAAGAGGAAGACCGTATCGATCTTATGAAGTAGGCAGAGTCAAGTCAATGAGAAGAACGAACGGGTTGATTAATTGATAGCCTCACAATAGCAGGAAGCCGGACGCCGCTTGCCGTGTGTTTAGTGAGCAGTAAGTTAACGTTTCAGGTTGAACCCTTTAACAGGGAAGATGATAAAGCGTGACTGCCAAATCATTAAGCAGCCTTTCACATGATGACTGACCTGCTGAGCACTTGCAGCACTCTATATTTTCATAAAGGGAACTAAGGAATATTTTATGATATTTTTCATCTCACTCAATCATTACATTCAGCTAAAAATGCAGTAAAGCAATTTGACAGATTGATGTGACAGAAAAATCAATTCTGTATTTTTTTGCCAATTTTCTCATGCAAGAAAGCGGGGAGATGAGCTTCTAACAAGCATGCTGGTTTTTTGCTGATAGTGGCTTGTTAACAAAATAGTGTTCTCAGAAACAATACGTTCGAAAGCGGCATATTCTTATGACCTTGTTAATACCCCGTGTGTCTAAAGAGGAATTTCAATTCCATGTGATTCCTACGAGAGCTGTGATTGGTCGTATAAAAAGTAAAGTTAAGTTACACTAACACTGCAATGAAGTTACTGTGAAAATCCCCTCGTCGCCACATTCCGGCGCCTGTTCGGGTCACAGAGGGAGAATTCAGAATGTCCAATTCACCTAACCTGCACGTCTTTCGGGACTTGTGGGAGAAAACCGGAGCACCCGGAGGGAACCACGCCAGCGGGAACTCGGCCAGCTGCCGGCAGAGAATCGCCACGGGAGCCTCTTTCAATGGCCCCCGACCGGTGCCACGTCAACCACGCGCGTGCGTGCGACTGGCGGCGATTCTCCGGTCCGCGATCGGGTCTGACGCCCCATTCTCCGCCCGGCGAGGAGGCTCGGAGAACCCCGCCCAAGAGATGTGAGCATTGATGAATATTCTAGACTTTTACTTGACGACCAATGGTGCTTTGGGCATACTTATGTGACACTTGATTTTAATGAGTATCAATGGATGGGCTAGAGTCAATCACAGAATCGTGCAAATGTTTGAAAGAGCAGACTGTACATGATCTGTGGGTAGGCTCTGTACCCTTGGCTGGGTCTTTTCCTGGCGAATTCATCATCTGACCTCTCACCTTTAACCTTCCAACCTCATGCTCCCTCCATTGGTCACCCAATACTTACAGAGCCCCCCCCACACATGGGCTGTTCGCTACCTGATTGAGTGGCAGGTGATGGTTCGTCAAACACCTCTTTTATCCCACTTCCAAAATTTTTATACCTCATAAATGTTCGAGGGAAATGAAAAAACAAACTCACAATTTTTAAAATAGCTCAATGATTTGTTTTCTTTCGTTCGAGTGCAGCAGTGTCCGGGAGATTCATTTTAAATTCTCTGGGTTATAATATGCCTCTAAGGCATATAAGCATTACATCACTAGAAGGGAAATATGTTCTCTGATCCAGTCTCAGTTTCACTTTTGCTTCGAGCAGAGCAGACACACACAGCTCCTAACGTCTTCAAGCTTTATTCCAATGTATAACTGTTCTCATATGTCTAGACATACTAAATGAACCCACAACATGTTTACCCAATTCCTTATGGGAGAGCATTTGGTGCTTATATTATTATACGAACATAACATGGTGTTCAGCAGTGGTAAGACAGGTGGCAGCAAGGTTTCTACACGTGTGATACGGTGAGCAGTCTTAGATCATGCTACATGACAGTTGGGAAGGCAAATGCAATGTTAGCATTCATGTTGAGAGGGCTAGAATACAAGACCAGGGATGTACTTCTGAGGCTGTATAAGGCTCTGGTCAGACTCCATTTGGAGTATTGTGAGCAGTTTTGGGCCCCGTATCTTAGGAAGGATGTGCTGGCCTTGGAAAGGGTCCAGAGGAGGTTCACAAGAATGATCCCTGAAATGAAGAACTTGTCGTATGAGGAATGGTTGAGGACTCTGGGCCTGTGCTCGTTGGAGTTTAGAAGGATGAACGGGGATATTTTTGAAACTTGCAGGATCTTACAGGATACAGTGAGGCCTGGATAGAGTGGACGTGGAGAGGATGTTTCCACTCGTAGGAAAAACTAGAACAAAAGGACACAATCTCAGACTGAAGGGACGATCCTTTAAAACAGAGATGAGGAGGAATTTCTTCAGCCAGAGGGTGGTGAACCTGTGGAACTCTTTGCCGCAGAAGGCTGTGGAGGCCAATTCACTGAGTGTCTTTAAGACAGAGATAGATAGGTTCTTGATTAATAAGGGGATCAGGGGTTATGGGGAGAAGGCAGGAGAATGGGGATGAGAAAATATCAGCCATGATTGAATGGCGGAGGAGGCTCGATGGGCCGAGTGGCCTAATTCTGCTCCTATATCTTATGGTCTTATGACAGGAAATCGCCATGGATGCTTTGGTCAGAGCACAACGAAGTTGCAGCTTTGGAGAGTGCTGAAAACGTGTGACTGCAGAGGAAACCGTTGAAGACAGAGTACTGAGCTAGTGCTCAGGTAAAGAGCCGGTGTGCCACGGGATCCCTCGTGGTGAGGCTAAAGTGCATAACCTGTCAGTCCCGTGAGAGGGACAGCGCATCGAGAGGACTAGCCTCGGGTCAGCTCATTCGAGAAAGGCGAGTGAGCAGGGTGTGGGCCGGATCGATAGCGAGCGAGGGAGAGTCAATCAAACAAAAACAGAGAACATAGAACGATACAGCGCAGTACAGGCCCTTCGGCTCACGATGTTGCACCGAAACAAAAGCCATCTAACCTACACTATGCCATTATCATCCATATGTTTATCCAATAAACTTTTAAATGCCCTCAATGTTGGCGAGTTCACTACTGTAGCAGGTAGGGCATTCCACGGCCTCACTACTCTTTGCGTAAAGAACCTACCTCTGACCTCTGTCCTATATCTATTACCCTTCAGTTTAAAGTTATGTCCCCTCGTGCCAGCCATATCCATCCGCGGGAGAAGGCTCTCACTGTCCACCCTATCCAACCCCCTGATCATTTTGTATGCCTCTATTAAGTCTCCTCTTAACCTTCTTCTCTCCAACGAAAACAACCTCAAGTCCATCAGCCTTTCCTCATAAGATTTTCCCTCCATACCAGGCAACATCCTGGTAAATCTCCTCTGCACCCGCTCCAAAGCCTCCACGTCCTTCCTATAATGCGGTGACCAGAACTGTACGCAATACTCCAAATGCGGCCGTACCAGAGTTCTGTACAGCTGCAACATGACCTCCTGACTCCGGAACTCAATCCCTCTACCAATAGAGGCCAACACTCCATAGGCCTTCTTCACAACCCTATCAACCTGGGTGGCAACTTTCAGGGATCTATGTACATGGACACCTAGATCCCTCTGCTCATCCACACTTCCAAGAACTTTACCATTAGCCAAATATTCTGCATTCCTGTTATTCCTTCCAAAGTGAATCACCTCACACTTCTCTACATTAAACTCCATTTGCCACCTCTCAGCCCAGCTCTGCAGCTTATCTATATCCCTCTGTAACCTGCTACATCCTTCCACACTATCGACAACACCACCGACTTTAGTATCGTCTGCAAATTTACTCACCCACCCTTCTGCGCCTTCCTCTAGGTCATTGATAAAAATGACAAACAGCAACGGCCCCAGAACAGATCCTTGTGGTACTCCACTTGTGACAGAACTCCATTCTGAACATTTCCCATCAACCACCACCCTCTGTCTTCTTTCAGCTAGCCAATTTCTGATCCACATCTCTAAATCACCCTCAAGAGAAAAATCCGGCCAGCAAATATTGTGATTATAACGGACGGCTTCAGGAGTTGCTGAACAATAAATTGAATAAAGAGCAAAGATGTCATTGCCCTGTGCCACCACAACCCGTCCTGGTGGGCAGAGCTTCACAAAAACACACCAAAACATCTACAGCGACCTTCATACCAGGTACTACCACAGAAGAAGGTCAAAGGGATAGTGTCAGAAAGCCCACAGAACTGCCCAGTTTGAACTGGGATGCAGCTGACTTACTCTCCAAATTCAAAATGTTTAAAGAGCTCTGGATTCTTGATTTCAGTGCGTCTGAAGTAGACGAACAAGCCATCAAAATTCACTGAGCAACTGGGAATGAAGGTCGACACAGGCCGCACACATCAGGATTAACATTGGCCATTGGCAACGGCAGTGCACAAGGGCAAAGGTTGATGCAGCTACAAAGAGCCATGTACCGATCCAAACAGACTGTTCACTACAGGTACCTTTAAACAATAAGAATGACCAACTAGTATCCCGTCAGAAATATATACATGAGGTGATTGACAAACTAGAAAATGACGATGATGTGAACATTAAAATGAAGGGTACTGAACGCTGTGGTATTATCATAACTATCAAAATTGCAAGGATTAATGTAGTGTCGAGAGTAGCCACTAGAGGGAGCTACAGTTACAACTATATAAGACAGTGATGCTAAGCCTTGGGGGAGAGTGTGTTTAGGAGGTTGCTAGTGAAGGTCAGATGAACAGGTAATGTAAGTAAGTGCAGATCATAGTTTAAACCAGTCGTGAGATTAGCTGTAGATAAGTGTAGTTTAGATGGTATCAATCAACTGTGTATTCTTAAGACGTACGTGTCAAATCCAAGTTAGGAGTGTTAATAAATTTAAATTAAAGCTATTTTGTGTTCTTTGTGAACACTATGCCAACCAGCCTGAAATAAGCAACACAAAGATAACCACAAACACATGTTTCACACCGTGAACTTCGAAAACATAGATGTTAGCTCACCTTCCAAAGTGTTTGCCAAGATTCAAATTATCTGTCATTAGAAAGTTGGGAACTATTCGGCATTGACCAAGATTAACACAGGGGCAAGTGTCAACCTACGACCCCTGTGAATTCTAAGAGACATGCATCCAGAGATGTGGCAGGCCATGGCGAAACCTACAGTTGTGAAATTTTCAGCATGCAACGGTTAACTAATTTCATGTGCAGGATCCATAGTCCTGGAGTGCAAGTCTAATTAATCCTCCTGGGTGTCACAGATAGAACATAGAACATAGAAAATACAGCACAGAACAGGCCCTTCGGCCCACGATGTTGTGCCGAACCTTTGTCCTAGATTAATCATAGATTATCATTGAATTTACAGTGCAGAAGGAGGCCATTCGGCCCTTTGAGTCTGCACCGGCTCTTGGAAAGAGCACCCTACCCAAACTCAACACCTTCACCCAACACCAAGGGCAATTTGGACATTAAGGGCAATTTATCATTGGCCAATTCACCTAACCTGCACATCTTTGGATTGTGGGAGGAAACCGGAGCACCCGGAGGAAACCCACGCAGACACGGGGAGGACGTGCAGACTCCGCACAGTCAGTGACCCAAGCCGGAATCGAACCTGGGACCCTGGAGCTGTGAAGCAATTGTGCTATCCACAATGCTACCGTGCTGCCCTTGAGAACAAATAAATCTACACTATATCATTTAACCGTAATCCATGTACCTATCCAATAGCTGCTTGAAGGTCCCTAATGTTTCCGACTCAACTACTTCCACAGGCAGTGCATTCCATGCCCCCACTACTCTCTGGGTAAAGAACCTACCTCTGATATCCCTCCTATATCTTCCACCTTTCACCTTAAATTTATGTCCCCTTGTAATGGTTTGTTCCACCCGGGGAAAAAGTCTCTGACTGTCTACTCTATCTATTCCCCTGATCATCTTATAAACCTCTATCAAGTCGCCCCTCATCCTTCTCCGTTCTAATGAGAAAAGGCCTAGCACCCTCAACCTTTCCTCGTAAGACCTACTCTCCATTATAGGCAACATCCTGGTAAATCTTCTTTGCACCTTTTCCAAAGCTTCCACATCCTTCCTAAAATGAGGCGACCAGAACTGTACACAGTACTCCAAATGTGGCCTTACCAAAGTTTTGTACAGCTGCATCATCACCTCACGGCTCTTAAATTCAATCCCTCTGTTAATGAACGCGAGCACACCATAGGCCTTCTTCACAGCTCTATCCACTTGAGTGGCAACTTTCAAAGATGTATGAACATAGACCCCAAGATCTCTCTGCTCCTCCACATTGCCAAGAACTCTACCGTTAACCCTGTATTCCGCATTCATATTTGTCCTTCCAAAATGGACAACCTCACACTTTTCAGGGTTAAACTCCATCTGCCACTTCTCAGCCCAGCTCTGCATCCTATCTATGTCTCTTTGCAGCCGACAACAGCCCTCCTTACTATCCACAACTCCACCAATCTTCGTATCATCTGCAAATTTACTGACCCACCCTTCAACTCCCTCATCCAAGTCATTAATGAAAATCACAAACAGCAGAGGACCCAGAACTGATCCCTGCGGTACGCCACTGGTAACTGGGATCCAGGCTGAATATTTGCCATCCACCACCACTCTCTGACTTCTATCGGTTAGCCAGTTCGTTATCCAACTGGCCAAATTTCCCACTATCCCATGCCTCCTTACTTTCTGCAGAAGCCTACCATGGGGAACTTTATCAAATGCCTTACTAAAATCCATGTACACTACATCCACTGCTTTACCTTCATCCACATGCTTGGTCACCTCCTCAAAGAATTCAATAAGATTTGTAAGGCAAGACCTACCCCTCACAAATCCGTGCTGACTATCCCTAATCAAGCAGTGTCTTTCCAGATGCTCAGAAATCCTATCCTTCAGTACCCTTTCCATTACTTTGCCTACCACCGAAGTAAGACTAACTGGCCTGTAATTCCCAGGGTTATCCCTAGTCCCTTTTTTGAACAGGGGCACGACATTCGCCACTCTCCAATCCCCTGGTACCACCCCTGTTGACAGTGAGGACGAAAAGATCATTGCCAACGGCTCTGCAATTTCATCTCTTGCTTCCCATAGAATCCTTGGATATATCCCGTCAGGCCCGGGGGACTTGTCTATCCTCAAGTTTTTCAAAATGCCCAACACATCTTCCTTCCTAACAAGTATTTCCTCGAGCTTACCAATCTGTTTCACACTGTCCTCTCCAACAATATCGCCCCTCTCATTTGTAAATACAGAAGAAAAGTACACGTTCAAGACCTCTCCTATCTCTTCAGACTCAATACACAATCTCCCGCTACTGCCCTTGATCGGACCTACCCTCGCTCTAGTCATTCTCATATTTCTCACATATGTGTAAAAGGCCTTGGGGTTTTCCTTGATCCTACCCGCCAAAGATTGTTCATGCCCTCTCTTAGCTCTCCTAATCCCTTTCTTCAGTTCCCTCCTGGCTATCTTGTATCCCTCCAATGCCCTGTCTGAACCTTGTTTCCTCAGCCTTACATAAGTCACCTTTTTCCTCTTAACAAGACATTCAACCTCTCTTGTCAACCATGGTTCCCTCACTCGACCATCTCTTCCCTGCCTGACAGGGACATACATATCAAGGACACGTAGCACCTGTTCCTTGAACAAGTTCCACATTTCATTTGTGTCCTTCCCTGCCAGCCTATGTTCCCAACTTATGCACTTCAATTCTTGTCTGACAACATCGTATTTACCCTTCCCCCAATTGTAAACCTTGCCCTGTTGCACGTACCTATCCCTCTCCATTACTAAAGTGAAAGTCACAGAATTGTGGTCACTATCTCCAAAATGCTCCCCCACTAACAAATCTATCACTTGCCCTGGCTCATTACCCAGTACTAAATCCAATATTGCCCCTCCTCTGGTCGGACAATCTACATACTGCGTTAGAAAAGCTTCCTGGACACACTGCACAAACACCACCCCATCCAAACTATTTGATCTAAAGAGTTTCCACTCAATATTTGGGAAGTTAAAGTCGCCCATGACTACTACCCTATGACTTCTGCACCTTTCCAAAATCTGTTTCCCAATCTGTTCCTCCACATCTCTGCTACTATTGGGGGGCCTATAGAAAACTCCTAACAAGGTGACTGCTCCTTTCCTATTTCTGACTTCAACCCATACTACCTCAGTCTTACATCATGGAAACCAAAGGCCCAGCAATTGCAGATCTACCAGCATGCCGTGACTTCACGTGAGTAACAACACATGGAATCAGTCCGACATCACAAGGCAGATCAACCTCATAAACTACTCCTCTCACCTCAGTTCATGGCCTAACATCAGAATATCCAGAATGTTTTGACAAAATTGGGAGTTTCAAGGGAGCTGCAACATTACGCTTCCAGGAGAATGCAAGTCTGTTAATTGATCCACCACGCAAGTGCAGCATCCACATACAAGACAAATTGAAAGCAAAACTAGGCAGAATTGAGAAACATGGAATGATCAGAAGGGTACAAGAGCACACAGGCTGGTACAGCTCAATTACATGTGTCATAAAGAAGGATGGATCCTTGAAGCTGTGCCCCAATCCATGACATCCAAATGAAGCTCTGAAATGTCATCTTCACAAAATACCCACATTAGAAGAATTCAGTCCGAGTTTTGCAGGCGCAAATTTCTTCTCAATGCTAGATGGTACGCATGGTTACTGGTCAATATATCTTGTGCAAAGGTCCCAAGAGCTTACTCCATACTACATGCCACACCCCATTCAGACGATACTGCTTCCTTTTGGGCTGCTGGCCATGATCTCTTTCAAGCTCACGTGACTGCATTAGAACAAAGAACAAAGAAAATTACAGCACAGGAACAGGCCCTTCGGCCCTCCCAGCCTGTGCCGATCCAGATCCTTTATCTAAACCTGTCACCTATTTTCCAAGGATCTACTTCCCTCTGTTCCTCGCCCGTTCATATATCTGTCTAGATGCATCTTAAATGATGCTATCGTGCCCGCCTCTACCACCTCCGCTGGCAAAGCGTTCCAGGCACCCACCACCCTCTGTGTAAAAAACTTTCCACGCACATCTCCCTTAAACTTTCCCCCTCTCACCTTGAAATCGTGACCCCTTGTAATTGACACCCCCACTCTTGGAAAAAGCTTGTTGCTATCCACCCTGTCCATACCTCTCATAATTTTGTAGACCTCAATCAGGACCCCCTCAACCTCCGTCTTTCCAACGAAAACAATCCTAATCTACTCAACCTTTCTTCATAGCTAGCACCCTCCATACCAGGCAACATCCTGGTGAACCTCCTCTGCACCCTCTCTAAAGCATCCACATCCTTCTGGTAATGTGGCGACCAGAACTGCATGCAGTATTCCAAATGCGGCCTAACCAAAGTCCTATACAACTGTAACATGACCTGCCGACTCTTGTACTCAATACCCCGTCCGATGAACGCAAGCATGCCTTCTGGACCACTCTATCGACCTGCGTTGCCACCTTCAGGGTGCAATGGATCTGAACTCCCAGATCTCTCTGTACATCAATTTTCCCCAGGGGCAGCACGGTAGCCTTGTGGATAGCACAATTGCTTCACAGCTCCAGGGTCCCAGGTTCGATTCCCGGCTTGGGTCACTGTCTGTGCGGTGTCTGCATGTCCTCCCCGTGTCTGCGTGGGTTTCCTCCGGGTGCTCCGGTTTCCTCCCACAGTCCAAGGATGTGCAGGTTAGGTGGATTGGCCATGATAAATTGCCCTTAGTGTCCAAAATTGCCCTTAGTGTTGGGTGGGGTTACTGGGTTATGGGGATAGGGTGGCGGTGTTGACCTTGGATAGGGTGCTCGTTCCAAGAGCCGGTGCAGACTCGATGGGCCGAATGGCCTCCTTCTGCACTGTAAATTCGATGATTCTATGATTCTATGACTCTTCCATTGACCGTATAGTCTGCTCTTGAATTGGATCTTCCAAAATGCATCACCTCGCATTTGCTTGGATTGAACTCCATCTGCCATTTCTCTGCCCAACTCTCCAATCTATCTATATTTTGCTGTATTCTCTGACAGTCCCCCTCGCTATCTGCAACTCCACCAATCTTAGTATCATCTGCAAACTTGCTAATCAGACCACCTATACCTTCGTCCAGATCATTTATGTGTATCACAAACAACAGTGGTCCGAGCACGGATCCCTGTGGAACACCACTAGTCACCTTTCTCCATTTTGAGACACTCCCATCCACCACTACTCTCTGTCTCCTGGTGCCCAGTCAGTTCTTTATCCATCTAGCTAGTACACCCTGAACCCCATACGACTTCACTTTTGCCATGGGAAACTTTATCAAACGCCTTACTGAAGTCCATGTATATGACATCTACAGCCCTTCCCTCATCAATTAATTTTGTCACTTCCTCAAAGAATTCTATAAGGTTTGTAAGACATGACCTTCCCTGCACAAAACCATGGTGCCTATCACTGATAAGTCTATTTTCTTCCAAATGTGAATAGATCCTATCCCTCAGTATCTTCTCCAACAGTTTGCCTACCACTGACGTCAAGCTCACAGGTCTATAATTCCCTGGATTATCCCTGCTACCCTTCTTAAACAAAGGGACAACATTAGCAATTCTCCAGTCCTCCGGGACCTCACCCGTGCTCAAGGATGCTGCAAAGATATCTGTTAAGGCCCCAGCTATTTTGCCCCTCGCTTCCCTCAGTAACCTGGGATAGATCCCATCCGGACCTGGGGACTTGTCCACCTTAATGCCTTTTATGATACCCAAAACTTCCCCCTTCCTTATGCTGACTTGACCTAGAGTATTTAAACATCCATCCTTAGCCTCAACATCCGTCATGTCCCTCTCCTTGGTGAATGCCGATGCAAAGTACTCAGTAAGAATCTCACCCATTTCCTCTGACTCCACGCACATATTCCCTCTTTTGTCTTTGAGTGGGCCAATCCTTTCTCTAGTTACCCTCTTGCTCCTTATATACGAATAAAAGGCTTTGGGATTTTCCTTAACCCTGTTAGCCAAAGATATTTCATGCACTTTATCAGAAAGTAAGCATATTGCAAATGAGTTACGGAGGGAACAAAGTAAGAACATGACCATAATCTGCACTCATTGATGCAATGAAGGATTGGTGTTCAACAGTCAGAAATGTGAATCAAAGTACAGCATATTAATTTTTTATTTAAGCGCTGGCATATATATACTGATCCAAGTAAAATAGAGGATATTAAAGTCATCCGAACTCCGCAAAATAAGGACAGTCTCTGATGATGTCTAGATCTCGTTAACGTCTTGTTTCCATACATTCCCTCTTTCGCTCAAAAATCTTCATCACAATGGGAATTGTTGAGGAAGGATGTGCCTTTCCTGTGCCATGAAGATTACCAATGCCTCTTTGAAGCAGTGAAACAATCATTATAAGAAGCACTGACATTGTAACTTTACCACCCAACGGAGACAGAGAAAGGTCTGGGAGCATGCATACTGCAAAAAGGCAAACCGACTTGTAACATTTGCTACAAAATCTCTGTCTATAATGCAATCCAACTGCTCCAACGTCAAGCTGGAAACATTAGTTTCAGTGTTTGACATCATTTCGTGTTCATATCAATCTATTTGGCAAAAGATTTTTAGTAGAGACTGACCACAAGCCATTGGAGATGATTTGACGCAAAGCCATTGACCAGTGCATTGCCAAGATTGATCAAGATTCAATGTTACGACTATGAGATTAGGTACAAGTCAGCTAACGTAATGATCATACTTAGCAGATTGCCTAACCCAGTGAAAACAGAAGACATATCCTGAGAGCTACAAGTTGACTGAACTTGGATGTGTTCTCCAAAATGACCTGGTACATTTTGCAAATTCCAGTCGCTAACGAGACGAAACGTTGAAAGATTCCACATTACACAAACTGTGGGACTACTGCCTCCTTCATGTCAGCGTCTCTATCTCCATTCGGTTCTGTAACGAGCTGCGCAGGCTTCGAGTGAGGCACCAGTGGAAGATTGTGAGGACTACCTTCCTTTGTCTCTGGTCTCTGTGGCTGTAGAAATGTCTTCTGGACCGAACGTGGTCTACATGTTTGCGCTGGAGACGACCCTGGGCTTGCACCTGGTAAGATATAGGGCCCGTTTGGTGAAAGATTACACCAGGAATCCACTGGGCACCACCAGCAAAATTTCGAACGCTCACTGGGTCACCGGGCGCCAACTGCCGAATCGGCCGATGCCGAGAAAATCCCTATCCCTGCCGTTCTTGTGTGCGGCGTACTTTTGCGCCAATGTCCGGGAAAACCATACTAAGGCGGGTGCGAAGTCTCCGGCCCATTAGGAGTTCTGCGGGAGCTACCCCAGTCACCGCATGGGGGGGTGGTCCTATACGTAAACAAAAAGCGAGCCAGTCTTGTGTCCATTGATCCGTAAGACTGCTTCTTTAGGCCTCTTTTGAATGTCTGCACTGCGCGCTCTGCCAACCCATTTGAAGCCAGGTGGTAAGGGGCAGTGCGGATATGGCGTATGCCGTTCATCTTCGTGAACCTCGCAAACTCCTCACTCGTGAATGGAGTGCCATTATCCGTGACCAGCACCTCGGGGAGGCCATGCGTACCAAACGACAAACGCATCTTTTCAATTGTTGCGCAGGACGTTGTCCCCTGCATCTTATGCACCTCTAGCCATTTAGACTGGGCGTCAATTAATAGAAGGAACATGGATCCTTGAAAAGGGCCTGCGAAATCTGCATGCAAGCGTGCCCAAGGCCGCCCTGGCCATTCCCAGTGATGTAGGGGCGCGGCCGGCGGAAGCTTCTGATGCTCCTGGCAAATGGAGCAGTTTTGGGCCACCTTCTCAATGTCGGTGCCGAGGCCTGGCCACCAGACATAACTCCGGGCCAACATTTTCATTTTGGTCACACGATAGTCACAGTACTCCGCAATCCTGTGTAGCCTGGATAGAAAATTGGCAAGGGATTCTCCAGGGGTCCTCTCAGCGGTATTAAACCGGTAACGCTGGACTATCGTGGACGGGGTTGGGTTAAAATGTTGCCCCACTATATGCACAACTTCATCAAACGTTTTGGTGTCCGGCGCAGCTGGGTACGTAAGGCTCCTAATCACCCCAAACGTATGCGGGCCGCAGGCGGTGAGCAATATGACCACCTGGCGCTCATTTTCGGTGATATTGTTTGCCCGGAAATAGTAATGCATCCGTTGTGTGTACTGGTTCCAGCTTTCCAGCGCAGCATCAAAAACACCCAAACGTCCGTACAGAGGCATGGTATAATAGAAAACAACTTCCAACCTGTATCCAACAAAAGTCCAGGGAGGTGGCTTCAGCAGTGTAGACAGCTATTCACTTTAACCTTCGTCGCCAGTTTTGTGAGGGCCACGAAGAATCCAGCACGAGTTTTAAGGATACAAAGTAATAACATTTATTTACAATAACATATATATATATATAACAGCAGCAGCAACTTCCCTTGCTGCACACTCCTTCCTGCTGGTTCCTAAACTGGCCAGCTTTATTTATACTAGGAGTTTACTAATGGTTTCTCCGCCCCCTCATTGGGAAAGCTCATACTCCCACAGGATTGTGGGATTGTCATTAGTCCCCAGCCAATGGTAAGTAGGCAGGTTATAACACCATGTCAACACAAAGAACCACTGACTCCATGTGAAGATCCTGCACATCCTGGGCCCAAAATTGCATCAGAGCTCTTTCATGTCCAAGGTTTTGGCTTCATTGTAATTGTTGATTGCTTTATCAAGTACCCCAATATTCGGAAATTGTACAATATGTAAAGCACAACTGTTCCGCACGGTCTCCTAGTTCCAGTTCGTTTGGTGTGCCGAAAGAGATCATGACGGATAACAGGCCGCAATTTATTCGTAAGCCAGATCAGGATACGTGATAGATGCTCCTTAACTACTGTATAGTCCTATTGTATCTAGGACAACCCTCTAAGAATGACAATCCCACCGATCACTGAACAGTGAAAGAAACAAGTTACCAATACAAGATCTGTGCTTTAGAGATTCATTGATCCATCAGTTCTGGACATGTTCTGTGGAAAGCAGAGGCCTGATGAACTAAATGGTCTCCTCTGCATGAGTTGCAAAAGGTTGGTTTGCAGGTTGCAACAGGTGATTAAGAAGGCAAATGGAATGTTGTCCTTCATTGCTAGACGGATGGAGTTTAAAAACAGGGAGGTTATGTGCTGTATAGGGTGCTGGTGAGGCCACACCTGGAGTATTGTGGACCGTTTTGGTCTCCTTACTTGAGAAAGGATGTACTGGCACTGGAGGGGGTGCAGAGGAGATTCACGAGGTTGATTCCGGAGTTGAGAGGATTGGCTTATGAGGGGAGACTGAGTAAACTGGGACTGTACTCATTGGAATTTGGAAGAATGAGGGGGGATCTTATAGAAGCATATAAAATTATGAAGAGTATCGATAAGATAGAAGCAGGGAGGTTGTTTCCACTGGCGGGTGAAACTAGAACGAAGGGTCATAGCCTCAAAATAAGGGGGAGCAGATTTAGGACTGAGTTGAGGAGGAGCTTCTTCAGCTAAAGGGTTGTGAATCTGTCGAATTCCCTGCCCAGTGAAGCAGTTGAGGCGACCTCGTTGAATGTTTTTAAGGCAAAGATAGATAGATTTTTGAACAGTAAAGGAATTAAGGGTTATGGTGAGCGGGCGGGTAAGTGGAGCCGAGTCCACAAAAAGATCAGCCATATTGACTGGCGGAGCAGACTCGAGGGGACAGATGGCCTACTCCTGCTCCTAGTTATTATGTTCTTATGTCCTCTGCAGCATCCCCCTTTCTTTTTGAAGATACTTTCCCTCTTCCAATGATCCATGCTTTCTCATTTGTCTGCACCAAACGAATTGTTGTTTAGAATAAGCCAGATATCATATGTAAATAGGGTGTCCTTTCCACACTTAGGGTTGTGAACCATCCAGGATTGTCCTGAGGTTCCTGGGAATTTAAGATGAATCTCCAGGACACTGCTATGAGCAAACACAAGAGAAAAATCATCGGGTTATTAAAACAGTTTTTTTTAATTCCCTTGAACGATTGTGAGGTATTAAAATCTTACAAACGGGATAAAAGAGTTGTTTGACCATTGCCTGCCATCCAATGGGCCTCTATAAGGATTAATGATATAAGCACCAATTGCTTATGAGGGATTGGGCAAATACGTGAGTTAATTTATTAAGACTCGACAAGTGAGACACAGTGGTTGGCACTACTGCCTCACAGCGCCATGGACCCGGGTTCAATTCCGGCCTTGGGTGACTGTCTGTGTGGAGTTTGCACTTTCTCCCCGTGTCTGCGTGGGTTTCCTCTGGGTGCTCCGGTTTCCTCCCACAGTCCAAAGATGTGCAGGTTAGGTGGATTGGCCATGATCAATTGCCCTTAGTGTCCATTGATGTGCAGGTTAGGTGATTGACCATGCTAAATTGTCCCTTAGTGTCCAAAGATGTGCAGGTTAGGTGGATTGACCATGCTAAATTGTCCCTTAGTGTCCAAAGATGTACAGGTTAGGTGGATTGACCATGCTAAATTGTCCCTTAGTGTCCAAAGATGTGCAGGTTAGGTGGATTGACCATGCTAAATTGTCCCTTAGTGTCCAAAGATGTGCAGGTTAGGTGGATTGACCATGCTAAATTGCCCCTTAGTGTCCAAAGATGTGCAGGTTAGGTGGATTGACCATGCTAAATTGCCCCTTAGTGTCAAAGATGTGCAGATTAGGTGGATTCAGCATGCTAAATTGCCCCTTAGTGTCAAAGATGTGCAGGTTAGGTGGATTGGTCATGATAAATTGCCCCTCAGTGTCCAACGATTAGCTGAGATAACGGGATGGTGTGGTGGAGTGGGCCTGGGTAAGGTGTTCTTTCAGAGGGTTGGTGCAGATTTGATGGGCCGAATGGCCTCCTTCTGCACTGTAGGGATTCTATGAACAGTTATACATACGTATAAATCTTGAACACATCAGAGCTGTGTGTTTGTGCTCTGTTCTAATTAAAAGTGAAACTAAATTGGATCACAGGATACAAGTCCTGAAAGACGTGCTTGTTAGGTGAATTGGACATTCTGAATTCTCCCTCTGCGTACCCGAACAGGCGCCGGAATGTGGCGACTAGGGGCTTTTCACAGTAACTTCATTGCAGTGTTAATGTAAGCCTACTTGTGACACTAATAAAGATTATTAATAATAAAGATCATTATTATTATTCCCTTTCTAATGGTGTCATGCTGCTATCCCTTGAAGGCATATTACAACATCCCCCTTTAGAACATAGAACATAGAACATAGAACAATACAGCGCAGTACAGGCCCTTCGGCCCACGATGTTGCACCGAAACAAAAGCCATCTAACCTACACTATGCCATTATCATCCATATGTTTATCCAATAAACTTTTAAATGCCCTCAATGTTGGCGAGTTCACTACTGTAGCAGGTAGGGCATTCCACGGCCTCACTACTCTTTGCGTAAAGAACCTATCTCTGACCTCTGTCCTATATCTATTACCCCTCAGTTTAAAGTTATGTCCCCTCGTGCCAGCCATTTCCATCCGCGGGAGAAGGCTCTCACTGTCCACCCTATCTAACCCCCTGATCATTTTGTATGCCTCTATTAAGTCTCCTCTTAACCTTCTTCTCTCCAACGAAAACAACCTCAAGTCCATCAGCCTTTCCTCATAAGATTTTCCCTCCATACCAGGCAACATCCTGGTAAATCTCCTTTCTTTTTCTATGAAACAACTGGCCTCCCCTGCATATACTCAATGGACACAACCTGTTTGCAGGAACACCACGAGACTCGTAGCAGCTTTCGCCGTTGAGTGCTGCCCTGTGTAAATTATGGAATGGTTCTGGTTGTCGAACTCTGTCCATCCTATTCCTGTTTGCGCAATACCTGGTTTATCTTAAACAAAAAAAAGTTTGGTGCTGACAAATGAGAAAGCATGGATCCAGAGGAGACCATTTACTTCATCAGACCTGTCCTTTCCACAGAACATGTCCAATCTCCTCCATCATTACCTCTTGATAGGCCTTAGCAGAGAGCGAGGGCTACGTCAGACAGGTCTATGGGGCCCGATTAGAGGGAGAGGAGCTGAAAACAAGGTTGTCTCCCTCCATTAGAGGACCCTCAGAGCCATTACCGCTGAGTCCCAAAGCCACGCTGGATAAGGAGGCAGATGAAGCTAGAAAGGGCAAAAACCCTTCCAGAAATTAGCCTTTAAAATTTCCCCGTTATTCCTTTCAATAATCAGAAAATTGGGAGGGCTCCACATCAGGCCCACTGGACCCCATGCAGTGGGTTGTCTGATCTCTGCTTGGAGCCCCCAACATATAAAACATCCAGAAACCCCCATTCCATTGCCCCTCACAACCAGTCAGCAAGACCGTGAGAGATCGCCTGGAATTACGACGAAACAGTGTCTCATTTGCATCAGTGTTCTGCGATAATTTCCGTACAGCGCTTATTGCACAGTTCCTTTTTACTTTGATTTCCATGATTCATCATATTGGTCTGCTGACAATATCTGTATCAGGTTACCCTAAAACAACCGATCGAGCAAGAAATCAGATACCCTGATATCCTGCCAGAGTTACCAGTCCAGATCTGCTTGCCCTGTAAGAGTCAGCAGATATTCTTGTCACAGAAGGAACTTCACCCTAGACCGAGGCAGCAATTTACCTCCTTTTCCCTCCGCACACCTAAAATGCCAAAAGTCACATCATTTGTCTTTCTCTAGTGATCTTCACCTCGTTGTGGTTTTTTATATACGGGAGTGTCCAGAACCCTGGAACATCAGACTGGAGCTGACTTTTATCCTGATCATTTATTATAGAATTTACAGTACAGAAGGAGGCCATTCGGCCCATTGAGTCTGCAACGGCCCTTGGAAAGAGCACCCCACTTAAGCCCACATCTCCACCCTATCCCTGCAACCACACCTAACCTTTTTGGACACTAAGGGACAATTTAGCATGGCCAATCCACCTAACCTGCACATTTTTGGACTGTGGGAGGAAACCGGAGCACCCGGGGGAAACCCATGCAGACACGGGGAGAACGTGCAGGCTCCGCACAGAGAGTGACCCAAGTCGGGAATCGAACTTGGGACCCTGGAGCTGTGAAGCAACGGTGCTAACCACTATGGTACAATTTGTCCACAGTTTATGGAAATGAAATTCCAAGATATCTCCACTCCTCTAATTCCGGCCTCTTAAACATACCTAATTTTAATCGTGCCGTCAATTGCCTCGACCCCAAGCAGCATGGTGGGCGGCATGGTAGCACAGTGGGTAGCACTGTTGCTTCACAGCTCCAGGGTCCCGGGTTCGATTCCCACCTTGGGTCACAGTCGGTGCGGAGTCTGCACGTTCTCCCCATGTCTGCGTGGGTTTCCTCCGGGTGCTCCGGTTTCCTCCCATAAGTCCTGAAAGACATGCTATTAGGTAAGTTGGACATTCTGAATTCTCCCTCTGTGACCCGAACAGGCGCCGGAATGTGGCGACTAGAGGCTTTTCACAGTAACTTCATTGCAGTGTTAGTGTAAGCCTAGTTGCGAAACTAATGAATATTATTATTAAAAGCTCTAGAATTCTCTCCATAAATGTCTCTCTCTCTCTCCTTTAAGAAACTCCTTTAAACTGATCTCTTTAACTAAACCTTTGGTCATCTGATCATCTCCTTTTGTGGATCGGTGTCATACTTTGTATTATAATGTTCCTGTGAAGCATTTTGGGATGTTTTATTCCATGAAATGTGAGATAGAAATAAGTTGTTGTTGTTATGGGTAAATAAGCGGTAATTGTAATTGTCCAGAGGTGTGCTGAGGCTAACCACGTCTGGGTTTTCGTCCCAGAATTATTTTTCTTTCATGGGATGTGGGTGTCGCTGGTTATGGCAACATTTGTTGCCCCTTCCTAATTGCCCTTCAACAATTGTCATTTCAGGGGCCATTTTATGAGCCAACCACATTGCTGTGGGTCTGGAGTCACATGTAGGCCAGACCAGGTAAGGACGGCAGATTTCCCTCAATAAACGACAGCAGTGAACCAGAAGGTTTTTTACGACAATCGATGATGGTTTTGTGGTCATCGTTAGACTTTTAATTCCAAATTTCTATTCAATTCAAATGTCACCAGCGGCCATGGTGGGATTCGAACCTGGGACCGCAGAACATTACCCTGGGTCTCTGGATTACTGGTCCAGGGAGAATACTGATCCGCCACCGCCTCCCCTCCAGCACTCCGGGCAAAATAAATCTGGAGGCGTGGCCCATCACCCTGTCACGCAAGTGGGGCAGGGCCGGGAAAAGCCGGGATCGGAGTGCTCACTTTCTGTTTGCGCAATTAACTCTGTTTCTCCCTCCAGCGGTGCTGGCTATCTGCTGAGTATTTATGGCATTTTCTGTCTATATTTCAGATTTCCAGCATCCATGGTATTTTGGCCTTGTTGAAGGTTACATTGATTGGGTTAGATGAAGTAGAATGGGAGGAGGGTTTGTGCAAAGCGTAAACACGGCCTGCTTCTGTGCTGTGAAAACAAAGCATTCATCGAAAGGTGATTGCAATGTATTTAATGGTACTTTTGTGTATTGTTGGAACCAAGTGTAGCCCCTCATAGTCCAATTTTGCACTATCAGCATAAATTCTTCGATAGCATGAATCTGGCAATCAGCCTGCCAGAACAGTGGACGGATCAAAATGGGCCTGTCAATCAGTGCAAAACTCTCCAGCATTCCCCTCGAGCCCCAGGAATGAACGATTAACTTCCTGGAAGAACCCAGGAGAAAAACTATTGGGGCATTTGAGAGAAAAATGTCGATTACAAAAAAAAAGTACTGAAGTGAGGGGAAATAGGGCTTTTTGACCAGGCGGGGCAGTTGGAGGGCGCAGTTCATGTGGTTGAATATCCAGGAATGTATCTGACCAGAGTAGGTAACCCTAGTGGAAGGGGAATGGCCCCGGGGGCCACATGCGGCCCACCTGGGCTCTGAGTGGGGCCCACGAGACATTTTCTTGACCGTTGCCCACGCGCAGGGTCGCCACATTCCGCTGATTTCCGCCCGTGTCGTTTTTTCCCTCCCGGTGTGACTGAAGTGATTCACACTTAAAGTGAGGACAAGTGAAGTGAGGTGTGTGCTGATTGCTCACAACATTGAGTGTGAGAGGCGTGTTCAAAGTGGAAAAATTTCTATTGTTTTCAGCATTTGAAGTTAATGAGAGTTCTATTAATATATAAACGATGAAGCATTTTCTATAACTCGTTATGAAATATTCGGCGTGTATTAAATGTATTTAATCTTATTCATGGGGTCACGGTTAGTGAACAATCCTGATTTCAATCTTGTGGCCCATTGAGATGAAAGAGGGACACTCCTGCGGTCACTCGCCTAGGTTGTCCACAGAGGGATTAAAATTCCACAGAGCAATGTGTGTTTGGAGAGTGCTCGCAAACACACTCACAGTGAAACATTCTGTGCTGAGAGGGTTAACCCCTTGAGGTCCATTGCAGAATGGCAATGTCTTCATTCTTTTGAGAAGTCTGCAAAGGGGTCTTCTTCTGAGGCAGCCCCTCAGGATCGAGGATGACTTGCTTTCACGCCGGTTCAAAGAGTTCTGAAAGGGCGGATAAGTCCAATGCGCGATCTGCCACGCGCTGGGGCAATTTTGGTTTCTCTGATGACAGGACATTTGGAGTATTGTCCTGTTCAGGGTTAAAAGATGACGGGGTTCACGGCGCCGAGGGCCTGGGTTCAATCCCGGCCACGGGTCACTGTCCGTGTGGAGTTTGCACATTCTCCCCGTGTCTGCGTGGGCCTCACCCCCACAACCCAAAGATGTGCAGGGTGGATGGATTGGCTATGCTAAATTGCCCCTTAATTGGAAAAAAAAAGAATTGGGTACTCTAAATTTATTTTTTTTAAAAGATGATGGGGCTGTGTGACCAATGGGGAGAAAAAAAATGCATTTGCACTAAAAGCTGGCAGTGTATGTTACCAACTTCCATGCACTGCCATTTTAATACTGTTGGAACCCGGAGCTGTCAAACGCAGCCCGTGCCGAACTTTGAGAGCAGTTTTGGATTGTAATCCTGAGCTCCCCTGGCGAGTGCTAGTTTGTAATTGATGCTGACAGCAAGCTATAAATCAAGCGCAGGCTTCAATTGTTGCTAACACTCTGCGAGATGCTGCTTTCAATAAAGTTTCTTTAATATCCTTGATCTTGGCACTTGGATGCTCATTACTCAAGCGCCCCCCCCCCCCCCCCTGCCCACCAGTGAAAAGACCATCAAATTAGTCAACAGCTAGCGATCACAGGACAATAAATCTCAATTGCAGTGAGAGGCTGATACATCACCTTTCAAATTTTGACTCATTAAGAAGATTGAACTCTTTCGCTGAGGCTATTTTGAGCGAGGGAGGGAAGAGTGGGAACGAGGATGAGAGACTCGTTTTTTTCTCACTCTCTCTCTCTTCTTCGCTTCACACTTCCTTCTCTGCTGCTTTTCACTGGCAATAGCTGGAAGGAAAGAGATGCCTCGGAGAGCTTGCTTCGGAAGAGAGTGTGCGTCAGAGGTTCAGGTCATCATGAGAGTTCTCTCCGAGCCTGGGCTGCAAATTGAATGGTGGATCAGGACTCAGTGATGAGGCAGCGGTGCCAAGTCCACTGACAAAACCCCTCCCCACAGTCAGTTGGGACGGGCTCCTTATAAATTATTAAGCAGGCCGGGACTGCTCATCATCCTGGCTCCAGCACTCTGTAGCAGCGTGTGCAGACAGCACTTCTTCAGTCAAGCTAACTGTGACCCATTCTGCAACAGAGACAGCTTGAGATATTATCCAATGTCTTCTTAACTTCCTGCAGTATGTAATGATCTTTATTTTTTCTCCTTAACTTATTGACATGTGTCTTATTGGTTTAACTATGTGACGCCAAGATATTTCACAACTGTACTTTTGAGAAGAAAAAAAATATTTGTCAAGGCAATTTGACACTCGTAATCTTTGGAATTTAAAAAAGAAAACAGCTTGCCTTCCCTGTGTTGATTCAGAATGCCAGTCCAGATATTTTGCACTATTTCTTTTGCGGCCGAGGATGAGAAAGGAGAGGAGAAGAGAAGGGAGGGGAGTTTTGATCAGTTTTCTGAAGAGGGAGATGACGAGGAAGGCCAGTCGAATGTGATCAGCCTCGCCACGTTTGCCGGGAGCTCCAACCTACATGGGATGAGCCATATCTTTGTCGAAAGCGGCTGTGGCTTCCGCCAAGTCTTGTGGGGCTGTGCGTTCCTCTCCTCCCTTGCTATCTTTCTGTACCAGGTGATGGACCGGGTGATGTATTACCTGGAGTACCACCACATCACGGCTCTCGATGAGATGGACAGTCCCTTCCTGTTCTTCCCGGCCGTGACCCTCTGCAACTTCAACAGATTCAGGCGCTCCAAGATCACTTACGCAGACTTGGCCTTTGCTGGCATACTAATGGGGTACACCGAGGGCATGGATCCGGGATTCCAGTTGGCCCCGTCGGTCAGGAGTGATGGCTCATCCTTCAGCATGTACGAATTTTTCAACAGGACTGGACATCAGCTGGAGGACATGCTGAAGGAATGCCGATACCGTATGGACGAATGCGGCCCTGAAAACTTCAGTGTGGTAAGTCAAGTTTACTCGACAAAGGATCCAGTGAGTCCTGCCACCACAAGACTCCTAAACTCTGGTGATAGCCATACCCTTATTTTATTACATCAAACACGCTTTCTATTTCGTCTCCATGGGTGGATATTCTGCACTCATCTTTTTTTTTTAATGTATTTTATTCAGCTTGTATCAAAGTAGGTTACAGCAAATAAACACCCCGGGAAACATTCTCCCCAACAATCAACGACACAGTTTGTACAGATTTTTCTCCTTCCCCCCCCCCCCCAATCACCCACCCCCCCTGCGATGAACAGCTCCTCAAACACGGTCACAAACATCCCCCACCTTTTCTCAAACTCCTCTGCTGAGCCCCTTAACTCATACTTTATCTTCTCTAACCGCAGGAAGTCACACAGGTCACCCAACCATGCTGCTGCCCCCGGTGGCGATGCCGACCGCCACTCCAGCAAAATTCATCGCCGTGCAATCAGAGAGGCGAAGGCCAAGACATCGGCCTTCCTCCTCTCCATGAGCTCCAGCTTCTCTGAAACCCCAAATATCGCCACCAAAGGGTCCGGGTCCACTCCCTCCTCCACTATCCTGGCTAAGACCAGGAACACTCCCGCCCAGAATCTTCCCAATTTTTCACAACCCCAAAACATGTGCACATGATTCGCTGGCCCCCGCCCACACCTCTCACACTCATCTGCTACCCCCTGAAAGAACCCACTCATTCTCACCCAAGTCATATGCACCCTGTGCACCACCTTAAACTGTATCAGGTTCATCCTTGTACAAGAGGAGGTCCCGTTTACCCTTCGCATTGCCTCACTCCATACTCCCCAATTGATCTCCATTCCCAACTCCGCTTCACATTTCTCCTTGATCTTCACCACCCCCTCGCCTCCCTGCTCCCCCAGCCACTTATATATATCCCCAATTCTTCCCTCCCCTTCCACATCCGGAAGCAACAGTCGCTCCAGCAGGGTGTATCCCGGCAATCTGGGGAACCCCTTCCAGACCTTTTGTGCAAAGTCCCTAACCTGCAGATACCTGAACTCACTCCCCCTCGGCAGCTCTACCCTCTCCCTTAGCTCCTCCAGACTGGCGAACCCTTCCTCCAAATACAAATCCCTCACCTTGACCAGCCCCACTTCCCTCCACCTCCTGTATTCACTATCCATCCCCCCCCGGCTCAAACCCATGATTCTCGCACAGCGGCGTTAGCACCGACATCCCTTCCACCCTAAAATGCCTCCTCAGCTGATTCCATATCTTCACCGTGGACTGCACCACTGGGCTCCCTGAATACCTACTCGGAGCCATTGGCAATGTTGCCGTCACCACAGCCCTCAAACTAGACCCCTTACAAGGTTCCTCCTCCATCCTAACCCACTCTACCCCTTCTCCTTCCCACCACCGCCGCACCTTGTCCACATTCGCCGCCCAATAGTTCTGAAGCAAGTTTGGCAACGCCAACCCCCCCTGCTGCCTCTGCCTCTGTAGCAGAGTCCTCCCCACCCTCGGCACCTTCCCCGCCCATACAAAGTCAGAGATGATTGTGTCCACTTTCCGAAAAAAGGCCTCTAGTATAAAGATCGGGAGAGCCTGAAAGATAAACAAGAACCTCGGCAGAATATTCATTTTCACCACTTGGACCCTCCCCGCCAACGTTAAGTGCAGTGTATCCCACCTCTTAAGATCCTCCCTGGCCTCCTCCACCAGCTTCGTTAAGTTCCACTTGTGGAGCCCCGTCCATTCCCTCGCTACCTGAATCCCCAAGTACCTAAACCTATCCCTCACTACCGTAAATGGCATCCCCCTAAATTAGCCCGCTGTGCCAGCTCATTCACCGGGAATACCTCGCTTTTCCCCACATTCAGCTTGTATCCCGAGAACCCTCCAAACCTCCCAAGAGGCCCATAATCCTTCCCATACTCTCCAACGGCATAGAGCGACACCAGATGCTCCCTCTGTCCCCTCATTATCTCCTGTCACTCTGCCGACCCCCTGAGAGCCATCGCCAATGGCTCTATGGCCAGCGCAAACAGCAGCGGCAACAGCGGGCACCCCTACCTCGTACCCCTGTGTAAGTCAAAGCTTCGTGAGCTCCTATCATTCGTCCTCACCCTCGCTCTTGGCGCCAGATACAGCAACCGCACCCATGCCACAAATCTCGGCCCAAACCCAAACCTTCCCAAAACTTCGAACAAGTACCGCCACTCCACCCGATCAAATACTTTTGCACTCATCTCTTAAGCCCACTGAGTTATGCTGTTGTCTTTATCCTTGCTGAGATTTAATAATAATAATAATCTTCATTGTCACAAGTAGGCTTACATTAACACTGCAATGAAGTTACTGTGAGAATCCCCTAGTCGCCACATTCCGGCACCTGTTCAGGTACACTGAGGGAGAATTCAGAATGTCCAATTCACCTAACAGCACGTCTTTCAGGACTTGTGGGAGGAAACCGGAGCACCCGGAGGAAACCCACGCACACACGGGGAGAACGTGCAGACTCCGCACAGACAGTGACCCAAGCCGGGAATTGAACCTGGGACCCTGGCGCTGTGAATTGATATCTAACACCCCCTGCACCCCACATCTTTAACACAGCTTTGGTTTCATTCCTAAAACGGCAAGGTGGCGTTTCTGCAGAGGAATCGGAGTCTGCCGTTGCATCAGCCAACCCCTGGTGGCTGGGTTAGGGCAGTGTTCGAGAGAGGGCAGAGAAAAGTTTGTTGTGGAGAAGTAAAGAGTGTAGCAGAGATTAGATCCACTTAAGTGTCTGCCAAGGCATTGCAGCAACATGTAGGTACAGTAGGGCACGGGCCAGGCCTCCAGCCCATGGCACAGCCCATAGCACTCCCAACAGCCAATGTGTGCACAGGAAGATCCCACAAACCGCAACACGTGACAAATGACCAGGTCATATCTTGGCGTGGTTGGGTGAGGGATCTCTGTTGGGCAGTATACTGGGGGAAGCCACCCCCCCCCCCCCTTCTCTGCTTTGAATAGTGGTCGTCCACCTGATGGCTTTCACATCACTTCCGGAAGTCGAAACCAGTGCAGCACCGCAGTGTCGGCCTAGTTCATGTACTCAAGTCCCTGGGGTGGGACGTGACTCTTGGGTGGGAAATTCCCTGAAGAATTCCCATTTTCTTCATTTGGCGAAATTCTTCCAATTCCTTTAGTTTGCCTCCAAGTGAAGAGCAGACGGTTACTGCTCCAATTCTGCCCCCCCCCCCCCCATGACAATTTGTTTGATTGGTTGGTCCATTGTGAGGCTGGGGCCTCTGATTTGTGGAGCTGAGTGCTTCCGGGAGGCAGAGTAACTTCAGCCGAGCGGGGTGAGGGAGTGCATTCAAATGCTGGGGCTCTGTTTGTGAGCTCCTTCGATTTTACCTCAGCGTCTCAATTTCTAGTTAGTTGTCCCTTGTTATTTTGGCTAGACATTTGGAAGCAACTATCTTTCTGTTGGTAGCACCCTCACCTGTCAATCAGAAGGTCGTAGGTTCAAACCCCTGTCCAGAAGACCCCTGAGCACAAAATCTAGGCGTAGAGGAGCACATTGGGTGCTCGGGCCAAATTAATATCCCTCAACCAACGTCACAAAAACAGATGATCCAGCCATTATTGCATTGCTGTTTGTGGGAGCTTGCTGTGCACAAATTGGCTGCCATATTTCCCACATTACAACAGTAACTACACTTCAGAAAGCGCTGTCTGTGGGATCTTCCTGTGCGCAAATTGGCTGCCACGTTTCCTACATCCCAACAGTGACTACACTTCCAAAAAAAAGATAGTTTCATTGGCTGTAAAGAGTTTGAGGCAGATGGTGGTGGCGAAAGGATCAATCTCAATGTAAGTCATTATTTTGCTTTTACACCTACTGGTGCATAGAATTTACAGTGCAGAAGAAGGCCATTCAGCCCATCGAGTCTGCACCGGCTCTTTGAAAGAGCACCCTACCCAAGCCCACACCTCCATCCTATCCCCATAACCCAGTAACCCCACCCAACACTAAGGGCAATTTTGAACACTAAGGGCAATTGATCATGGCCAATCCACCTAACCTGCACATCTTTGGACTGTGGGAGGAAACCGGGGCACCCGGAGGAAACCCACACACACACGGGGAGAACGTGCAAACTCCACACAGGCAGTGACCCAAGCCAGGAATTGAACCTGGGACCCTGGAGCTGTGAAGCAATTGTGCTAACCACTATGCTACCGTGCATGCATCGATCTTTCAGATGGGCCGGAGACTATCTTTGGTACACTGCAATTATGTTCATTGTTCCTCAGCGGCAGACATATTTTACAATGTCTTACTACTTTGAAACGTACCTGATGTGTTGGGTGCTCTGGATCCGTGGATCACATACAGGCCACCAACACTTAAAATAGTACAACACTATTTTATTAAGTTAGAAACTGTTGAACATACTTTCACTGTGGGTTAACATGATGTTAGATTAAACTAAAGACCTATGCCTGTCCTAACCAGTCTATGCACTCAGCACAGGGTGAGGATCTGTGCTGTAAGCTCTGTCCTTGTGGGAGGCTGCATCCTGAATGAGCGGGAACTCTGATGCCCCCTGTCTTATAGTGCGTGTGCTCTAACTGGTGATTGGCTGCAGTGTTGTGTGTGTTGATTGGTCTTGCTGTGTGTCCATCAGTGTGTGTGCCTGCACCATGATACACTGGTGTATATGGTGACATCCTCCCTTTTATAAAGAAATGTATGTGTGTGGCAATAAATAATGTATGGTGAGAATGTTCCTAACTACGTGTGGGGTGCGAAGCCATATTTACAGGACTATGTACATGAGAACTAAGCTATTTACATGGGACGGTGCCTGGTGCAGAGAAGCAGTATGCAACAAGAATAACGAGATCAACACTCTATACAAACCAGGGAAACGATCAAACAAAGCAACAAAACAATTCAGAGAGTCTATAAGTCCGCAAAGTTCATAAATTAAGTCTCTGAGGTGGGATACGAATTCTGGTAGACCGTAAGGGTGGCACACCACTCATCGTCTGGATCGATGCTGTATAGCGATAGAGGCTGGATTCTTTGCTTCGGGGACACCCTGTTTTTTGTAATGATACCGATTCGAAAAGGTGCCTTCGGGTCCTCGTTGTCAATATTGGGTAGTAGGTCTGCATCGAACTCGGCGACTGTGGGTTGAATGGCCGGACATTCCTGCGAGGCTGGCCGTAACGATACGAATTGGCAGGCTGAGCTGATCTGCATAAAGCAGTATAGTGGCCAAGTTTGCAACATCTCAGGCATTGTCGGGATTTGGCAGGGCATTGCCGCTTTAAATGGGCGGAGCCACAGTTGCCGCACGTTGTAGCGTCAGTACGTTTGCTGCTCCACCGCGCATGCGCGGTGCGGCCGTACGTGGTGCACGCCTGCGCAGTACGTTCGTCGACGTCCCCTCGTTCGGCGCGCACACGCGCGGGAGTCCATGAAAAGCGCGCGAAATGGCCGCCCTCATCCAGGCTGAGGCCCTGGAGTTGCTCGATTGCTTGGACCCGTTCTGCCTTGTGGGGACCTTGCCGCGCCGTTTCAGCCGCTTGGATGTGGGAATACCGACTTGTGGCGTGTTCGTGTAGCACGCAGGTCTCGATGGCGGTCGCTAGGGTGAGCTGCTTTACCTTGCTGCTGGCGTAGGGGGTCCGACTGAACACCGAAAACGATCTGGTCGCGTATCATGGAGTCGGAGGTGGGCCCGTAATTACAGGACTGCGCAAGGATGCGGAGGTGGGTGAGAAAGGACTGGAAAGGTTCATCCTTACCCTGCAAACGCTGTTGGAATACATAGCGCTCGAAACTTTCATTCACGTCTATGTGCAGTGAGTGTCAAACTTGAGGAGGACCGTCTTGAATTTTGATTTATCTTCATCATCAGCAAAGGTGAGAGAATTAAATGTGGATGGCATGGTCCCCGGCCATGGATAGGAAGAGAGCGATCTTCCTGGTGTCTGAGGCAGCTTCCCGGTCTGTGGCTTCAAGGTAGAGCTGGAAGCGTTGTTTGAATATCTTCCAGTTGGCCCCTAGGTTACCGGTGATGCGGAGCGGCGGCGGGCGGACGCTGTCCATTTTGTAGGATGGCTGTATGCTGGTGGAAGGCAGATCACTTGCAGGTAGGTCGAAGAAGTTCTAACATCCCTCAACTCCTGGTATCATGATGTGTTGGGTGCTCTGGATCCGTGGAACACAGACAGGCCACCAACACTTATAATAGTATAACATTTAATAAAATTCTATTTTATTAAGTGAGAAACTGTTGAACATACTTTCACTGTGGGTTAACACGATATTAGATTAAACTAAAGACCTATGCCTGTCCGAACCAGTCTATGCACTCAGCACATGGTGAGGATCTGTGCTGTAAGCTGTAAGCTCTGTCATTGTAGGAGGCTGCTTCCCGAATGAGCGGGAACTCTGATGCCCTCTGTCTATATAGCGAGTGTGCTCTAACTGGTGATTGGCTGCGGTGTTGTGTGTGTTGATTGGTCTTGCTGTGTGTCCATCAGTGTGTGTGTCTGCACCATGATATACTGGTGTATATTATGACAGTACCTTTCACTTGGAACTGTCCGAGACGTTGGGTGTATCTATTATTACTGGAAGGGGGTACTTTGATATTTGTGAGGGGATGGCAGATGGACAGCGTTGGCTTGGCATTTTGGCTGAGATCAAGCGTCTGATCAAGCCCGAGATCGGGCGGCACGGTACCACAGTGGTTAGCACTGTTGCTTCACAGCACCAGGGTCCCAGGTTCGATTCCTGGCTTGGGTCACTGTGCGGAATCTGCACGTTCTCCCCGTGTCTGCGTGGGTTTCCTCCGGGTGCTCCGGTTTCCTCCCACAAGTCCCGAAAGACGTGCTGTTATGTGAATTGGACATTCTGAATTCTCCCTCTGTGACCCGAACAGGCGCCGGAATGTGGTGACTAGGGGCTTTTCACAGTAACTTCATTGCAGTGTTAATGTAAGCCTACTTGTGACACTAATAAAGATTATTATTATTGTTGACTTTGTAACTCTGAGAAAGGAATAAAATGTTTTACAAAATCTCAGTTAGATGTTGCTCCATTGAGATGAAGGAGTCATCTAATGTTACATCCACAATGCCACCCACAGCCGAAACATCTTTGCAATCTTACTGTTGTTTAATATTGCTTTGCGTTATCCAGCATTCCACCAATTGGGATTCTCAGTTAACCGGAACGTCTGATGTTCTCCGAATAGGGGTCACCACTTGACCAACTGGAAGCAATTTCGGAACCCACACCTATATACCGTATTATTTGATACTTTAATTTATGCTTTAATATACTGCTGAAGGATGGAAGTGAAACAAATTCTGTGCTTTCCTTCCTGGGGACTTGTATATTAGCTCATGCTACAAGTACAAGACTGTATTCCATCACTGGTAAATAGAACTCTCCATTAACTGTGGCATAGTGGTTAGCACAGTTGCTTTGCAGCTCCAGGGGCCCGGGTTCGATTCCCGGCTTGGGTGACTGTCTGTGCGGAGTCTACACGTGCGGAGTCTACACGTTCTCCCCGTGTCTGCGTGGGTTTCCTCCCACAGTCTAAAAATGTGCAGGTTAGGTGGATTGGCCGTGATAAATTGCCCTTAGTGCCCAAAAAGGTTACGGGGATGGGGTGGAGGTGTGGGCTTGAGTCGGGTGCTCTTTCCAAGAGCCGGTGCAGCGTCGATGGGCCGAATGGCCTCCTTCTGCACTGTAAATTCTATGATTAACTGGTCTTTTTCATTAATTTGCCCCACCCATACCTCATGCATATTGAAGAATAAAGATTTTACTGAATCATGGATAAAACTTTCGGACTGAAAAATAAAGACTAAAACAGCAGCATCTTCAAAAAAAATATGAGGCAATCAGTTTAATTTTAACACGCAGCTTCCCCAGAGAGTTAGTCCTTTTGATGTAATTAAAGGCACAATCCCTTGATCTAATTTTGTTCCCTTTTTTTTTACATCCCTTGATGTACTCTTCCCTATCTCTCTACCTCCTGCTTTCCCACCCCCTCCCCCCACCAGCTTCACTTGTGTAATAAAGTTTTCATGTTGCTGCATCAACAGCCGTGAGCATGGCTGTGATCGGTTACTATAAAAAGCCTTGGGTCCTGTCTCATTTAAGAATATGCTGCCAGTTTGCACAATGTCTTCCTGACGAGTCATGTTGCCGTGCCCGTCACAACCGAGTGCTTCTGGCAGCAATTGGGCTCAAATTCTTTTGAAATCGGATGTGGCGAGGGCGGGTGCAAAGGGTGGTTTAGGGGAGGGAGGGAGGAGGGGAACCGTTAGTTTCAACGTTGAAGTATCGGACTTGAAATGCGGGCACCTAGGTCCTGCCAGTGCACACAGAGATTCCCGCAAAGGTCTGCCACGTGTTTAACATGAGGCGATTTCAACCACAACAAATAATACTCTGGTTGGGGCACTACGTTGGCAGTCCCAGATGCCACCCCCTCTTGCCACCGCCCTCTGGCACAATACCATGGAATCAGAGATTTGAGACAGCACAGAAGGAGACCAATCAAAAGCTGACACTGAGTCACATAAGGAAGTATTGGGACAGGTGACTACAAGTTTGGTGGAAGAGGGAGGTTCTAAGGAGAACCTTAAAAGTGGCAAGAGAAAGAGCAGCACGGTGGCGCAGTGGTTAGCACTGGGACTGCGGCGCTGAGGACCCGGGTTCGAATCCCGGCCCTGGGTCGCTGTCCGTGGGGAGTTTGCACATTCTCCCCATGTCTGCGTGGGTTTCACCCCCACAACCTAAAGATGTGCAGGTTAGGTGGATTGGCCACGCTAAATTGGAAAGGGAAAAAAAAAAATGGGTACTCTAAATTTGAAAGATAAGAGTGGCGAGCGAACTGGGAGCTGGAACGTTTTCTCTTCAGGAGTGAATCCTAGACCTTAGGGCCTCGGCAGCTGAAGCCATGGCCGGCAAAGGCGGAGCGATTAAAATCAAAGATGTTCGCGGGGCCAGAATTAGAGGAGTGCAGACATTCTGGGGCTGCAAGAGATTGGAGAAAGGGCAAGGCCATGAAAAGATTTGAAACCAAGGATGAGAATTTGAAAATGGAGGTGTTGCTTAACTCGGAGCCAATGAAAGTCAACGAGCGTTGGGGATGATGGGGGAACAGGATTTGAGGTGAGGGACAACAGAGTTTTCCTCCTCATCACCCTGAGGAGATGAGGTACCAGAAGGACACCGCACAAACAGAAAAGAAGTCCTTTCAGAATTCAAAAGGCTTTCCAGTCACTACAAGTACTCTGAAATGTAAGTAATGAAAAATGCACACTTGGAAATGCCTGAGTGTTCCAGTGTACCTCAGGAGCCCTTAAAATGGCTGCCTCATTTGTACCATTCAGGGCTTGTGGACAGAATAAGGAACAGCTACTTGGCATGAATTAAAATGATGCCAAAGTGATTTGGCGCGATTCATATTTATCACATTTGCATTTTGTTCTTGACAGAAGCTCCCTCCCCCAACTCCTGGTCCACCCGAATATCATAGAATCCCTACAGTGCAGGAGGAGGCTATTCGGCCCATCCAGTCTGTATCGATCCTCCGAAAGAGTAAACTAGGCTCAACCCCCTCCCTATCACCAGAACCTGCACATCTTTGGGCACTAAGGGTAATTTAGCATGGCCAATCCACCTAACCTGTACATCTTTGGACTGTGGGGAACTGGAGCACCCGGAGGAAACCCACACAGACACGGGGAGAAGGTGCAGACTCCGCACAAACAGTGACTCAAGGACTGAATTGAACCTGGGACCCTGGCACTGTGCTACAGTGCCGCCCACTGTCCTACGGTGCCGCTCGTATCTATTCCATGGGCTGGATTCTCCTATCCCTGACGCCAAAATCGCGTTCGGCGATGAGGATGAGAATCCCCGATGACGACGAAATCGGGGGCGCCGCCACTTTCGCGATGCTCTGCCCCCTGAAAAGTGGCGTACTCTGAGAGTACGCCGCACACCGTATCCACGGCCTCAGGCCATTGCCTCAGGCCCGCCCTGCGATGCTCCGTCCCCGACCGGCCGAGTTCCCGACGGCGTGGGACTCTCATGGTCTCATCCGTAGGGAACTCAGCATGGCGGCTGCAGACTCAGTCCAGCACTGCCACAGTCAGGGGAGGGCCGATCCGCAGCAGGGGGAGCTTCATTGGGGGCATTGTGGGGGTGGGGGGGGGGAATATGGGGCGTGCGAGCCGGCAGAAGGTGAGGGACTATTTTTGCGGTCCGGGTCCGCGGGTTGCGTCGGCTATGAAGCACGCGCGGCCAGTGCAGGCCGCCGGCGTGCGCATGCGAGGCCACGGACCCGGCAATGCTCTGGGCCGTATCGGCAGCTAGAGCCGGGAGCCGGGTTGTTTTGCGGCAGTTTTCCTGGCGTAAAACACCACCATTTTCACGCCGGCGTGGGGGTCTCCCAAACGGAGAATCCAGCCCCCTGTCTTTTTATTATTTTGTGAGGAAATTTCTTAATGCTTTCCCTTGAGTTTTCCACCTTTGTATTCTCATGCCATTCTTATTCTTGTGTCACAAAATGGCCAACAGAATGTGGCAAGAACAGCACTAGACAGTGAGCAGGGCACTGAGGAGAAGTTAGGGCAGATGACTGAAGGCCTAGCCAAATGGAAAGGGGCAGCAAGTGGGAAGGGTTGAGGATGTGAGTTCAAGAGAGCAGAAACATGATGGCTGAAGGCGCGGCAAAGAACAGACACAAGACAATGAGGGAGGAAGGAAAATTGTTTCCACTGCAAATCAGTTTTAAAGTGAGTAAATATTAAAGACGATACGAAGAATTTAATGTCTAGCATTAGCAAATACTTTGAAGCTGACTAGAATGATACTTAATCTCTAAGTAATTAATTCTGAAAGTAATTTGTTTAAAGAAAAGCAATTTGGCTGTAATTTGTGTAGGTTTTAGACACTGAACCATTTTAGGCTTTGATCTTGTATTCAGAAACTTGACTTTCAGAAATCCTTTACATGAAATAATTAAATAATGAGGAACATTGTTGGATAAATGGTGTCAGAAAGGTAGTGACAACAGTCATTATGTGTTGGGTCTGAAATAACACTTGTTTCAATGGTTCATTTATTGAAAAGCTTCACTACGACTGACGAGGAGAGTTTTGGTCAGAATCTTCCGCCCTCCACCTGTGGCCAGTTTTTCGGTGGCAGAGGTGACTTGCAAATGGCCGCTGACAGGAAGTGGGATTCTCCATTCCCGCCACCTGCTGGGATTTTCCCATTGTGGCCACCCCACACTGCCGGGAAACCCGTGGGTGCGCTGCCGCGCAACAGAGAATCCCGCCAGAGGACAATGGTGCAGCAAAAGGCTAGTATCACTTAAGCTGTCAGGTCTCGGCACTAAACTCAAAGCAAAGGAATCAATGTTGTTCATCTTCAACGAGGGAAGAGTAGCGGTCCAAGCACAGGAAGAATCAATGTCAGTTCCCCTCCCCACCCTCCCCCTATGATTGTTTCTGAGAGGTCGCAAAGGAACCTTTAGTTCTGGTTGCATAAAGAATGTTGCCCCCTCCAACCCTTTCCTTTCCAATGACCCTCTGGTGATCTGTTATCACTTAGTGTGGATCTCGTTGATGTTGGAAGGTCAGAATTAGGGGTGAGACGGTGGGGGGAGGGGGTTGGTTAAGAGGGAGGGGTAAGAACTCATGCTCGCTGTGCAACATTCACTCCCCAGAACCTCAACAACATTATTCTAATGAGGCCGCAGCCAATTCTCAGCAGATTTGAGACAAATTTAAAACTGCCATGCTGATTCAGGTGGCTGAAATGAGTGGGCGCGCACTATTCTGTACCGAGCAGATCGGGCCGATATTCACTGGAGTTTCGAAGACTGGGAGGTGGGCTGGAATTCTCTGACCGTTGGCATTCTCTGTTCCCGCTGGCAGCGTACCCCCGCCCACAGGTTTCCCAGCAGCGTAGGGTGTCTTCAATGGGAAATCCCATTGAGAAGCGGCGGGAAGAGAGAATCCCTCCACCAGCGGATGGCGCGCCGCTGGGAAACAGGCAGCTGGGTGACTGGAGAATCCCGCCTAAAATCTTATTGAAACATAAGGGGCAGGATTCTCCATTTGTAATCGCCGATCGGGCGGAGAATCCCTTTTGATGTCAAAATCGTGGGTAGCGCCTGTTTGACGCAGGTTTCGTATGCTCTGCCCTCTCCGAAACGGCGTTGTGATGGCCTCAGCGGGTCCCCTGAAGGCCTTCCCCCGATGCTCCGCCCCCAATGGGCCGAGTTTCCAACGGCGCAGTTCACTTCTGGTCTCAGCCGTGCGGGAACTCGGCGTGGCGGCTGCGGACTGTGTCGTGCCGCTGGCCGGGGGGGGGGGGGGTGCTTCTGCGAGGGCTGGGGGTCTGGTGGGGGGTGGCCAGGGGGTAACTATCTGGCAGGTCGGGTCCGCGCATGGCCGGCGCCATGTTTTACGTCGCGACCGCTGCGGCCGTTAGCCCCTCACCGGCCAACGGTGAGGCGGCGCTGCCGATTTTATCCACGTAAAACGCCACAGATCTTCAGAATCAGAGAATCTGGCCGAAGATTCTGAGAGGGCTTGACAGGGTGAATGCTGACAGGATGTTTCCTCCTCGTGAAGTAATCTACAACCGAGGACACAATTTCAAAATAAGGCTTTCCCATTTAAGACCCTCTTGGAGGGTGATTAATCTTTGAAATTCTCTTCCCCATGAAGCATGGAGTCATTGAATATATTCAAGGCTGAGTGAAACAGATTTCTGATTGAGAAGGGGAGGTCAAGGGTTATGGGGGGCAAGTAAGGAAAGTGAAGTTGAGACCGCAACCAGATCAACCATGATCGTATGTGGTGGTATGTATTAGGGGTATTAAGGTACCCTGGGATGCTGAGAGGCTATTGGTCGATAGACACTGGATCCCGATTGGATCAGGCCGCCTGCTGGCTCCACCCAGCAAGGTGGAGTATAAGAGCCCGGGTTCTCCCAGCAGCCGCATTCTGTAACTGTGCTGCTGGGGAACAAGTCTGCGTAATAAAGCCATCGATTGACTCCTTCTCATCTCGCCTCTTGAGTGATTGATCGTGCTACATCGTATTCAATGGCGGTGCAGGCTGAGTGGGCCGAATGGCCTATTACTGCTCTCTTTTCTTTATGATCCAGTCACTCAAAACAGCCAAACAGCATTCACATTCAGAAAATGCAGGCCAAGGAGGAACGTGGCCACTGGAGATTTCGTACCTACCTGGAAAGATCTGAACCAAAGAATTGGAAGGGAAAACTCCTGTTTTTAAACCGGTTCATCCGGTGAGCTGAATTTAGATTTCTGCCCTCAGTCCACATGTGGCAATATCGAACATTCCAATCTCATTATCCCGATTCTGCATCATTTTGATGGAAAAACTGACATTCGGACAAGGCACTGGATTTGAAAACACAAACGTTATCACACGGATGTAAATTTATAAGTTTTTATTGATTTTTATGAGCAGTTGAACACATCAGTAAACACTACAAAAGTGCTGTTATCCTAGTTTCACAACAGAGTTGCTGGCATCACATGGAAGTGATATATTTAGCTGTACATGGAGAAGCTCACATGATTCTAACAATTGTTAGGTGAGAGAGCTGACTCTCAAATTGCTTATCAACTGTTAAAGACCAAAGCTGTGAAGAAATCTTTGCCCCTCCGTTTTAATCTTTTTTTTACTCTCCTGCTCCCCTGGGCCATCTCTAAGCCTTGTGTGGCTCCCAATCATGACTAGATCTCCCACGAGCTTGTCCAGGCTGCCATTCATGTAGGTACGTCAGTGAATGGCAGTGAATGGCAGCAGTCCATTTCACCATCTAAGGCATCAGAGCTTTGCCCGACAAGTCATCACTAAATATGCCAACCCAAACATCCAAGAAGGGGTCACTCGGATTCCTATTGGAGAAACCCTGGACTGGATTCTCCGTTTTGGAGACTAAGTCCCCAAGCCGGCATGAAAATGGTGGCCGTTTACGCCAGGAAAACTGACGTAAAATGGCTAGCGATTCCCCGTTTTACTGGGGGCTAGCAGGGAGGCAGTGAAGAGCTCGCACCTGTAGCTGTCGATACGGCACCCAGCATTTCCGGTCCCGCGGCCGCGCCGTGCTCTATGGCGGACTCAGCCCGCGGACCTTGACCGCTAAAGTAGTTCCCCCCTTCGGCTACTCGCGCGCCCCGGACTGCCCGCCCAAAGTACCTCCAGCCCCGTATCATATCATAAAAGTTACAGTGCAGAAGGAGGCCATTCGTCCCATCGAGTCTGCACCGGCTCTTGGAAAGAGCACCCTACCCAAGGTTAACACCTCCACCCTATCCCCATAACTCAGTTACCCCACCCAACACTAAGGGCAATTTTGGACACTAAGGGCAATTTATCACGGCCAATCCACCTAACCTGCACATCTTTGGATTGTGGGAGGAAACCGGAGCACCCGGAAGAAACCCACGCAGACACGGGGAGGACGTGCAGACTCCGCACAGACAGTGACCCAAGCCGGAATCGAACCTGGGACCCTGGAGCTGTGAAGCAATTGTGCTAACCACAATGCTACCGTGCTGCCCAGGGAAGGCCTACAGCCCGCGGATCGGCCCTCCCCCGACAGTGGCGCCCCTGGACTGAGTCCGCAGCCACCACGCCAAGTTCACGAATGGTGTGAGCACACGTAACTCAGGCTGTCGAGAACTCGGCCGGTCGGGGACGGAACATCACAGGGCGGGCATCAGGCAATGGCCAGAGGCCGTGGATAATCGGCACGGCGTACTCCCAGAATACACCGCTTTTCAGGGGGCGGAGAATCCAAAAACCTGCGCCGCTCCTGATTTGGGTGTCAAAATGGATTCTCCGCCCCGTCACTGAACGTGATTTAGGCGTTGGGGAGTGGAGAATCCAGCCTCCTGGCTGTCTCAACTGTTGACCTGGGTTAGATGAGCTCATGTACCATCTGACTGAACTTTGGGTCTCATTGTCAGCAGGGGGGGTCAAACCAGGTGGTGCAATAACCCACTCAGCCACATGTCGAGCCCCCAATTCATGACACTGAGATCAACCACAATCTCTGCAGGAAATGAGTAGAAAGGCCATTACAATTCCTCTTAATTGCTCCTGGGAATGGAAGCAAAAAGAACAAACTCGAATTAACACGGTGGGGTAAACTTCCCACCAGTCCCGCCCACAGTGAGAATCGCCGTGGGCGGGACGGAAAATCTGATGCACCGTTGAACGATGCATTGACCTTGGGTGGGAATTTCCAATCTCGGGGAGGGCGTGACCGGAAAATCCCACCCAGTGCCTCATGTCCTTAATTGGAACATCCCAAGGTGCCTTCCAACCAGTAAATTACAATTAAAATGTAATCACGGTTAATATTTTGGCACATGAGCAGCCAATTTGCACGCAGCAAGGTCCCACCATCGGCACTGAGGTGAATGTCAATTAATCTGTTTTGTTCGGGCTGGATGAAGGATGATTTTTTAACCTGGCCACCAAAGAACGTCTTTGCTCTTTTTTGAATACTATCCAACCCTGTCTGTTCGAATAGGCACACTTGAGTCTCCTCCTCAAGGTGGCACTGTTGACAATGCAGCACTCTCTTGGTATTCCGAGTGTCGGCCTAGATTTTTGTGCTCAAATTTTAAAGCCAGCATCGTTGTGGTGCAGCGACTTCGCTCCACCTCCAGCTGAAATATGTGTTTGTGTGTGCCTATCAAGGACAAAAGACCCCAACCCAAACAGCCAGCCCACACTTACATTCTTGGCTCACAAGTGAATGTCCTTTGAGGTATCAGAGGCAGCAATCACCATTCAGCCGTTATTAGTGGCTTCAAGACAATGAGAGAGAGAAAAAAAAAAAAAAATTCATCTCTGTAACCTCCTCTATCCCTGCAATCCTCAGAGATCTCTGCATTCCTCCAATTGTGGCCCCGTGCTTCTCCTCAACTTTCATCGCTCCACTATTGGCGGCCATGCCTTCAGCTTCTTAGGCCCAAGCTCTGGAATTCCCTCCCGAGAACTCTCTGCTTCTCTCCCCTCCTTCAAAACCTACCTCATTGACAAAGCTTTTGGTCACCTGCCCAGGGCAGCACGGTAGCATTGTGGATAGCACAATTGCTTCACAGCTCCAGGGTCCCAGGTTTGATTCCGGCTTGGGTCACTGTCTGTGCGGAGTCTGCACGTTCTCCCAGTGTCTGCGTGGGTTTCCTCCGGGTGCTCCGGTTTCCTCCCACAGTCCAAAGATGTGCAGGTTAGGTGGATTGGCCATGATAAATTGCCCTTAGTGACCAAAATTGCCCTTCGTGTTGGGTGGGGTTACTGGGTTATGGGGATAGGGTGGAGGCGTGGACCTTGGGTAGGGTGCTCTTTCCAAGAGCCGGTGCAGACTCGATGGGCCAAATGGCCTCCTTCTGCACTGTAAATTCTATGATATCTGCTTACTCAGCGCAGGAGAGCACCTTGGGATATCTTATAACATTGTGGGCCCTCAGAACATAAGAACAAGAGTACGTCATTTAACGCCTCGGGCCTGCCAATGAGATTGTGGCCAGTCTGCGACCTAACTTCACATACCCGCATTTGCTCCACATCTCTGAACACCTTTGGCAAACAAAAATATCTACCAATCTCAGTTTTAAAATGAATAAAAGATGTGCCTCTGAACCTCTGCCGTCCTTTCCTAAAGAAATGTTTCCTAATTCCATTAGGTTTTGACTGTTAGATTTCCCAACCAACGGCAATAGTTTAGCTCAATTATATAAATGCAAGTTGCTGTTGTGACCAGGAATAAAATAAGAGAGAATGGGAAATGAGAGAGAGAGTCGCGAATGAACTTGCAGAAGTAGTTTCTGTGGGGCCAAGTTGCACACAAAAGTCTCAAGTCTCGTGCCTCGTTAACGACTGATATCGACCAGCACGTCCGGTCGGGTAAATTTCAAAACTGGTTTTGTCGATGCAGGAACGGGATTGTTGGATACTGCTGTACAAAGCAGTATGGGGTCACTGGTGGGTAACATACGTAGTAATCAGCAGTTTGTTACTTTGGTAACCTTCCGATGAAGATTAATAGTGAGCTAGTTTCCAGCACAAACACAAATTTAAAAGGATAGTGTCATCACAGCAGCAGGTGCAAAGTAATTCCTTTTGGGAGTTAGACAAGGAGTTGCTCTCGAGTTACAATGGCTTGCGTGCATCACGCGATTTCAGGTGCCGTCCACTTTTCAATCCCATATCGAACTTCGCCTGGGATACGTGTGCCAATAATTTAAAACTCCCATCCCTTGCGATACTCTTTTTTTCTTAATTTAGTGTACCCAATTGTTATTTTTTTCCAATTCCGGGGCAATTTAGCGTGGCCAATCCACCTAACCTGCACATCTTTGGGCTGTGGGGATGAAACCCACGCAGACACGGGGAGAATGTGCAAACTCCACATCGACAGTGACCCAGGGCCGGGTTTGAACCCGGGTCCTCAGCGCCGCAGTCCCAGTGGTAACCACTGCGCCACATGCCATCCTCCCCTTGCGATACTCTGAAGTCACCTCCCTTCCTTCAACCAATTCTAAGCACATCTCTATTTTCAAGGTCTTACTGGTTTAGCTCAGTGGGTTAGACAGCTGGTTTGTGATGCAGAACAAGGCCAGCAGCGCGGGTTCAATTCCCGTACCAGCTGAGAATTCTGAATTCTCCCTCTGTGACCCGAACAGGCGCCGGAATGTGGTGACTAGGGGCTTTTCACAGTAACTTTGTTGCAGCGTTAATGTAAGCCTACTTGTGACACTAATAAATATTATTATTATTACAAGTTTTATCCCTGGTGAGGGTGGAGACCGCGTGTAGTCTTTAGGTGGAGCACGGTGAGAGGAAGGGATAATTGGACCAGGGAGGGCAGACTCGCTTCACCCTCCATTTTAAGTCAACATTTTGGGCATTTGGAAAGTGGAGTCAGTAGGCACGTAGGCGGTACATTGTATCAGGAGCTCGGAGAAGCTAAATTGAGGCACTACAGTGCCACCAAAGGCGGGAGTGTGGAATCACACCGTGACATGCTTACCTCAGCACTGATGGCACGTGGGGTGTTCCCATGATGCCGTAGTACCTTAAATGAACAAACAGAATTTCTCCTTCTGATGTGGAGCTAGTCATAGAGTAACGGATGGAGCAACATTCAGTTGATAGCAGCTGTGGGGGACCAACAGTTCATCCACCATGTAAATGGCCCATGTTTCTTTGTACAATGTCAGACTGTTCCCACGTGGATTGCATGTGATCCCTGAATCACCCTCCCAGCTTCACATGCAGAGATTTCGAGATTTGACACATTCTAGAGTGGGGAGGAGCTCCTTTACGTCAGAAGGAGTGAAACCAAAGGGGGAGTCATCTGCTCTTATTTGCTTGCAATTGAGCCTTTATTATTCATTATCTAACATCAATTGACCCAAATACCTTTTTTCCCCCCCTCCCATTTCTTCTTGTAATGAAGGCAACACTTTATTCATTATCCATCTTAGTCTGCCCTGAAAGGGTTGGCCTTCTTGATTTGTTGTAGCCCTCGTGATGATGGTGTGCCCATGGTGGCGTTAGCGAAGAAATTCCACGATGTGGGTCCAGTGACGATGATGAAACTGCACTCTAAGAGTCAGAATGAAGGGGAATTGGAGACGGCGGGAGTTTGCATGGGACAAAATCTTGTGTGCGACAGTGCCTCCGTGCCGAACGCCTTGTGCATTTGATCTCGTTTTCTTGGCTAATAGAAACATTGAGCTGGATATTCTGTTCCCCCAGCCACGTGATTCTCGGTGGCGAGCCGTTCGCTGGCAGCGGGATTCTATCTTCCCGCCAATTGTCAATGCGATTTCCCATTGTAACCACCCTGGAAACCCGCTGGCAGGGGTGCCCTGCTGGCGGGAAAAGTGAATCACAACGAGCGGAGATTTCCCGCCATTGTGCTTCCTTTACTATCTGTACTGCGCCCATATTCATTATCACCCCCCAAGAGATGTATCTGGGTTAGGGTTGTAGTCACGGTTCACTCAGAAAGTCCGAGTTCCTGTGGCAACATCCACTTGTCCAAGCGCGTTGTAGTCTGGAGCTTTGGATAGTGATGGTAGTGGCTCCAACTTTTTTTCCATCACGTAGGGGCCAGGAATCTCCGTCGCGAGTCCGCCCCGCTACCGCGGCCAGCGAGAATGGCAAATTTAGCGCTCAGTCAAATCTCCATTCACTGCAGCGGAACCGGAGAATCCCAATCTCTCCCACACGTCCAGCCATTGCCGTATTTGGGAGGATTTGCAAGTCGACACACACAATCTGCTTGACCATGTTATGAACACACCACCAAGTCCTGGGGCGGGACTCAAATCCAGAGCTTCTGGTTTAGAGGCAGGGACGCTCCCCACTGCACCACAAGATCTCCTCAAATATGTTTGTACCATTCAGGTAAGACCAAAATCTGGGGCCTCTTGATTATCGGCCTATTCCATTCAGGAGGATGCTACACTCAGTTGCTTGAACAGTTCGTTCAAAATAGGCATTGTTTGTGGAGGTGCAGGGGGAGGAGGTGACATCTTAGTTGGCTGCCTATGTTCTTGGCCTAGTTGCGTGAGGCAAACCAACTTAAAGAGCAGGCCAAAAAAAAAGCGACTGTTATCTCCTGTTCTGCGGAATCCCATAAAGTTACAAGTAATTTTGTCAAACTCCTTCAGTATTTAGGGCTCCATATAAAATAGTCTGCAGCATTAAAACTCGATCACTGAAGAAATTACAGGCATTGCTCCATATGTTAAGTGGATTCGCTTTTCTCCATGGTTTCCCTGACGTGATAACTTCGCAAAAAGAAATGAGCTGGAGGGATTGGTATGGGTGGTGTTGGCAGTGAATGCGTGAATGTTTCAAACTGTCAAACAGAAATCAATACATTTTAACATTTTGTACAGTTAATTAAAACAGGAACAGCACTCTTGCTGTCTTGGCGGGCGGCCATTTTCCAAAGGGGTATATTGAGTAGGTCGAAGCTGTAGGTTTCTGGCCATTAACACCTCACTTGCTATATCAGGTGTTTGCTCTTTCTTGATCTTACATCTGAACCCTCAACTTGCTCTTCCTGTGACTAAAATGCATCGTGTCAAATGGTTTTATTCATCCGCAAAGTATTGATCCAGACAATCTTACTGGAACACATTCGTTCCCAGAAGTGTAGATCTCAGTAACTCCCTCAGTCTGCCCTTCCCCTTGCAAACTCCAGATTTCTAAACGACAAACTTAGAATCATCGGATCACTCCTGCTCCTAGTTTGCATGTTTGTATATAACAACAGTTCGTTCAACTGCATCCTCGTCTCCTCAAACTCCTCAATCTTGGCAGATCCCAAGACTATCAGCCTTCCCTGCAGTTTCTCAATTTAATTTTAAGAAACAAACTTTCTTAAAGGCCTGCTAGCAGTTTTAGCTCCTCTTTTTTTGAAAAAAAAAACTACCACTTTCAGTGAAATATCCATTTTGCAATTAGGTTTCTGTGATTGTACAGTGGCTTTCAGTGAGAAACGTCCTCACGGGGACTATACAGGTCTGTTATAATTTTGTCTAAATTGCATTGGCAGCGAGTAAACACAGGGTAGAAAGGTGAAGGGAGCAACATAACAGGTGGTAAATGAAACCCGCTACCTCGCAAGTGTTACTGCTGAAAAGTGTGCCAAAGCGCTTGTGTCAACAAAGTCAAACATCAAAATAGCCCTGAGCCGCGATCCATAGCTTCCACGTCTCACCTCTGCAATGACAGACCTGAGGCGCAGCAGAGGATGGGCGGAGAGTGTCATTGCCTGCATGAGTGAGCTCGTCCAAGTTGTTTGCCTTGCTGCAGACAGCAGTGACTTTGAGTCATAGAGGTTTACAGCATGGAAACAGGCCCTTCGGCCCAACCTGTCCATGCTGCCCTGTTTTTACCACTAAGCTAGTCCCAATTCCCCGCATTTGGCCCATATTTCCCTATACCCATCTTACCCATGTAACTGTCTAAATGCTTTTTAAAAGACAAAATTGTACCCGCCTCTACTACTGACTTGGCAGCTCGTTCCAGACACTCACCACCCTTTGTGTGAAGAAATTGCCCCTCTGGAGACTTTTGTATCTCTCCCCCCTCCTCTTAAACCTGTGCCCTATAGTTTTAGACTCCCCTACCTTTGGGTAAAGATGTTGACTATCTATCTTATCTATGCCACTCGTTATAATAGTAAAAATCATTATTGTCACAAGTAGGCTTACATAAGAACATAAGAACTAGGAGCAGGAGTAGGCCATCTGGCCCCTCGAGCCTGCTCCACCATTCAATGAGATCATGGCTGATCTTTTGTGGACTCAGCTCCACTTTCTGGCCCGAACACCATAACCCTTAATCTCTTTATTCTTCAAAAAACTATCTATCTTTATCTTAAAAACATTTAATGAAGGAGCCTCTACTGCTTCACTGGGCAAGGAATTCCATAGATTCACAACCCTTTGGGTGAAGAAGTTCCTCCTAAATTCAGTCCTAAATCTACTTCCCCTTATTTTGAGGCTATGCCCCCTAGTTCTGCTTTCACCTGCCAGTGGAAACAACCTGCCCGCATCTATCCTATCTATTCCCTTCATAATCTTATGTGTTTCTATAAGATCCCCCCTCATCCTTCTAAATTCCAACGAGTACAGTCCCAGTCGACTCAACCTCTCCTCGTAATCCAACCCCTTCAGCTCTGGGATTAACCTAGTGAATCTCCTCTGCACACCCTCCAGTGCCAGTACGTCCTTTCTCAAGTAAGGAGACCAAAACTGAACACACAACTCCAGGTGTGGTGTAGAGGGTGCCATCTCCGCTACTCCACTACTGGGCCGATATCTGGGGTTTGAATCTCTGTGTGTCTCTCTCTCCAGCTGGCACTGAAACTTCAGAGGCCAGGGGATGTCGCACTGGGACACTTCCACTGAAGAGAGCACTGATTCAAGCCTGCCGTTTATTCCTAACCGACAGCCTGAGACTTATATCACACAGATCTCCAGACCCCTACCAATACCCAGGTGATTCTCTCTCTTGCCGGTGGTGCAACAGCCACCCGGTTCCTACTCCACTAGAGTAGCTTTCCCAAGAGAGAGAATAGGACACTGCTGTTTATTCCCTAACCAGCAGTCTGTCCTGAGTGAATCGCTCAAGATGACCCTCGATTCCTGAACCCGGAATTAAGGTGAGGAGTATTTTAACAATGACTTGGTCAGAGGTCGCTGGTGAAAGATTGAAGAATTTAAACGACTCCAATTGTCATCAAATCAAGGTTTATTGTAAAACCCAGGTCAAAATCATCAACAGAAGAAACACAATACAATCTTATGCTCTAATATACACTATGTCTATTCAAAAGTAATATAGCGGACACAACGAAAATTCTTATGCTTACACAGCTTTTAGCAATATCACAAGGCACAAAAACAAGTTCCCTTCCCCAAAGCCTCAACCACTATTAAAGTCTAGGGAGTTTCGTAAGCTGCTGCGGAGTACTTACGGTCACAGGCTGCAGAGGTCAAGTCAGGGGTGCAGAGGTCGAGCCACGAACGAAGAGGCCCCTACTCGAAAACACAGCCCCTTTTATATAGTTATACCTGGCTTTGTTCTGTGATCGGCCAGCCCCTTTTGCATTGAAAAGGTAGGTTTTTAAAGTTCCCGCTGGTCCCGCCCCCTTTGAGCCGGTCAGAGCTGTATGTTTCTGGGTATTCCTTGCAGGTCCGCTTCTTCCAGCTAGGCAGACCTGCGCGATTTGAATTTGGCGCTGGCTCCGCCCCCTTCTTTCAGTGAGTTTCTGCCGGCAGCTTCTGTCAAGCTTGGAGTACCTCCCCCAGGTCCGCCTCCAACTTGGTTTTTCTGCCGGTAGCTTCTGTCAAGCTTGGAGTACCTCCCCCAGGTCCGCCTCCAACTTGGTTTTTTTCAGACCTGCGCGATTTGAATTTGGCGCTGGCTCCGCCCCCCTCCTCCCAGTGAGTTTCTGCCGGTAGCTTCTGTCAAGATTGGAGTACCTCCCCCAGGTCCGCCTCCAACTTGGTTTTTCTGCCGGTAGCTGATTTTCTAGGGGCTTTTCCAGCGCAATATGCTGGACTCAGACAGTCTGATTTCTAGTTTAACGAGGTTAGGCTCTTCTGTGGAGAATTTCAGTGTCTTCCAGCTGCTCCGGAGATGGCTGCTATTCTCACCTCGCTATGTTGATGGGGTGTTAATTGGATTCTGCTCTGGTGGAGGCCAGGTCATTTACATTTGCATGGGGCTATGACCATCCCATTGTCCTGCTTGCATGCAAGCCTCCTGTGTATTCCCGTGCCCCTTTGTCTGTGTTTTGATGTTATCTTGTTGTCTGGCTCCTTCTTCCTTGTAGCTCCTAGGGGGGTGTTTGCAAATATTTATGTGCTTATGTCCCTACTCAGCTCAGCGGGCCAAGCCTGCTGGGAAAACTGGTTCCGTTTTCTTGGCTGAAAAGTCAGTTTACAGTCTCTGAGTTTCTCCAAAAGGGCCGAATTGCCCGAAAACCTTACAGTGGCCTCACTAACACCTTATACAATTGCAGCATAACCTCCCTAGTCTTAAACTCCATCCCTCTAGCAATAAAGGACAAAATTCCATTTGCCTTCTTAATCACCTGTTGCACCTGAAAACCAACTTTCTGCGACTCATGCACTAGCACACCCAGATCTCTCTGCACAGCAGCATGTTTTAATTTTTTATCATTTAAATAATAATCCCTTTTGTCGTTATTCTTACCAAAATGGATAACCTCACATTTGTCAACATTGTATTCCATCTGCCAGACCCTAGCCCATTCACTTAGCCTGTCCAAATCCCTCTGCAGACTTCCAGTATCCTCTGCACTTTTTGCTTTACCACTTATCTTAATGTCGTCTGCAAACTTGGACACATTGCCCTTGGTCCCCAACTCCAAATCATCTATGTAAATTGTGAACAGTTGTGGGCCCAACACTGATCCCTGAGGGACACCACTAGCTACTGATTGCCAACCAGAGAAACACCCATTAATCCCCATTCTTTGCTTTCTATTAATTAACCAATCCTCTATCCATGCTCCTACTTTCCCCTTAATGCCATGCATCTTTATCTTATGCAACAACCTTTTGTGTGGCACCTTGTCAAAGGCTTTCTGGAAATCCAGATATACCACATCCATTGGCTCCCCGTTATCTACCGCACTGTTAATGTCCTCAAAAAATTCCACTAAATTAGTTAGGCACGACCTGCCCTTTATGAACCCATGCTGCGTCTACCCAATGGGACAATTTCCATCCAGATGCCTCGCTATTTCTTCCTTGGTGATAGATTCCAGCATCTTCCCTATGACCGAAGTTAAGCTCACTGGCCTATAATTACCCGCTTTCTGCCTACCTCCTTTTTTAAACAGTGGTGTCACATTTGCTAATTTCCAATCCGCCGGGACCACCCCAGAGTCTAGTGAATTTTGGTAAATTATCACTAGTGCATTTGCAATTTCCCTAGCCATCTCTTTTAGCACTCTGGGATGCATTCCATCAGGGCCAGGAGACTTGTCTACCTTTAGCCCCATTAGCTTGCCCATCACTACTTCCTTGGTGATAACAATCCTCTCAAGGTCCTCACCTGTCATAGCCTCATTTCCATCAGTAACTGGCATGTTATTTGTGTCTTCCACTGTGAAGACCGACCCAAAAAACCTGTCCAGTTCCTCAGCCATTTCCTCATCTCCCATTATTAATTCTCCCTTCTCATCCTCTAAAGGACCAATATTTACCTTAGCCACTCTTTTTTGGTTTATGTATTTGTAGAAAATACATAAACTGTATTTTAATTACATTAACACTGCAATGAAATTACTGTGAAAATCCCCTAGTCACCACATTCCGGCGCCTGTTCGGGTCACAGAGGGAGAATTCAGAATGTCCAATTCACCTAACAGCACGTCTTTCGGGATTTGGGGGAGGAAACCGGAGCACCCGGAGGAAACCCACGCAGACACGGGGAGAACGTGCAGACTCCCCACAGACAGTGACCCAAGTCGGGAATCGAACCCGGGACCTTGCTGCTGTGAAGCAACAGTGCTAACCACTGTGCGACCGTACCGCCATTATTTTATTGATGTAAGATCACCCCTAAGCCTCCTATGCTCCAGGGGAAGAAGTGCCAGTCAACCCAGCCTCTCTTCATTACTCAAATCCTCAAGTCCCGGGAGCATCCCAGTAAGGCAGGTATTTGGTACGGCAGGGACTCACGCCACCACTGAGCGCTCTGGTGAGCAAAGTTAGATCGGAGAGGGAGGTGGATGTGCATCTGGTGGGGAATTGGAGCTATTGGCAGGAAGGCTGTAAGCAAGGTGTGCAGCAAGACGTGGCATCTGGAGTTAAAGTCTGTGGATGTCTACAGGATTACGGGGGAGGTTGGGGGGGTGGGTGAGGGGGGGGAAGAGGGCTGCACTTATCCTGGCTATTAAAGGTGTAAGGTTTATTTCGTCCTCTATTTTTCAAGTGTTGCTGGCGTTGTGTATGTTCCTGGGTTTCATGGGTTAAAAATGTCCAAACAGGAATTTCAGCAAATGCAATGCCATTGTGCTAGAAGGAGCAGATGGGAATTTGGTGAGGCGAGGGAGGGGGTGCGGTGGTGTGAATTAAAACCCACTGGACCTTAATAAACTTCAGCATGAATATTTTTACCTCATCTTCTCCTTGCTTCGAGGCAGCTGCGGGCCACTCTGCAGGTCTGAATGCCCTCTGACCTCTGTGCTGTCCTCTGTGCGAGCTGGGCCTATCTTTTAACCAGTACGTTAACTCTGTGACACACAATTTCCATCTTTTCTTAAACCTATCCATTCTACCGCCTGTTTTGGTTTTTATACATGGAACCTCCTTGTCCCCTCTGCTCGCTAATGGCTTGGTGGAGTTTACAAGTGTGTGAATTTTGCCTGTTTCATTTGAAGAGTTAAGATGGCGGCTGCTATCCCAGGGTCCTTTGACTGACAGACTTAAATTTTCGAATGGGGACATGGGTGTAGATCACAGAAGTTTACTTTTGTAAGGGCCCAAAAAAATCCAGCACGAGTTTTAAGGATACAAAATAATAATGTTTATTTACTATAACAATATATACATAACAGTAGCAGTAACTTCCCTTGCTAATTTCTCCTTCCTCCTGGTTCCTGGACTGGCCAGCTTATTTATAGTAGGAGTTTCTCCGCCCCCCTCATTGGGGAAGTTCATACTCCCATAGGATTGTGGGATAGTCATTAGTCCCCAGCCAATCGTCAGTAGGCAGGTTATAACATTTACTGTGAGTAGAACTGATTTCACTGCTCGCAATGGTTTTGAACCAGCCATCTTGGTAACTTGCCTTCAAAGCACCTGCCTATCAATCATTCTTTGACCATAGTGATTGGGTTAATGCTTTGACTGCTTGCACCATATACAAGATGCACTGCAGCAACCAAGGCCCCTTCCACAGCACCGTACAAACTTGCAACCTCTACCATCTAGAAGGTCAAGGACAACTGGTGTATGGGGACACCACCATCTGCTATTTCCCCTCTAAGCCACACACCATTCTGACTTGGAAATATATTGACCGTTCCTTCACTGTCGCTGGGTCAAAATCCTGGAACTCCCTCCCTAACAGCACTGTGGGTGTACCTACACCACAGGGTCTGCTGCGGTTTAAGAAGGTGGTGGTGCGAGGATGGGCAACAAATGCTGGCTGAACCACAGCTCCAGGCACGGTGGCACAGTGGTGAGCACTGCTGCCTCTCAGAACTGTGGTGATATGCATCACTGTAAATACACAAGGGGTTAATGTAAATACACTACGACTAAGTAAACACTAGAGGGAGCACCAGAGACGTCATGACATGCAGACATACAGCTAATGAACACATAGAATAGGACACGACCAAAGGGCAGTCAAGACACCCAGAGGTGACAGTACCACAAGGGGGCATTACACAACCCATATAAAAGGACAGGGCATCTCTTTCCACAGCCGACACTTAGAGAGTAGGACAGGGGCAGATCAGAAGCATCACACCCACCTCGTGGCTTAGAGCAGACTGGTTAGTTAGACTGAGTTACTATAGCAAGATTAGCAGGAGAGTCGAACTCCTAGAGAACTGTGCTAATGTGGTTCAATAAATCACATTGAACTTACTTCAAAGTCTGGGGTATCTTTTGGTCAAAGCTGCATCGAGTTGCAGCCTGTGTTATCCCAGAGTACATAACTCAACAAGAACCAGGGACTCGGGTTCAATTCCAGCCTTGGGTGATTGCACTGTAGAGATTTTCTGGTTCCACAGGTCCTGCAGTATAACAGCTCCCATACTACAAAGGGGTGTTTTTTCTACAGCCAATAATGTCGAGGTTGTTCTATTCCAGAAAGGCAGTTGGTGAAGGATAGTACTGGGGCGGGGTTCTCCAATAATGGGGCTATGTCCCCACGGCCGCGAAAAAACGCACGCGAATCACTCTGGACTTACCTGGAGTAAGTCCAAGGTGATTCTCCGATTTGCAGGGGGCTAGCAGGACCCCGGAGTGCTCCTCGTAGCTCCGGCTGCCGATATGGGGCCCTGCACTTCCGGTCGGGGGTCCGCCCATGCGCCCGGCAGCCTGCGCGGCCGCCCTGCGTGACATGGCCGACCCACACCGCGGACCGGCACCAAGAAGATAGGCCCCCCCCCCCCCAGATACCATGCTCCCGCGAATCGGTGGCCCCCGATCGCTAGCCTGGCCATCCTGGAGGCCCGCCCCCGTGAATGATCCCCCCGCCCCCCCCCCCACCAGGGCGGCCACGGACTGAGTCCGCAGCCGCCACGCCGCGTTCCCACCGGGTGGAACCCATGAGAGAACCACGCCTTCAGGAACACGGCCAGCTGCACTTGGTGAATCGCCGTGGGGGCTTCTTTCAATGGCCCCCTTCCGGCGCCGTGTCGACCACGCACGCCCGATTGGCGGCAATTCTCCGGGGACCGGAGAATCATGGGAGCGGCGTCGGACCCGATCTCGGGTTTCACACCCATTCTCCGCCCCTCAGAGAATCCCGCCCCTGGAGTCAATCTTTACTCAGCCTTACACTAATTTACAGAATGAAATTTTCCAAACAAACACCTCCTAACCCAACCCAACCACAGTTTCATGCTCAATTAAACAAATGAATCCCCGAAAAGGACATGAGTGAACCAGATGGGTTTTTCCAACAATCGATAACCGTTGCCATGGTCACTGAGACGATGTTTATATACCGGATTTAATTCACTGAAGTTAAATTCCACCAGCTGCCCAAACCTTGAAGGCAGCTTATATAATTAAAGTAAAGTGTTGTTTCTAGGGCTGATGAAGCATTCCAGCCCCTGTGCTGCCCACCAGTCGCGGGCGAAGGGTGGCATTTTCCACATGCCCCCCTGGTGTTTTTAGTGGCGGCAGAGGCGGCACACCATTGACCAGTGGTAGGATCTTCCAGGCCCGCCGTTGTCAACGGGGCTTCCCACTGTTCACACCCTCCGCCGCTGGGGAGCCCACGATAGGGTATCGCCATCGGCAGGTGGGAAGATCCCGCCAGCCGGAAAACCCCGCCCGAGGCAGCACGGTAGCTCAAGTGGTTAGCACTGTGGCTTCACAGCTCCAAGGTCCCGGGTTCGATTCCGGCTTGGGTCACTGTCTGTGCGGAGTCTGCACGTTCTCCCCGTGTGTGCGTGGGTTTCCTCCGGGTGCTCCGGTTTCCTCCCACAGTCCAAAGACGTGCAGGTTAGGTGGATTGGCCAGGCTGAATTGTCCCTTAGTGTCCAAAAAAAAAGGGTGGGAGGGGTTATTGGGTTACGGGATAGGGTGGAAGTGAGGGCTTAAAGTGGATCGGTGCAGACTCGATGGGCTGAATGGCCTCCTTCACTATATGTTCTATGAGACCCAGTATGGGCCAAAGGGCCTGTCTCCGTGTCATAAATTCTATGATTTAAAAAGTGTTTCTTTCTATCTGTTCAAGTGAAACCCCAGTTAATGTCCATCCCCTGCATACGATGGAACAGAATCAACATACAATTAACAGAGACGAATGCAGTGAGCTCCTCTTGAGTTTAAAAGGAGGCAAGTGGAGATGGGCAAGATATGAAACTCGCTCAAAACCCAAGCAGCCACACAGAGTTAAGAATTGGGCTGGCAGTTTGGCAGAATTTCAGCACTTTCCGTGAATTCTTTGTCATGTTGAGCTCTCACAGCAGAGCGCGGAAAGGCAAGATGTATGTTGCTTTTGTACTTTCACACTCTGGTCCTTGGAGAACAGTGTGTAGTGGTGGAAGCATTTACAAGCTGATTAACAGTATGACAGACTGTGATGGGGCGGGTGCGTGAGACGGGCATGGGTAGGGGGGGTGTACGGGTGTGAGGTGGGATGGGGGTGGGGTCATCCAGTTGGAGGGTTTTATGGGGTTTTGTTTCCCATAGGACAAGGGAAGAACAACCACATTCGACGGACAAGTGCCTCCCCGTTGGATTAAAAAATGTCTTTCTTATAAAAAAGTGTTCCATAATTCTAGCTCCTTCAACCACTGGAAAGTCTGTTTCTATCTCACTTCAAATCTTTCTCTGCATTTGAATGATCTCATGTCCCAAGGGCAGCCATGCGAATCTGCTCAGTGTCCCCCCCCCCCCCCCCCCCCCCCGTCCCCCCCCCCCCCCCCCGTCCCCCCCCCACTACTGCCCCAACATGTTGCCGACTGCAGTGCGGAGTCTAAAACTATCAGTTCACCAGTACTTAATAATAATAATCGCTTCTTGTCACAAGTGGGCTTCAATGAAGTTACTGTGAAAAGCCCCTCGTCGCCACATTCCAGCTGAACTTTCAGAGAGCTAGCACAGGTGCAATGGGCCAAGTGGCCTCCTTCTATGCTGTAAGATTCCATGATTGTGGATTTGAGACGGAAAAGCAAAAAAATGAATTCTGCTGAAGGGCCCCCACCCAAAACATTAACCTGCCGTTCGCTTTCCAATGTCGATCGTGTCACTGTGTAACCTGCATCTTTCTGTTTGAGGTCTTGCTTACCGCTGTGACTGTGCCCCTGTCAGACCTGCGGCTGGCCAACAAGCAATAGCTCACTCCTCATCCTGTCATTCCTAATTTATCGGGCAGCGAATAATATCTAAGAACCGCCTCCTTATTTAAGGCTCAGGGGTTTATGTATCAGCAACAGCAATAAACAAATTGCAGATATCATGAGAGCAATAACTGTAACTAGTTCAGCGATTGCCTTCGGGGAAGCTTTTCTTGGAAGCTGTGGATACTACAGGGTAATTGTATTTGAGTTGACAACTTTTCCCCAAAATATTATCAAAGTGGAAGTTGCCTGTATAACGGCTGACGTGCCTCAGCCCTCGCTTGTTGTGACTGCAATTTATCTTCGAAGCTGATCAGAGATATTATGGAAGCAGCCATTTTGTATGAAGCCGACTTCTCAGTGGCGCCACCCCTTTGTAACATTTGGGAATGACAGGACAACATGGTAACCTTTCCCTTCAGGTTGAGTCGCCAACCCTCCGTTCTGGCATATCAAGGAGTCAAAGGTTAATCTCCGAGACACTGCCGCAAAATAGGGAAAAATTATTCGCGGCGCGAAAATAAATGTTTCTTTCGACATGGTCTTTGAACGCTTTTTTCATCCGTCAACTGCAAGAAAGATTGCCGATTTGGAAGAAAATGGCTGTTTGCTTGACAGCCAAGAATCATTCAATCAGGGAGAGAAGAGTCTGTTTGTTTCCAATTGGCTGTGGGAAGGCAGGGCTCTGTGTGGATGGGTGTCGAATGACCAATAGTGGGGTCGTTGGAGGTCAGCGGTCATGTGATGAAAGCGCCAGGACTACGTCAACCTGAGTTGCAAGCCTATCTTTGAAAGGCTTGGGGTTCAATCATAGTGTAAGAGAGGGATATCTCGAAGGCGCAGCTGCTTTTAAATTGCTACAAAGAGCCCAGGAGGTGCGCCTGGCTGCTAACAGAGATAGAATCAAAAATGCTAACAAGAAAACAGGGCGGACCCACCCTGACAAGAATTTAACGCCCTCCCCTGTACAAATTTGATAGTTGAAAGGGGAAAGTTACAGGATTAAAAGGCACGGTAAAGAGATTAATTGGGTAGTTCTTTCAAGAGACAGCATAAACGCAATACGCCAAATGGTCTCCTTTGCGATTCAATGGGTGTAATTTTAACCACAAAACACAAGGGGGGCGATTCTACGAGCCCCGCGCCGGCCCGGAGAATCGGCGCAACCGTGCCACGATGCCCTGACGCCGGCGTGCGATTCTCTGAGGTGCGGAAGATCGGCGGCATTTGCGGTGGCGCGTTTGACACGGCGCTGGCCGCGGGCCGCTGGAATCGGCGGTGCCACCAATTCTCCGGCCCGTATGGGCCGAGCAGCCGCGTGGATACGACAAAGAGTCCCACCGGCGTCGTTCACCCCTGGTCGCTGCCGGCGGGAACCCTGCGCGAACGGTCAGGGGGCGGCCTGTGGGGGGGGGGGGGGGCGGGGGAAGGAGGCTCTGTCCCCGGGGGGGCCTCTGGTGGGGTCTGGCCCGCGATCGGGGCCCACCGATCGGCGGGCCGGCCTCTCTCTCTTTCCCCCGCCCCCCCCCCCCCCCCACCCCGGGCCTACTTTCTGGCGCGGCCGGCCCCTGAACACCGACCCCATGTTGAGTGGGGGTCGGCGCGCGAAAGAAGTCCCCCACGCATGCGCAGGTTGGCGCGGCGCGGAGGCTGGAGCGGCGTGAACCGTCGTGCCCGGGCCTGGTTCGCGCCGTCATGAAACGCGATGGCGTTCACGACGGCGCGAACACTTGGGCCCAATATTGGAGAATCGCCCCCGAGGGATTTGAGGTGAGTAGGGACGTTGACATTTTTAAACTGCTTCTCGTCCGCTCACTTCCAGTTGGAACGGATATGGGAATTGGGGACAGGCAGCCAAAGTGCTCCCAGGCAAGGGCTTGGCCATTTAAGTATTATAACAAGGCTGCGGCCTTCGTATTTAACCTGCCTTCTTGGTTTAGCCCTGACAGGTTAAACAGGCCTTTGGAAAGCCAGCAGCTAAAAGGAGGCGAGGCCTTCTGCTCGGGAAAGATAAGTGCCTCTGCAGCACTGCCTGTAGGCTAGGGAGAGCAGAAGTGTTACCAGCCCAGCAGGCTTACCTCATCGCTGCCTGCGATCTGGTGGCAATATCACTGGGCTAGTATTTCTGAGGCCCGGGCTAATGGGACATGGGTTCAAATCCCACCACGGCAGCTGATGGAATTTAAATTCAATTCATAAATCTGTGATTGAAAGCTAGCCTCAGTAATCAATTTACGAATGTCCCTTTAGGGAAGGAAATCTGCCATCCTTACCCGGTCTGGCCTACATGTGACTCCAGACCCACAGCAATATGGTCACTCTTAACTGCCCCTCTGAATTGGCCTCACAAGTCATTCAGTTGAAGGAAAGTTGGAGTCATAGAGTTTTACAGCACAAAAGGAGGCGATTTGGCTCATCATGTATGTGTCCGCCATCAAGAAGCTATCTTGATCCCATTTTCCAGCACTTTTGGTCCATATCCTTGTGTGTTAGATGATTCTCATCTCAATGCTTCTTAAATGTTGTGAGGGTTCCCGCCTCCACTACCCTTCAGGCAGTGATGGGCAACGGTGCCCACAACCCATGGCAGGAAAAAAAATGAACTTCCCTGCCCCTCCACCCCCACTCCTAAAATCAGCGATCCAGCGTCGGTTCGGGAATCAGACCCTCCCGTCATACTTGCACTAACTAAACTACCTTTTCCCGGCCTGCTGTCGATTCCAGAACATTCCCCTGCCCGAAAGGGAGGCAAGCCTGTTGGCCACACTGGATTCCAGCTGGGGTACCTGCTCACTGCTCGTGCCATGGGGTGGCATTTTGGCAAGTACATCTGGCAACCAATAAGGGCAGCACGGTAGCACAGTGGTTATGTTATCGGCGAGGCTTTTCAGAACCCCAAAATGTATCATGGAGTTCAACCAACCTCTCCCTTTAATGTATTTGTTGCTTTTCTGAGCACACGGCTTTTTCCCTAGGTGTGGGATTACAATTATGGACACGTGGGTTTTTAAACACAAAACACTGTTTATTCCATGAACTCAACTTAACATCTTAAATAAACATTGGATCTCTTAACACCCCTTACTTCAAAGATAACTCAGAAAATATTGCAACAGTAAATAATTCCTTAAAATGTTCCTTCAAACTTCCAAGAGATTTAACATCTTTAAACAGTATCGCATCAGGTTAAAGGATATATATTTTTTCTGTAGAATGGCAGAAACTGTCGCAAACTGGCTTTCTACTTTTAAACTGCTCTCAGCAAAACTAGCCAGGCACTTTTTAGCTGCTCTCAGCAAAACCAAACTGCAAAATCAAACTAAACTGCAAAATGGCTGAACTGAGCCTGAGCTCCACCCACTCTATGACATCGCTGTTTTCTTAAAGGTACATTGCTTAAACATCCAGTTCTTAAAGGCACTCTCGCATGACAGTCAGCACAGTGGCTTCACGGCTCCAGGGTCCTAGGTTCGATTCCGACTTGGGTCACAGTCTGTGTGGAGTCTGCACGTTCTCCCCGTGTGTGCGTGGGTTTCCTCCGGGTGCTCTGGTTTCCTCCCACAGTCCAAAGATGTGCAGGTTGGGTGGATTGGCCATTCTAAATTGCTCTTAGTGTCCAAAAAGGTTAGGTGGGGTTACTGGGTTACGAGGATAAAGTGGTAGGGTGGAGGCATGGGGCTTTAGAAGGATGCTCTTTCCAAGGGCTGGTGCAGACTCGATGGGCTGAATGGGCTCCTTCTGCACTGTAAATTCTATGATTCTAATGAATAAAGACCTTGGGCGTTATTCTCCGACCCCCCGCCGGGTCGGAGAATGGCCGTTGGCCGCCGTGAATCCCGCCCCCGCCCCCGCCGAAGTCTCCGGTACCGGAGATTGGGCGGGGGCGGGAATTGGGCCGCGCCGGTTGGCGGGACCCCCCGCTCAATTCTCCGGTCCGGATGGGCCGAAGTCCCGCCCAGAAATTGCCTGTCCCGCCGGCGTAAATCAAAGCTGGTATTTACCGGCGGGACCAGGCAGCGTGGGTGGGCTCCGGGGTCCTGGGGGGGGGCGCGGAGCGATCTGACCCCGGGGGGTGCCCCCACGGTGGCCTGGCCCGCGATCGGGGCCCACCGATCCGCGGGCGGGCCTGTGCCATGGGGGCACTCATTCCCTTCCGCCTCCGCCACGGCCTCCACCATGGCGGAGGCGGAAGAGACTCTCCCCACTGCGCATGCGCGGGAAACTGTCCGCGGCCGCTGACGCTCCCGCGCATGCGCCGCATTTCCGCGCCAGCTGGCGGGGCACCAAACGCCATTTCCGCCAGCTGGCGGGGCAACAAACGCCATTTCCGCCAGCTGGCGGGGCGGAAATCCCTCCGGCGCCGGCCTAGCCCCTCAATGTTGGGGCTCGGCCCCCAAAGATGCGGAGCATTCCGCACCTTTGGGTTGGCGCGATGCCCGTCTGATTGGCGCCGTTGGGGGTGAATTTCGCCCCTTATCCCGAATTATTTGTGTCCTACACTTAGTCAGGGAAGAAAAACAGGACAGGGGGAGAATTTCCTGATCTCCAGAGAATAGCTTCGTCAGAAACCATGACAACGTGGTTGTGGTGTTCTTGGTGTTGCCTAATTTCAGGATGATTGGTGTAGTGTTCACAAAGAATAGCTTGAACTTAAACAAAGCTATAAATTTATTAACACTACTAATTTGGATTCAACATGTACTCCTAAAGAATACACAGTTGATTATTCACATTTACACTACACTCATCTGCAGCAAATCTTAATACTGATATAAACTATGATCTGCTCTCACTCACACTATTTGTGCTTCTGCTCTCTCTAGCTAACTCCTGCGCGCACACTCTCCCCCAAGGCTTACCATCACTGCTTTATATACTTGCTTCCTCTAGTGGCTACTCTAGACACTTCATTAACCCTTGCAGTTATGACAATACCACATTGGTCATGTATGGCACTTCTGCCAATCCTCAAACAAAGCTACAGAGGCCAACTGGGAGAAACCAAGGAGGAAATTGAAGATTTTGTGGTTTAGAAATTCAAATTTTTTCACACAGTGGCGGCCTTCGAGTTAAAAGTTCCAAATGTGGAGGGTTGTTGACAAAAACCTGATATTTTGGGGCCAAAGCGTGGATCCCAGAAGCCTTTGCTTGGCATACTCGGCCCTCACTGGGAAAGAGAAAGTGCCAACCTCAGGGTATCATTACGTTCCCTTTTTTTGTGTTTTTGTTAAATATGAGGAATACGTTTCTGGGGAAATGCTCGTGTTTAGGCCATTGCAAAGCCTTGCACTGAAATGTCCTTTTAATGACTGTCAGCTGATGCTAATTCAGCTTTCTCTGATTGTCAAGCTCAGCAACTCTTTAATGCCAGCTCCCTGAAGAGGAACATCAGCGATTTCTGCATTACGCGAGGGGGAAGTGGTGAGGGGGGGGATTGTTTAAAACAAAAAAAGTGGAAAGGAGGGCATGTTAATCTTGTCTGCTTGCATTCCTCGCTCTGCACAATGCACTGTGCCTAATCAGGTTGGCAGGCACCTGGGCACTGCCAGTCTTGGGATGGAGCCAGAAACATGTCAATCTGCCTCAGCCTGGCTCATTTGTTCTCTCTTGAGTCCGGTCTAATTCAGAGTAAGGTTGGACAACAACCTCACTGTGCAGGCTGTCCTGTGATCCAACACTGACTTTGGCCTCGGCCTGTTTCTGTGCTTTAACCTCTGGGCAATTCTTACACATTTTGGGGCAACTATATTTGCAGGCACATGCAGAAAGGGAGCAGCAAATGGACAGGCCTAGGAGAGGCCAAAAGCAGGCTAAATTTCACAGTAGCTTTTCGATCTGATCTGATCAACACTGCTGTTGGTGAATCGTGTTGATCAAATTGGCTGCTGCGTTGCTACATTACAACAGCAGCTGGGCGTCAGAAATGTACTTTGTTAGTTATAAAACACTTTGGGATGTCCTGGGGTTGTGAACGGAGCGATATAGTGTTGAGAGATAATTGCGACACAGGCCTGGGCAAAAGGCCACAGTCCATTTAGCCAGTCGAAGAGAGGGATATTAAAAAGCAAGAACTCCAGAGAGCCATGATTGGTTCCTGTGCAATGATTTTGGGATACCTGCGTGTTCATATGGAGAAAGGAGAGCTTTGGTTTATCAGACCAGAGATTGGCTTGATTGGGGCTTAAAAGAATATGTTTGGGTGACCCTACATTCCTGTATTGTGGGGACAGCCCCAAGGTGAGGCATTGCATGCACAGGCAAAATTATGTCCCTTTGTTCACCAGACTGGTCCCTAAATGACTACCTGAAGTATCAAAATGAAGACTTAGACATAGACAGAGACATTCAGTGCAGAAGGAGACCATTCGGCCCATTGAGTCTGCACCGACCCACTTAAGCCCTCACTTCCACCCTATCCCCGTAACCCAATAACCCCTCCTCACCTTTTTGGACACTAAGGGTCAATTTAGCATGGCCAGTCCATCTAACCTGCACGTCTTTGGACTGTGGGAGGAAACTGGAGCACCCGGAGGAAACCCACGCACACACGGGGAGAACGTGCAGACTCTGCGCAGATAGTGACCCAGTGGGAATCGGACCTGGGACCCTGGCGCTGTGAGGCCACAGTGCTAGCCACTGTGCTGCCCCTATAAGAGTTCATAACCAATATTCCCAACTGTATACAGCTCCCGTGCTTCCTTTGCCAACTTCTTTTCCCCCAAGAACCAATAAGGACTGGAAGAATCTTAAAAAAGGATCATCTTGTCAACTGTAACCATTGGTCACATTCATTGTGCACTGTGAAAACCTCTTGTTGGAAGATAGCGGAGAGGAATTTTACCAGGTATCGTCGAACCTGCTCCATCATTCAATACAATCATTGCCGACCTTAGGCTTCAATTCCACTTTATCCACACCGGAAAATAAGTGCCACTTCCAGCCCCTTTACTCCGGCACGCAAACTGAAAAACATTTCTCAGATGCGTAGGCCTCTGGGAGTTGCGGCAACCTTGTGAGAGAGAAAGTTCCGGAAACCAAATTAGGGCCATCGCCACAGAAAGGGATAAAATATGCACCATTGTATGTAATGAAGAGGCATGGGAGCTTTTAAAAGAGGCCGCTTCTGCTGCGTGCGTACAACAGTCGTACGGAAGGGCTACCTGAAGTATCGGATAAAATTAATGAACCGGTTTTAATGAAAGACCACCGTCAGAACTCCGTGGAGTGACGAGGATGGTTTAAGGTGCGGTGTGGGAGCAGGATTGCCGTGGGCGTGCATCATCAAGACATAACAATGGCCAGGAGTGCTTAGTGTGGTTTATGATGTGCAGACATGCCGATAATATACAGACAGGCAGCTAATGAACACAGAGAACAGGACATGACCAATGAGCAGGCAGGACACTCAGGGGTGGTATCTCACTATAAAAGACACGAGGCGCTCACACTCCGCCTCTTTCCACTGATGAACATCTACAGAGTGAGTCAGGGTGTATGTACAGTATCACACCTCCAGCACGTGGCTAAGAGCTAGTCTGGTTCAGTCAGACAGAGTAACCAGAAAGTCGAACTCCTAGAGAACTGTGCTAACTGTGCTACTGGTTCAATAAATCAGATTGAACTAACTTCAAGGTCTGGAGTATCTTTTGGTTAAAGCTGCATCCAGTTGCAGCCTGTGTTATCCCAGAGTACATAACACGACAGCCATCTGCTAGTAAAGAGCATTTGCAATTCACCCTGCAACTTTGCCTTGCGTTCATGAGCAGGGCCTGTGACTGGAAAGGCTATCACTTCCTCCACATGCGACACCGCGAACGACAGCCAATGCGCTGGCGTGGTTAACGTGCTAACGTCAACATCTGCACAATTGGACGGTTCGAAAAACATACGTTGCTCATTGCGACCCGTGGCACAAGGAGGGTGTGGGGCGAGTGATACCAGCAAACTGCATCTCAGCCTTCTCCGCTTCCTGGAATAATTAGCACCTGAATTCATTAACAACGAATTAACTACAGGTGTTGCAAATTAAATTATTATGATCACTGACTAAAACGTACAGCTGTACCCTCGTTTATTAACACGCTGTGTTCGGATGTTATTTTGAGGCCTCTGTTTACCTTCTTTGAAAATAAATTATGCTTGAGAGAAGCTTGATATGTGCCTCGTGTCCCTCTCCCTCCAATTTTGTTTTTCCCTCGAATCTGTCACCCTCACCTTGGAATGTGGACTTGCATTTTAAGCAGTTTGTTCTATCTCGGTTCAAACTGCAACGTTTTCCACATGCTTGAGCTGGAGAGTGCAAAACAGCAATTAACCGAGGTGCATGCCACTGTTGACAACCTTGTGGTTTCCTCTCACAGTCCAAAGATGTGCAGGTTAGGTGGATTGGCCATGCTAAATTACCCTTCGTGTCCAAAAAGGTTGGGTGAGGTTGCTGGGTTACAAGGATAGGGTGGAGATGTGGGCTTAAATGGGGTGCTGTATCCAAGGGCCGGTGCAGACTTGATGGGCTGAATGGCTTCCTTCTGCACTGTAAATTCTATGTTTCTATGATTTGTGGAGTATGCACAATGCAAGCGCTGGTAATGCAATCCTTTTAAGTCCCTGTTGACTTGTGGATAGTTTGCAGGTCTGTGACCATAGACCGGGAAAGGTGGCCACAGCCTCTTCATTATCTGGCGCATGGTTACATAATAAATTGGTTTTTTTGTGTTCCATCTTCGCCCTGCTTCAAACATCCTGCTCAATGTCACCAGAGAAATTGTTGGGAAAGAATTAGGTCCAGAGGGAGTCTCACCATTTTTCAGTCACTCTAATTATTGCCTTTACAGAGTGGGGGTAGGGGGTGGGATTCGTTCCTTAACATTTAGCATGGGGTGGCCAAGTAGATCAACTGTTTATTCCAGAAACTTTTCTTTTCTGGAATTCCCCTGTGGTGAATGCAGCCCAACGCACCACAAGAGCTTGCCACCCCCACATTGATTCTGTATACACCTCTCGCTGCCTCAGGAAGGCAGACAACAGTATCAGAGACCCCTCTCACCCAGGCATTGCCTTCTTTCAGACCCTTCCGCCAGGCAGAAGATACAGAAGTCTGAATCTCGCACATCCAGACACAGGAACAGCTTCTTCCCCACAGCTAGTAGACTCCTCAACCACTCCCCCTCGGACTGATCTGTTCCCTGTAAGAACACAATTCACGACGCCCTATGCTGCTCTTGCTCATGTACTTGCTTTGTTTGGCCCCTTGTTCCGCACTGTAACCAATCACTGTTTGTCAATGTACCATTTGTCAATGTTCTCTGTTGATTACTCTTTTGTCCACTATGTACGTACGTACTGTGTACTTGGCCGCAGAAAAATACTTTTCACTGTACTTCGGTACATGTGACAATAAATCAAATCAAATAAGGAAAACAGAGGGGTTTGAAAGCATTTACCATAGTGGATATTTGATACTGCAGTATCTATCGCCAGAACTCCCTACAATTTAAGGAATGTGCCCTGTTCTGTAATTGTTAAAATTGCAACCATTTCTATTTTGTTTTAATAATCTTTCATCCGAACAAGTTGTGCCCTTTAGGGAAAGGCGTGTAGACCACTGATTTATTTACGTGCTTTCCCCAATTCTCTGCTTGCCAGACTGTGTAGATCGGAACAGACCAAGAGAAATCGAGGCAGTTCGAGAAAGTCTCGGGAAAGCTGACAGCTAAATTGGAACTGAGGGAAGGGAGCTTGAAGCATGAACAGATTACATAGATTACATAGAATTTACAGTGCAGAAGGAGGCCATTCGGCCCATCGAGTCTGCACCGCCTCTTGGAAAGCGCATCCTACCCAAGGTCCACACCTCCACCCTATCCCCATAACTCAGTAACCCCACCTAATCCCCATAACCCAGTAACCCCACCCAACACTAAGGGCAATTTTGGACACTATGGGCAATTTAGCATGGCCAATCCACCTAACCCGCACATCTTTGGACTGTGGGAGGAAACCGGAGCTCCCGGAGGAAACCCACGCACATACGGGGAGAACGTGCAGACTCCGCACAGACAGTGACCCAAGCCGGGAATCGAACCTGGGACCCTGGAGCTGTGAAGCAATTGTGCTATCCACAATGCTACCGTGCTGCCCTTAATACTGGAAATCCTCAGCAGGTCTGGCAGGATCTGTGGAGAGAGAAACCAAGTTCACGTTTCAGCTCCGTGAACTCCACCTGGGAGTTTGGTGGAGGGGGGTACATGGTGTTTTGTCCTCTGATTTTGGTTTCCCGCCACAGGAGATGAGAGAACAAAGCATTTCCGACAGATGAAGCAACAGACCGACAGCGAGGCTTCTGGTCCTTGTCGAGCAGGGAGGGACAAGGACATGAGTGCCACCGCATGATACAGCCTTGGCCCAAGCTCAAAATTAAAAGTCATAAGTTAAAAGCATTTCACTGGGGTATTCGGAGACGAGCTGACGCCTGGAGTTTAATTAAAAATTTATTACCCTCTAATGAGCTGCTTCTCAAATTGCCAAGTAAGGCTGCAAAGTATTTCCTTGGAATGAACACCCTAATTACATGCCAGCCGCAGAAATATTTCAATTGTTTACTCAGTAATAAAAATGCACGTCTGATATAATTTCACAACACGCAACATGACCGGTCTGGGACTCCCTATTGAGTGAAACCTTCTTCCATCGGGCAAGAGATACAATAGTCTGAGAACACGCACGAACAGACTCAAAAACAGCTTCTTCCCCGCTGTTACCAGACTCCTGAATGTCCCTCTTATGGACTCAACTGATCTCTCCACATATCTTCTCCACTGAGTACGACACTCCTGTATGCTTCACCCGATGTCTATGTATTTACATTGTGTATTTATCGTATGTCCTATGTTTCTCATGTATGGAACGATCTGTCTGGACTGTACGCAGAACAATACTTTTCACTGTACCTTGGTACACGTGACAATAAATCTAAATCTAATTCAATTCATCAATTAATTGCCCAATCTGGAACCATGGTATAAGAGTCCCTCCTGTGTATTTCTTTTGTTCCAATTTCTTTTATGTTATTTTATTATTTTGGCCCGTGAACCCATAATCGGGATGTGTCTTTAAGCAGAAGACTCAAAGTTGAAACAGCCTGCTTGCCAGGACACTGTGTTCCCAGGTTTTGTATTTTGGAGAGGAGAAACCAGACTCCTCGGCACTGAGTGGATCTTAGGAACCAGGGGCGAGATTCTCTGACCCCACGTCGGGTCGGAGAATCGCCGGGGGCTGGCGTGAATCCCGCCCCCGCCAGTTGCCAAATTCTCCGGCACCGGATATTCGGCGGGGGCGGGAACCGCGCCGCGCCGGTTGGCGGGCCCCCCCCCCCCCCCCCCCCGCGATTCTCCGGCCCGAATGGGCCGAAGTCCCGCCGCTAAAATGCCTGTCCCACCGGCGTAAATTAAACCACCGACCTTACCGGCGGGACAAGGCAGCGTGGGCGGGCTCCGGGGTCCTGGGGGGGGCGTGGGGCAATCTGGCCCCCGGGGGTGCCCCCACGGTGGCCTGGCCCGCGATCGGGGCCCACCGATCCGTGGGCGGGCCTGTGCCGTGGGGGCACTCTTTCCCTTCCGCCTTCGCCACGGTCTCCACCATGGCGGAGGCGGAAGTGACTCCCTCCACTGCGCATGCGTGGGAATGCCGTCAGCGGCCGCTAACGCTCCCGCGCATACGCCGCCCGGAGATGTCATTTCCGCGCCAGCTGGCGGGGCACCAAAGGCCTTTTCCGGCAGCTGGCGGGGCGGAAATTCGTCCGGCGCGGGCCTAGCCCCTTAAGGTTGGGGCTCGGCCCCCCCCAAGATGCGGAGCATTCCGCACCTTTGGCGCGGCGCGATGCACGACTGATTTGCGCCGTTTGGGGTGCCAGTCGGCGGACATCGCGCCGATACCGGAGAATTTCGCCCCAGGTTTGGACGGAGTCGGTTAGATTGGTTAACTGGCAACCAGTGGGTTCGCATGGAACATTGTTCTGTCTGGCAACGGTCAGTGATTGGTGTCTGCGTGATGCTTCCTGAGAGACCTTGGAAGCCTGGATTTGCAGAAGTGTTTTGACCTTGGAAGTGAATGGAACACTCTCTCTCCTGCTTGCTGAAGTGAAAGAACTGGGGTGAAATTCTCCGGTATCGGCGCGATGTCCGCCGACCGGCGCCAAAAACGGCGCAAATCAGTCCGGCATCGCGCCGCCCCAAAGGAGCGGAATCCTCCGCATCTTGGGGGGCCGAGCCCTAACCTTGAGGGGCTAGGCCTGCACCAGACTGATTTCCGCCCCGCCAGCTGGCGGAAAAGGCCTTTGGTGCCCCACCTGCTGGCGCAGAAATGACATTGCTGGGCGGCGCATGCGCGGGAGCGTTAGCGGCTGCTCACGTCATCCCCGCGCATGCGCTGTGGAGGGAGTCTCTTCCGCCTCCGCCATGATGGAGACCGTGGCGAAGGCGGAAGGAAAAGAGTGCCCCCACGGCACAGGCCCGCCCGCGGATCGGTGTGCCCCGATCGCGGGCCAGGCCACCGTGGGGGCACCCCCCGGGGCCAGATCGCCCCACGCCCCCCCCCCAGGACCCCGGAGTCCGCCCGTGCCGCCTTGTCCCGCCAGTAAGAGAGGTGGTTTAACCCACGCCGGCGGGACAGGCTGCGGGACTTCGGCCCATCCGCGCCGGAGAATCGCGGGGGGGGTGCCGCCAACCGGCGCGGCGCGATTCCCGCCCCCGCCGAATCTCCGGTGCCGGAGAATTCGGCAACCGGCGGGGGCGAGATACACGGCGGGGGGGTCGGAGAATCTCGCCCCTGAGCTCTATCATTCTGAAAGCAGCGAGTGTCTGGCACATACTTTACTGTGAACCTGAAATGATGCTGAGTCTGCAGAGAAGGTAGAAAACCGTCCTAGAGAAAACCATCTCAAGCTGAGAAGGAAGGCTCCTGATGGACATACAACGATACTTACTGCCAACTGTAACCCCCTTGTTTCTATTTTAATGACAACATTAACGCGCTTGATTTTAAACATGTTGAAATAGCAAAGCTTATTAATATGAACATGCCAGGTACAATGAAATCGCACAGTGTTACTTCCAGGCTACAACAATAGAATACTACAATCTAAAGTGCACTTGCTTGTGTAATTATGAATGACAACAGGCGAGATTCTCCGCTCCCCCAGTCCCGTGTTTCTTGGTGGTGCACCGTTCGCTGATGGTGGGATTCTATCTTCCCGCCGCTTGTCAATGGGATTTCCCATTGAAAGCACCCTGTGCCACCGGGAAACCCGCTCGTGGGGGTGCGCTGCCCGTGGGAAAAGTGAATCCCATCGACCGGAGCATTCCGACCAATATTTCAAGATAGCACTTTGGTGGTGGAGGCACCGATCCTCTCCAGTCTGTTCCGCCCTGGAACTCGATTTTTCGAATATTTGTTGATCTCTTTCCTTCGTACAGTCTGATCGTTATTACGTGGAGATTTTTTTTGATTTGGGGGATGGGGTCTGCAAATTTTGTGACATAATCTGAGGTAATTCTTTTTGTTATTCTTTCACGGGATGTGGGCCTCGCTGGCTAGGCCCGCATTTGTTGCCCATCCCTAATTGTCCTTGAGAAAGTGGCAGTGACTTACCTTCTTGAATGCGATTAACTGCCCTCGGCAGTTAAGGGTCAACCAAGATGCCCTGGGTCTGGAGTCACATAGAGGTCAGATCAGACAAGGACAGCAGATTTCCGTCACATTGGTGAACCAGATGGGGTTTTTACAACAATCCAGTAAGTCTGTCGCCAGGGGCCCATAGCTTGAGGGGCGCCACTCCACAGCAAGTCTGGCTGATCAGGAGTCTCTCCCACTCTTAAAACCAGCATTTGGGGTGTTTGGAAGGGTTTGCAGGTCAACCTGTTTGACCGCGTCATGAAGGCACCTTCCTCGGCCATCATGTCCTGGGCTGGGACTCGAACCCAGAGCTTCTAGGCTCAGAGGCAGGGACACCGCCCCGACTGTATCACAAGACCTCCATAGGTACAATAACACCAACAGCTAATGAAATGATGGGATGTGGGTTTATTGTCACCACTTCCTTGCTCACTGTGCCTCTGATCTACCTGCTGCAGGTGACATGCAAAGGATTCTCCGCCCCGCCACATTTCTGCGTCACCCTGCCGGCGGGATTCTCTGGTACGCCGGCCGGTCAATGGGGTTTCTCATTGTGGGGAGCCCCACGCCGTCGGGAAACCCCCGGGCGCTGGCATACCGGAGAATCACGTCCCATGTACTTCCTGACGCGCAATGAATCAAAGTTAATGGTACGGTTAACCTGAGCCATTTGTGCAGTCTCCCTCAAGGTGGCCATGTAAATGGCAATGACAGAAGCCTAAGGATTGGGCCAGGTGGCAGAAGGGACCAACGTACTGGCATCTTGCCTCTTCAGCCAACACCACTAAGACAGATGCATTGCTCATGATTCTGTTTTTTGAAGAAGAAAGAGATTAAGGGTTATGGTGTTCGGGCCGGAAAGTGGAGCTGAGTCCACAAAAGATCAGCCATGATCTCATTGAATGGCGGAGCAGGCTCGAGGGGCCAGATGGCCGACTCCTGCTCCTAGTTATTATGATCACATTGCTGTTTGCAGGATCTTGCTGTGCACCATTTGGCAGCAACATTTCCGACATCGCAACGATGATAACACTTTGGAAAGTGCTTCATTGGTTGCAAAATGCTTTAGGGCAGGTGTGAAAGGCGCGATAGAAATGCAAGCATTTTCTTTCTTAAAACAATAATGGGACAAAATATTGCGATCAACTCAGTCCCACCACCCATTGAAAAAGTGAGCTCAAAGCAGGAATAACTCAAAACAAGGCAACTCAGGCAGTTCTGTTAGCGTCACATGCCTCATTTTGCTCTTAGCATGGTGTGACTGTTAGATATTCTCCACTCTTTCTCCCAATCATAACTTGGACAGAGTCCCAACTTCTAGGATGTCAGACACGAAGAGCTAAGCCAAAGCAGAAATGGTAATTGAAAAAGAACATCAGTAGAATTAATTCTCATTCTGTCATTACCCTCCAGATATTTAGACGAACACAACACGGGATGTAAGATCTTATTCTCTCCGTCTCCGAGACACGGGGCGGGATTCTCCGTCCAGCGACGCTGGAATTGCGCGTGAGCCGGAAACCATGGCGTGGGCAGCTTTTGGCCTTTGTGGCCAGGGCACCCGGCCGCCATGAGGCGGTCATGCAGCTTCTTCTGGCGCTGCTGCCTGGTCCTGGCGGTGGGGCCCAAGGCGCTCATGGCTTTGCCACCTGCGCCCAGGCCCAATGGACGGTGATGGGTGGCAGCCTTTTTCCCACCCTGGAGAACAGAGTGGCCCGCCTCTCCTCCATGGCGTCCAACAGGGTCTCGCGTTCTGCATCCGCAACCGGAGTGCCGCTCTCCGTGCTGCCGTCTTGTTGGCTGGGATGAGTGTGTGTGGGGAGTGGAGTGCGACTATGCGGCTGCAGCTTGTCAGCCTCTCCCAACCCTGTCGAATCGGACACCGTTTTCCATTGGAATCGATCAAATTCCACGTGGTGCTGGTGCTAGCCCATTAATGGATCATGAATTGCTCCAGGACTGGCGCCAATTTAGTTGTTGTAGAAGTCCACCGATTCAGACCCAGCGTCAACACTTAGGGCGGGATTTACCGACCACCCCACCACATGTTTTTCGGCTGGGGAGGCGTCCCAACGTTGTGAATGGGATTTCCCGTTGACTGCATCCCTCGTCGCCAGGAAACCCGTGCGCCAGCGTGGGAGCGGAATTTCCCGCTGGCATGAACAGTCGCTAAATCCCACCCTTCGTTTATGATATGGAGAATCCCGCCCAGGGTTATTCTGTGGCATTGGTCTACAATAGTATCATTGAAAGGTTCTATTCAAATTGGGAGCTGGGTTGGGTCCCAGTCTTCCTCAAATTTCCATTCATTGCTTCGTCGGTTAAGCAGGCACAACAGCAATCTTCGTCTCGAGTCCCCGGCCTAAGTTCCTTTCCCACAGCACCACGATCTTCACCAAAGGTGCCTTCCTCAGGCAGGCCCCAAATCCACCCAGAATCGGGAACAAGCCGACCTCTTGGCACCAATCGGCCGTCTAGCCAACCTCGCCTCGTGCCGCCCCTCTCCCCCACCGCGCCAAAGGAGTCTGAGTTGCTATGACAACATGCACTTTGACGTTCATGTTGTCGCCTGATGCTATGGATAGTGTTCTTTGATTAGCCTCATAGGACCACTTATATCCGCTTGAGAGGACAGACCTTGGTTTCATGTCTCATCCAAAATATGGCACTGGTATTCCCCCCCTCCCAATCATCACAAGCATTCCCCCCCCCCCCCCTCCCACCCACCACCACCGTGGAAATAAAACCGGCAATCCCCTCCCCTCCCCTCCACTCTGTGACCGCTCTACCGCCCCCCCCCCCAACCACACAAAAATGAACCCCCCCCCCCCGCCCCCGTCATGGGGCTCCCACTAGGACCGGTCCCTGGTACTGCCCTTGTCACAGGTTGGCACTGCCAGGCGAGTACTGTGCTGACCTGGCAGTGCCAACCTGTGCCGGGGGCACTGCTCAGGCTTTTCCCTCTCCCCGGGGGCTACACATACCTCTGTACGCCCCCCACCCCCGGAGGGATTCCCTCAACTGATTCTTGTTTGGCCACACTGTTGTAAACCTCGCCGTCATGGCGACGAGGTATGAATATTTCGTGAAGGGGGAATCATGGGCGGGATTCTCCCATCCCGCGGCAGAGTTTTCACGCCGTCGTGTTTTATGGCGGCGTGAACTGGCCGCTGCCGGGAGTAATTCTGGCCCCTACAGGGGGCCAGCACGGCACTGGAGCGGTTCGCGCCGCTCCAGCTGCCGATCCCGGTGCGAACATGGCGCCGCGGGATCCGCGCAGGCACAGTGGCTTCCTTCAACTCGCCGGCCCTGACGCAACATGGCGCAGGACTACAGTAGGAAAGGAGGCCCCCAGCTAGAGAGGCCACATTGGAGGCCCCTCCCCCACAGGCCGCCACCCGCCCTTCAACGCCGAGGTCCCGTCGGCTCAGAGCAGGTGAGAACGGCTCCGGCGGGACTCGGTTCTTTTCATCCGGCCGCATCCGGGCCGGAGAATTGGCGGGCCGACCGTGTAGAGCGGCCCGCGACCGGCGCCGCGCCAACCACGCCAGCGCCAATGGCGCCGATTCTCCGCTCTGCGGCGAACTTGTGCCGCCGCCGCCAGGGGCGGCGTGGCCTGGTCTCGGGGCTTCTCCGGCCTGGCCCAGGGCTGGGAGAATCCCGCCCCATGTGGCCAGGGGACCCATTAATAATATTCAAATTCCGTAAAATCTATTCAAATGAGGGGCGTGAACCTTGTGACGCCACCAGGGAGGGACGGGGAAAATCGGGAAATGTGATCACTCCGAAGAGAATCGCTTTTTTCTGATTCTCTCTGGATTTTCCGTTTGCATCAGAAATCCCGCGCACGTCTAGTGCAGGTTCAAAATCACCCCCGCAGTATCCAACCAAACTCTCCACCCTTTCAAACGGGGTCTGTCTTCTAAATGTCTTCGTTCAAGCTGGCAGCCTCCTCCCTCAGTTTCAAACTAGCACCCTTTCTCCTCTTCAGTGCCCTTTAAGCTGGCATTCATCTTCCATTTCTATTCCTCACCCTTTCCCGGTTGTGATCAGGCTCATTTATTTCCCCCACCGAGCTAATGTTGGCATTCTCTCTACCCACTCACCAGTGTTGGCATTCTCCTTCATTTCTGACGGGAAAGGAAGGCTGGCAATTTTCGTCCTCTCCTTCCCTCCCCTGTTCCTACCTTCTCCCGTTCATTGCTTTCACCTTTTCGAAGGTGGTGGGATCACACTTCTCCATATTCCCTGCTGTCTTCAATGCATAAATTTACAGGAGTGGGGATTTTAATGCTGTAAAATTCAGTGAGGGAATCTAGCCAAAGGATTTAATATTGAGGCAAAACAAAATCTTGAAAACAAGAGAACAGCAATCTGGTTCAGTGACGATTAACATTTTTCTTTCATGGGTGTGGGCTTCGCTGGCTAGGGAAGCATTTGTTCCTAATTGCCCCTTGCGAAGCTGGTGGTGAGCCGCCTTCTTGAACTGCTGCAGTCCATGAGGTGTAGGTACACCCACAGTGCTGTTAGGGAGGGAGTTCCAGGATTGTGACCCAGCGACAGTGAAGGAACGGCCAATATATTTCCAAGTCGGGATGATGAGTGACTCAGATGGGGACCTCCAGGTGGTGGGGTTCCCAGGTATCTGCTGCCCTTGTCTGCTAGATAATCATAATCTTTATTATTGTCACAAGTAGGCTTACATTAACACTGCAATGAAGTTACTGTGAAAATCCCCCAGTCGCCACATTCCGGCGCCTGTTCGGGTCACAGAGGGAGAATTCAGAATGTCCAATTCACCTAACAAGCACGTCTTTCGGGACTTGTGGGAGGAAACCGGAGCACCCGGAGGAAACCCACGCAGACACGGGGAGAACGTGCAGATTCCGCACAGACAGTCACCCAAGCCGGGAATTGAACCTGGGACCCTGGCGCTGTGAAGCAACAGTGCTAACTACTGTCCTACCGTTGAGGTCGTGGGTTTGGAAGATGCTGTTTTCAGAACCCCAAAATGTATCATGGAGTTCAACCAACCTCCCCTTTAATGTATTTGTTGCTTTTCCTAGCACACGGCTTGTTCCCTCGGTGTGGGATTACAATTATGGCCACGTGGGTTTTTAAACACAAAACACTGTTTATTCCATGAACTCAACTTAACATCTTAAATAAACATTGGATCTCTTAACACCCCTTACTTCAAAGATAACTCTGAAAATATTACAACAGTAAATAATCCCTCAAAATGTTCCTTCAAAATTCCAAGAGACTTAACACCTTTAAACAGTATCACATCACGTTAAAGGCTTTACTATTATGAGTTTAAATCACCCAAATGATCCAGAGATAGTCTTTCATGGCAGAGGTCACAGCAAATCCAGCTCACTGCAAAACACAGACACTCACCAAAGCTCTTTTCCTCCAAACTGCAGCTCTCTGGAAACACACAAGAACTGAAACTTCAAAATGGCTGACCTAAAACCCAGCTCCTCCCACACTCTGACATCACTGCATTTTCTTAAAGGTACATTGCGTAAACATCCATTTCTTAAAGGCACTCTCACATGACACCTCCCCCAAGAAAAGAAAAGAAACCATCAACTTCAAGATGGTTTCATTTTTCACTTTTGCACCATCCACTAAGAAATGTACACAGTAAATATATATTTTCATTTCACAAAAAAAACACATGCAAACAGGCATAATAATACAGTCCATTTTTCTTTGCTCTTCTTCCTCCAACCGAAATCCATCTCGATTGACAGTCTCTTTGAACAAGTCTCTGCACGATCCATCCATTCCTCCACTCCTCGGCAATTCTCTTCAGAATCAGATAATTTAGTCCAATCTGACCACAGAGCAGTTTGCAATTCTCCAATACAGGAGCATTGGTGATCACAGCTTTCAGGCAGTCAAATGCCTGTTGAAAGTCCGCTGTCCATTGAAATTTTTTAGGTTTCTTTAGCAAGTCCATCAGTGGAGTAAGCACGCCACAAAACCTTTGCACAACTGTTCGATCAAATCCACTCATGCTAAGAAATCGCATTATTTCCCTTCGTCTTGAGGGTATCGGAAACTCCGCAAGGAAAGTGATTCGGGCTTCTCCAAATTCACTTTCGGCTAGGTTCATCACCAAACCCGCCTCCTGAAGTCGATCTTTCCATGTCTGGAAGTTGGAAATAAAAGCAGATTGTCCCAATTTCTCAATGCAATCCTCCAAACGTGGGATAGGATAGGAGTCCATTCTTGTAACTGCATTCACCTTTCTATAGTCCACATACAACCGTTGGGCACCGTCTGGTTTTGGTACCATCACTATTGGTGAGCTCCATTGGCTGCAACCCACTTCAATTATGCCATTTTTAAGCATACTCTCAATCTCTGTTAACCTGTGCCAATTTTAAAGGATTAAGTCTATATGGATGTTGTTTGATTGGAATAGCGTTTCCCACATCTACATCATGTATAGCCATTTTAGTACTTCCCAATTTATCTCCACAAACTTGCCCATGTGATATCAATAACTCTTTCAGGTCAGTTCGTTTTTCCTCTGGAAGGTAACTTAACAATTCATCCCAATTTTTAAGAACATCCTCATTTTCCAATTTAATTTGAGGTATGTCCAATTCACAATCACCTGGATTTGGTTCGTCACTTTGAGTTAGAATCATTAAAACCTCCTTTTTCTCTCCTTCCCTTTCAAAGTACCTTTTAAGCATATTCACATGACATATTCGGTGAGTCTTCCTCTATCTGGTGTTTTTACCACATAATTCACCTCACTTAATTTCCTTTCAATCTGATACGGTCCACAAAACCTAGCTTTTAAAGGCTCGCCTACCACTGGTAACAACACTAAAACTTTATCCCCACTGGCAAAACTGCGAACTTTGGATTTCTCGTCCGCTATCCGTTTCATCACATTTTGTGCAACTTTCAAATGTTGTCCAGCCAATTCACCTGCTCTATTTAATCGTTCCCTAAAATTTGACACGTAATCTAATAGTGTAATTTCTGATTTCTCACCCACCAATTTTTCCTTAATCAATTTAAGTGGTCCTCTTGCCTCATGACCAAAAATTAGTTCAAAAGGACTAAATTTGGTAGACTCATTAGGTGCATCCCTAATTGCAAACAATACAAATGGAATTCCTTTATCCCAATCTTCTGGATAATCTTGACAATACGCCCTCAATATTGTCTTTAATGTCTGATGCCACCTTTCTAATGCTCCCTGCGATTCTGGATGGTACGCAGTTGATTTAAATTGTTTTATTCCTAAGCTATCCATAACTTCTTTGAATAACTTTGAAGTAAAATTTGATCCTTGAACCGATTGAATTTCTGTGGGTAGTCCATATCTAGTAAAGAATTTAAGTAACTCCTCCACAATCCTTTTAGCTGTAATATTAGGTACTGGAATGGCCTCTGGAAACCTAGTAGACACATCCATTATAGTCAAAAGATATTGATTCCCACTTTTTGTTTTAGGAAGCAGTCCTACACAATCAATTATGACCCTCGTAAAAGGTTCCTCAAATGCTGGAATGGGTATTAAGGGCTCTGGTTTTATCACTGCTTGAGGTTTCCCTATCACTTGACATGTGTGACAAGGATTTGTTCTGGGGCCGTTGCTGTTTGTCATTTTTATCAATGACCTAGAGGAGGGCGCAGAAGGGTGGGTGAGTAAATTTGCAGACGACACTAAAGTCGGTGGTGTTGTCGACAGTGTGGAAGGATGTAGCAGGTTACAGAGGGACATAGATAAGCTGCAGAGCTGGGCTGAGAGGTGGCAAATGGAGTTTAATGTAGAGAAGTGTGAGGTGATTCACTTTGGAAGGAATAACAGGAATGCGGAATATTTGGCTAATGGTAAAGTTCTTGGAAGTGTGGATGAGCAGAGGGATCTCGGTGTCCATGTACATAGATCCCTGAAAGTTGCCACCCAGGTTGATAGGGTTGTGAAGAAGGCCTGTGGAGTGTTGGCCTTTATTGGTAGAGGGATTGAGTTCCGGAGTCAGGAGGTCATGTTGCAGCTGTACAAAACTCTGGGACGGCCGCATTTGGAGTATTGCGTACAGTTCTGGTCACCACATTATAGGAAGGACGTGGAGGCTTTGGAGCGGGTGCAGAGGAGATTTACCAGGATGTTGCCTGGTATGGAGGGAAAATCTTATGAGGAAAGGCTGATGGACTTGAGGTTGTTTTCGTTGGAGAGAAGAAGGTTAAGAGGAGACTTAATAGAGGCATACAAAATGATCAGGGGGTTAGATAGGGTGGACAGTGAGAGCCTTCTCCCGCGGATGGAAATGGCTGGCACGAGGGGACATAGCTTTAACTGAGGGGTAATAGATATAGGACAGAGGTCAGAGGTAGGTTCTTTATGCAAAGAGTGGTGAGGCCGTGGAATGCCCTACCTGCAACAGTAGTGAACTCGCCAACATTGAGGGCATTTAAAAGTTTATTGGATAAGCATATGGATGATAATGGCATAGTGTAGGTTAGATGGCTTTTGTTTCGGTGCAACATCATGGGCCGAAGGGCCTGTACTGCGCTGTATCGTTCTATGTTCTATGATTGACAAAATTTAACTACATCTTTATGTAGTCCAGGCCAATAAAAATGTTTCTGGATTTTCGCTTGAGTTTTCCTTATTCCCAAATGACCTCCCACTGGTACCTCATGTGCAACTCGCAACACCTCCTTTCTATACCCTACCGGCAATACTACTTGATGAACTTCTGCCCACTTTTCATCCGCCTGCATATGTACAGGTCTCCATTTTCTCATCAAGACATCATTTTTATGGTAATAACACTCTGGTATACTCTCAGATTCCTCTTCCTTATATGCTTTCTGATATATCTGTTTTATTTCTACATCTTTCTGTTGTAACTCCGCCAATTTTCCTGAACTAAAAATATCCGCCTCATCCTCAACCTGTTCTTGTTCTTTTTTAACCATCTGATCAAAAATTGTTTCTGATAATTGTACTTCAACTTCATCTTCACTCTTTGATTTCTCCTCCTGTCTTAACCTGTGACTTTGCGACCTTGTTACTACATAATCCGGAAAAATCCCAGGATATTCGTCCTTCAACCCTTCAGTTGTCTGATTTTCCACTGGCTTATCAACCACAGTAGGCATCACTCCCGCCTGTGATCCAGCTATATCATTACCCAAGATAAACTGGATTCCTGGACAAGATAGTTTCTCTATTACTCCTACTACCACTTCACCACTCTTCACTGGACTTTCCAATCTTACCTTATATAATGGAACGCTATTCCTCTCACCCTGAATTCCACATATCACCACCTTTTCTGGCAACATTCTTCCCAAACTACATAATTCCTCATCTCTTACCATTAAAGATTGACTAGCCCCTGTATCTCTTAAAATTGTGACTTCTTTACCAACTCCTCCTGATACACATGAGTAAACTTTACCCACACAAGTAAAGGGCAGCACGGTAGCATGGTGGTTAGCACAATTGCTTCACAGCTCCAGGGTCCCAGGTTTGATTCCGGCTTGGGTCACTTCTGTGCGGAGTCTGCACATCCTACCCATGTGTGCGTGGGTTTCCTCCGGATGCTCCGGTTTCCTCCCACAGTCCAAAGATGTGCAGGTTAGGTGGATTGGCCATGATAAATTGTCCCTTAGTGTCCAAAATTGCCCTTAGTGTTGGGTGGGGGTGCTGGGTTGTGGGGATAGGGTGGAGGTGTTGACCTTGGGTAGGGTGCTCTTTCCAAGAGCCGGTGCAGACTCGATGGGCCGAATGGCCTCCTTCTGCACTGTAAATTCTATGATAAATTCTTTAAGTACATCTGGCACCTTCTTAACAATTACTTCTTGGACAGGCTGTACAATCGTTTGCACCTCCTTCGCTTCCCCTGGGCTTTCCTTTACCACTTTAACAAACCCCACTGTCTTATCCTGTTTTACCACATCAGCCTTCCCAGTGCTTTTCTTCAACCACCAACACTGTGACTTTACATGGCCTAGTTTATTACAGTGAAAACATCTGAAACTTTTCATTTTTTTTCCACCCTCCTGGATTTCTTTTTCTAATCTGAGGTACACTCTCCTTATTATCTCCCCTCAAATCACCTTTACCACTTGAATATTTCTCATGTCCCCAGTTTCTGTCCCTCACCGGCTGAAACTGATGTCGGAAACCAAGCCTTGATTTATGAATTAATTCATAATCATCTGCTATTTCCGCTGCTAATCTCACAGTTTTAACCCTCTGTTCTTCCACATGAGTTCTCACTACATCAGGAATTGAATTTTTAAACGCCTCCAAAAGTATAATTTCTCTCAGAGCTTCATACATTTAGTCTATTTTCAAAGCCCTTATCCACCTATCAAAATTACTCTGTTTGAGCCTTTCAAACTCCATGTATGTTTGACCAAATTCTTTCCTTAAATTTCTAAACCTTTGTCTGTAAGCTTCAGGCACTAGCTCATATGCACTTAAGATGGATTTCTTCACCTCCTCATACCTCCTCCGGTAGTGATGCAAACACTTCACTAGCCCTACCTACCAGCTTTGTTTGAATCAGTAACACCCACATGTCCTGTGGCCATTGCATTTGTTTAGCTACCTTCTCAAATGAAATGAAAAAGGCTTCTACCTCCTTCTTGTCAAACCATAGAACATAGAACATAGAACAATACAGCGCAGTACAGGCCCTTCGGCCCACGATGTTGCACCGAAACAAAAGCCATCTAACCTACACTATACCATTATCATCCATATGTTTATCCAATAAACTTTTAAATGCCCTCAATGTTGGCGAGTTCACCACTGTAGCAGGTAGGGCATTCCACGGCCTCACTACTCTTTGCGTAAAGAACCTACCCCTGACCTCTGTCCTATATCTATTACCCCTCAGTTTAAGGCTATGTCCCCTCATGCTAGCCATTTCCATCCGCGGGAGAAGGCTCTCACTGTCCACCCTATCTAACCCTCTGATCATTTTGTATGCCTCTATTAAGTCTCCTCTTAACCTTCTTCTCTCTAACGAAAACAACCTCAAGTCCATCAGCCTTTCCTCATAAGATTTTCCCTCCATACCAGGCAACATCCTGGTAAATCTCCTCTGCACCCGTTCCAAAGCCTCCACGTCCTTCCTATAATGAGGTGACCAGAACTGTACGCAATACTCCAAATGCGGCCGTACCAGAGTTCTGTACAGCTGCAACATGACCTCCTGACTCCGGAACTCAATCCCTCTACCAATAAAGGCCAACACTCCATAGGCCTTCTTCACCACCCTATCAACCTGGGTGGCAACTTTCAGGGATCTATGTACATGGACACCTAGATCCCTCTGCTCATCCACACTTTCAAGAACTTTTCCATTAGCCAAATATTCCACATTCCTGTTTTTCCTTCCAAAGTGAATCACTTCACACTTCTCTCCATTAAACTCCATTTGCCACCTCTCAGCCCAGCACTGCAGCTTATCTATATCCCTCTGTAACCTGCTACTTCCTTCCACACTATCGACAACACCACCGACTTTAGTATCGTCTGCAAATTTACTCACCCACCCTTCTGCGCCTTCCTCTAGGTCATTGATAAAAATGACAAACAGCAACGGCCCCAGAACAGATCCTTGTGGTACTCCACTTGTAACTGAACTCCATTCTGAACATTTCCCATCAACCACCACCCTCTGTCTTCTTTCAACTAGCCAATTTCTGATCCACATCTCTAAATCACCCTCAATCCCCAGCCTCCGTATTTTCTGCAATAGCCTACCGTGGGGAACCTTATCAAACGCTTTGCTGAAATCCATATACACCACATCAACTGCTCTACCCTCGTCTACCTGTTCAGTCACCTTCTCAAAGAACTCGATAAGGTTTGTGAGGCATGACCTACCCTTCACAAAGCCATGCTGACTATCCCTGATCATATTATTAACCACGGCAATGCTTGGACATATTTAAATAGATCCCCACCTTCGACTATGACGCTCTGTCTCATTATCCTCATCCATCTCCTCCAACTGTACGTGTCCCTTTGCGTCTGCCAATTTTAACTGATTTCCATGTTTCAGAGCCATTTTCCGAAGTTCAAACTCTCTCTCTTTTTCCCTTTCCTCTCTATCTCTTTCTTTGTTTGTTTCTTCTCCCTCCTTTTCTTTTTCCTCTCTATCTCTTTCTCTTTTTTTTCCCCGCTCTCTCTTTCGTATTCAAGCCACTTTAAATCTTTCTCATGTTCCATTTGTTTAATTCGCAACTGAACTTTTGCCATTTCCCATGAGTCAAACTGTATCTCAGGCAACTTTAAATGCTTAACCATCGCCATAATTACCTCATCTTTTCGCATTTTGTCAGGTAATGTTAACTGCAATGTTTTTGACAAATCTAACAGTCTGCTTTTCGTCTCTGTCTGTAAAGTACTGCGTGTGACAGTCTCCAACCCCAAAAACTTCTGAGCCTCTGAAAGAGCCATTGTCCACAACACACTCCCCGCTTAAACTAAAATACCACACCGGAAAAGCAACAATCCTTCGCTGTCTTTAAGTTCACAAAAGCTAATCCAATAGATAGACTTTTATCCCCCTCGAGCACCCAATTGTTATGGGCGAGGTGTTTTCAGAACCCCAAAATGTATCATGGAGTTCAACCAACCTCCCCCTTTAATGTATTTGTTGCTTTTTCTAGCACACGGCTTGTTCCCTAGGTGTGAGATTACAATTCTGGACACGTGGGTTTTTAAACACAAAACAATGTTTATTCCATGAACTCAACTTAACATCTTAAATAAACATTGGATCTCTTAACACCCCTTACTTCAAAGATAACTCCGAAAATATTACAACGGTAAATAATTCCTAAAAATGTTCCTTCAAACTTCCAAGAGACTTAACACCTTTAAACAGAATCACATCAGGTTCAAGGCTTTACTATTATGAGTTTAAATCACCCAAATTTTTGTAACTGTCGAAAAATCCAGCACGAGTTTTAAGGATACAAAATAATAACATTTATTTACTATAACATATATACATAACAGTAGCAGCAACTTCCCTTGCTACATACTCCTTCCTGCTGGTTCCTGAACTGGCCAGCTTTATTTATACTAGGAGTTTACTAGTGGTTTCTCCGCCCCCCTCATTGGGGAAGCTCATACTCCCACAGGATTGTGGGATAGTCATTAGTCCCCAGCCAATGGTAAGTAGGCAGGTTATAACCCCTCCCCCCCAAAGTCCAAGGAATCCATCGAAGACCCTGGCGAAGGAAGGCGTCGGACTCGTTTGGCCGCAGGCCGGACACCATTTGCACGCGGCGCTGGATCAGGCGGCGTGTAATGAGACGGAGACCGGCGCTTCCGTGATGAATGGCGCGGTTGTACATCCATGGCCCGTGGACCCGAGGATTCCCCCTCTGATGCATCCTGTGTCTCCATCTCGGAGTCAGAGTCTGCTGCCTCCGTCATGTCAGCGTCTCTATCTCCATTCGGTCCCGTAACGACCTGCGCAGGCTTCGAGTGAGGCACCAGTGGAAGATTGTGAGGACTACCTTCCCTTGTCTCTGGTCTCTGCGGCTGTTGAAATGAGCTCCGGGGGCGGGGAATCTTTTGAGGTGATGGTCTTCTGGACCGAACGTGGTCTACATGTTTTCGCTGGAGACGACCCTGGGCTTGCACTTGGTAAGATATAGGGCCCGTTTGGCGAAGGATTACACCAGGAACCCATTGGGCACCACCAGCAAAATTCCGAACGAACACTGGGTCACCGGGCGCAAACTGCCGAATTGGCCGATGCCGAGAAAAACCCTGTCCCTGCCGTTCTTGTGTGCGGCGTACTTTTGCGCCAATGTCCGGGAAAACCATACTAAGGCGGGTGCGAAGTCTCCGGCCCATTAGGAGTTCTGCGGGAGCTACCCCAGTCACTGCATGGGGGGTGGTCCTGTACGTAAACAAAAAGCGAGCCAGTCTCGTGTCCATTGATCCGGAAGACTGCTTCTTTAGGCCTCTTTTGAATGTCTGCACTGCGCGCTCTGCCAACCCATTTGAAGCCGGGTGGTAAGGGGCAGTGCGGATATGGCGGATGCCGTTCATCTTTGTAAACCTAGCAAACTCCTCACTCGTGAATGGAGTGCCGTTATCCGTGACCAGCACCTCAGGGAGGCCATGCGTACTAAACGATAAACGCATCTTTTCAACTGTTGCGCAGGACGTTGTCCCCTGCATCTTATGCACCTCTAACCATTTGGACTGGGCGTCAATTAGTAGAAGGAACATGGATCCTTGAAAAGGGCCTGCGAAATCTGCATGCAAGCGTGCCCAAGGCCGCCCTGGCCATTCCCAGTGATGTAGGGGCACGGCCGGCGGAAGCTTCTGATGCTCCTGGCAAATGGAGCAGTTTTGGGCCACCTTCTCAATGTCGGTGTCGAGGCCTGGCCACCAGACATAACTCCGGGCCAACATTTTCATTTTGGTCACGCCTGGATGCCCATTGTGCAAGTCTGATAGTATCAGCTCCTGGCCTTTTTCCGGGACAATCACACGCGTCCCCCACAAGAGGATGCCGTCTTCCACGCTGAATTCTGACAGCTTGGAGGAAAATGCCCGCAACTCGCCTGGGAGCTGTCTATGCTGCCCACCATACAGGACTGTGTGCCGAACCTTTGACAGGACTGGCTCCGTCTGGGTCCACTCACGGATCTGTGATGCCGTGACAGGCAAGGTCTCCATAAAATTTAGGGTTGCAACCACCTCACTGGTCGTGGGGGTCGACATGGGGCCGGTCGATAAAGGCAATCGGCTCAGTGCGTCGGCATTTGCTATCTGCGTACCTGGTTTGTGCTCCAGAGAATACTCGTATGCAGCAAGCAACAAAGCCCAGCGCTGGATCCGTGCAGAAGCAATGGGCGGTATTGGCTTATCCTCTCTGAAAAGTCCCAGCAGGGGCTTATGATCAGTCACGATAGTGAAATGGCGGCCGTACACGTACTGGTGGAAGCGTTTCACCGCAAAAACCACTGCCAGGCCCTCCTTCTCGATCTGCGCGTACTTTTTCTCCGCTGCAGTCAATGTGTGGGAGGCAAAAGCTATCGGTCGCTCGGCCCCGTTCTCCATCTTGTGGGACAGGACGGCCCCAATACCATACGGGGATGCATCACATGTGACGAGCAAAGGCTTTCCAGGATCATAGTGGGTTAGTAACCCAGACGACGACAATTGTTGCTTTACCCACCGGAAAGCGGTTTCTTGCGGCTGACCCCAAACCCAGGTGTGATTTTTCTTTAGCAGAAGGTGCAAGGGGGCCAGCGTAGTTGCCAGATTGGGGAGGAACTTCCCGTAATAGGTTACGAGACCGAGAAAAGAACGAAGATGCGAAGTGTCAGTCGGGGTGGGGGCATGTTGAATTGCACGCACCTTCTCTGCGACGGGGTGCAGACCTTCGCGGTCCACCCGATAACCTAGGTAGACTACTTCCTTTGCCTGAAATACGCACTTTGTGCGACGTAAACGGACTCCAGCCTCCGAAAGGCGTATAAGGACAGCCTCCAGATTTTCCAAATGTTCTTGCTGCGACGTCCCTGTAATCACAACGTCATCTAGGTAGACAGCCACACGTGGTAAACCTCTCAAAATGCCCTCCATAACACGTTGAAAGATTGCGCAGGCAGAGGATACTCCAAGGGCAACCGTGTATATTCATACAGGCCCCGGTGTGTATTAATCGTTACATATGGTTGGGAGGCAGGGTCCAGCTCCAACTGCAGGTAGGCGTGACTCATATCTCATTTTGTGAACGAGAGTCCACCTGCAGGTTTCGCGTAGAGATCCTCTATGCGAGGCATTGGATATCGGTCGAGTCGGGAAACCGTATTCACTGTAAGTTTATAGTCACCACACAAGCGAACTGTGGCATCTGGCTTCATTACAGGTACAATTGGTGCTGCCCAGTCAGCAAAACGGACGGGCCTGATAATACCCAAACTCTCCAAACGAGTGAGCTCCCCTTCTACCTTCTCGAGCAAGGCGTAAGGCACTGGGCACGCCCGGAAATAGCGCGGCGTGGCTCCTGGTTCGACTTGGATACGGGCTACGGCCCCTTTTATTTTCCCCAAACCAGGCTGGAATACATCTGGGTACCGTCCTAGCACCTCAGTCAACCCTTCAGAAACTGTTTGGAGGATGTGCTGCCATTGCAACCGCAAATGGCGCAACCAGTCCCGACCCAACAGGCTGGGCCCATGGCCGCGCACCACGATAAGTGGGAAACGCCCCTCCTGGCGTCCATAGACAACAGGGGTCATTGTAGTTCCTGCAATGTCCAGTGGTTCCCCCGTGTAGGTGGCCAACCTGGCCTGTGAGTCGGTTAATGTAAGGGTCTGTATACCCTGCTTGATGCGGTCGAATGTCCTCTGGGCGATCACGGAGACCGCTGCACCAGTATCCAACTCCATCTCAAGCGGGTGACCATTGACCCGTACTGTCACCTTAATGGGGGCCACACGGGGAGCTGCCACACAATGCAGCTGCAGGCAGTCATCCTCCGTCTCCACGTTCTCAGGAGTAGTCGCCACAGGTTCATCCACATGGAAGGTACGGCCTCTGGGCTGGTCCCAGCTACGGCCCCTGGGCTTGTCCCAGTTTCGGTCGGAACGACGGCGCCTCTGGTGCCCCCAGGACCGCCGTCCGCGACGGGGTCGACGCCTACAAGTCTGACACGGACATGGCTCCTCATCCATTGGCTCTGGAGAAGGCTCCCTTCGGGGAGGAATGTCCGACGGCCACTGGCTTCGGTCCGGACGTTGCCTCGCCCAAGGTACCGCAGGAGTGCGGGGGGACGTTTTCAGACTGAAGGGGTTGCGCCCCAAGGCATGCACTTCCATTCCCTGTAGCTCCTGTACTCCTCGCTCTGCGCTCTCTCGGGACAATACTGTTTGAATGGCCTGTTGAAAAGTCAATGTTGGCTCCGCTAACAACTTTCTCTGGGTGGCCGCATTGTTAATACCGCAAACCAAACGGTCACGTAACATTTCTGACAAGGTCTCACCATAGTCACAGTACTCCGCAATCCTGCGTAGCCTGGATAGAAAATCGGCAAGGGATTCTCCAGGGGTCCTCTCAGCGGTATTAAACCGGTAACGCTGGACTATCGTGGACGGGGTTGGGTTAAAATGTTGTCCCACTATATTCACAAGTTCATCAAACGTTTTGGTGTCCGGCACAGCTGGGTACGTAAGGCTCTTAATCACCCCAAACGTATGCGGGCAGCAGGCGGTGAGCAATATGACCACCTGGCGCTCGTTTTCAGTGATATTGTTTGCCCGGAAATAGTAACGCATCCGTTGTGTGTACTGGTTCCAGCTTTCCAGCGCAGCATCAAAAACATCCAAACGTCCGTACAGAGACATGGTATAATAGAAAACAACTTCCAACCTGTATCCAACAAAAATCCAGGGAGGTGGCTTCAGCAGTGTAGACAGCTATTCACTTTAACCCTCGTCGCCAGTTTTGTAAGGGCCACGAAGAATCCAGCACGAGTTTTAAGGATACAAAGTAATAACATTTATTTACTATAACATATATACATAACAGTAGCAGTAACTTCCCTTGCTACATACTCCTTCCTGCTGGTTCCTGAACTGGCCAGCTTTATTTATACTAGGAGTTTACTAGTGGTTTCTCCGCCCCCCTCATTGGGGAAGCTCATACTCCCACAGGATTGTGGGATAGTCATTAGTCCCCAGCCAATGGTAAGTAGGCAGGTTATAACACAAATGATCCAGAGATAGTCTTTCATGGCAGAGGTCACAGCAAATCCAGCACACTGTAAAACACAGACACTCCCCCAAGCTCTTTTCCTCCAAACTGCAGCTCTCTGGTAACACACAGACACACACAAGCTCTTTTCCAAACTTAAACTTCAAAATGGCTGACCTAAAACCCACACTCTGACATCACTGCATTTTCTTAAAGGTACATTGCGTAAACATCAATTTCTTAAAGGCACTCTCACATGACGCTGTCAATGGAGACCTGCCGATTTCCTACAGTACATCTTGTAGATGGTACACACGGCTGCCTCTGTGCGTCGGTGATGGAGGGAGTGAATGTTTGTGGATGGGGGAGCAATCAAGCGGGGCTGCTTTGTCCTGGATGGTGTGGAGCTTCTTGAGTGTTGTTGGAGCTGCACTCATCCAGGCAAGTGGAGAGTATTCCATCACACTCCTGACTTGTGCCTTGTAGATGGTGGACAGGCTTTGGGGGGTCAGGAGGTGAGTTACTCGACGCAGGATTCCCAGCCTCTGACCTGCTCTTGTCGCCATGGTATTTATATGGTGAGTCCAGTTCAGTTTCTGGTCAATGGTAACCCCCAGGATGTTGTCAGAATGTTGTCGAACCTCTTACGTTTGGATCCTAATGGCCATTTTTGAATCAAATTGTTTTGATTGGTGCAGAATTGTCCTGAGTTGATCTCAAAATGCTTGAATGAAATTTTTACTTTCTGCAGTCAATGATTCCATGTGCACAAAATGGAGGCCGCTCCAAAGCTGAGGACACTCAGCGTTTCTTCAGCTGTCAAAGTCATGAAGGCCTTGGCGGGCTCCTTCTGTGGCGAGCAGCAAGGGACAACATACACATCTCCCGTTCATTCATTTCCTCGAGTGTCGTTAAAGTGTGATGTCCGCGTCAAGCCCCCACGCTTAAAAAGCTTTCAAATCAGCAACTGTAAGTGATGACAAATCCGCCCCCTTCCCGCCTGCCTCTATACTGCTCTATAGTTTTGAGCTTTGTTCATGCGCTGCTTTCCCGCGGAGACTGCTCCCTACATTAATTGGAATCATCCTTTATTTGCACAGTGTGCAGATAAGTGGCCAGCATTGACTTAATAAGATGACAGCATTTATCAAAAGACAACTCCGAGGGATTCGGAGTGCACATTAAAGAGGAGACGTTGCTTAACTGATTCAAGGCCAGTACAGGGGGATGGGAGACTCTCTTACAGTGGCTCATCAGACAAAGGCCCTCCCCACAGAGGGTACCGAGCCACCTAAAGCAGACAGGATCCCAGGTTTCACCCCAGGGTCTGTTCAAAGTCAATCCAATTGCAGTCAGGGCAACATTTGATCTCATTACCTCAGCCGGCGTTCCTGATCGTAGTCCTTTTGGCAGTGTGAACTGTGAGCAGAGAGAACAGGATGGAGAATGTGAGTGGCGGATGAGGGGCCTGACTCTGACATGGCAATGGATAGCCGGACAACATGCGCAGCATAGGGGCAATGTTACTGGACTAGTAACCCAGTGACCCAGACTTTGCTGATTTGAGTTCAAATACCATGATGGCAACTGGAGGAATTTAAATTTATCAATTAAATCATAGAGTTTACAATGCAGAAGGAGGCCATTCGGCCCATCGAGTCTGCACCAGCCCTTGGAAAGAGCACCCTACTGAAGCCCACACCTCCACCCTCTCCCCGTAACCCAGTAACACCCCCCAACCTTTTTGGACACTAAGGGCAATTTAGCATGGCCAATCCACCGAACCTGCACATCTTTGGACTGTGGGAGGAAACCGGAGCACCCGGAGGAAACCCACGCACACACGGGGAGAACGTGCAGACTCCGCACAGTCACCCAAGCCGGGAATCGAACCCGGGACCCTGGAGCTGTGAAGCAACAGTGCTAACCACTGTGCTACCGTGCCGCCCTAATCTGGCTTATCGAATAGAATAGAGCTTCATTGTCCATTCAGAAGTGGACGTTTGTCTTTGCTTTTATCGCCAATAACATATTGGAGGCAGCACGGTAGCACAGTGGCTAGCAATGCTGCCACATTCATCAATGCACCAGAGTCTGAGACAGCACAGAATCTGGCTGCATTGAGGGTGTCCCAGCAGAGTTTGATTGTTTGATGGAAAACTAATTAGGGATGAAGGGAATTGAGTCCTTTTTTTCACACAACGCACCATCAATGTGTTCCAGCCTAGAGATCAAGCGTAACCTTGCTACTGTGCTGCCTCTTTTAGCAATATTTCGGGCGTTGAAATCTTGGGAAAGCTGAAGGAAGGTTGTAGCTGCCCCTCCTACCAGCGGGTGGCAATGTTGTCAAGCATTCCGATTTCTCGAGCACTGGGGAAGAAGGCTTCCTGCCAATGAGTGGGTTACATTGCAGACTCCGCACAGACAGTGACCCCAGCCGGCAATCGAACGCGGGTCCCTGGCGCTGTGAAACAACAGTGCTAACCACTGTGCTACCGTGCCGCCCTAACTCCAGACTCCAGAGCCACACAGCAGTGCGGTTGACTGTTTGCAGGGGCTGGTTTAGCAAATTGGGCTAAACAGCTGGCTTGTATTGCAGAAGAATGCCAGCAGCACGGTTCAATTCCCGTACCGGCCCCCCCCGAACAGGCGCCGGAATGTGGCGACTAGGGGCTTTTCACAGTAACTTCATTGAAGCCTACTTGTAACAATAAGCGATTATTATAACTGCCCCCCTCAGAAATGGCCGAACAAGCCACTCAGTTCAAGGGCAATTAGGGATGGGCAACAAATGCTGGTCCAGCCGGCGACATCCCATGGACGAATAAAAGGGCATGGGTTCTCTTGCATCACTATGTGGGCAGTACTGTATCGTCCCACATCGCCACTTTGGGCTGAATTCTCCATTTCAGCGGCTAAGTGTGGGCTGAAATGGAGAATTCTCGGGCGTTTTACAACAGCAAAATCGGCGCCGACCCCTCACTGATTACGGGACCGGTGAGGGGCTGGCAGCGGCACCGGGAAAACTCCAGGCTCCCGCGGCAAAAACAGCCGGAGAATGGCCGGGTCCCGGGCTGCGCATGCGCACGCAGACGACCTGCAGCGGTCGCGTCGTACAACATGGCACCGGCCGTGCGTGGACCCGACCCCCCCCCATCCGCGACCCCACAGGCCACCCCCCCCACCAGTCCCCCCAGCCCTAGCAGAAGCGCCCCTCCCCCCCCCCCCCCCCCCCCCCCCGGGCCAGCGGCACGGATCCAAGCTGAGCATGGCGGCGCTGAACACAGTCCACAGCCACCCTGCCGGGTTCCTGACCACTCAGACGACATGTCAACCGCACGGTCGGGAACACGGCACATTGGGGGAGGGCCTTTGAACGGCACGCCAATGACATTTCAACGGCGTGTGGCGGGCAACGCGAGGATGCCATTTCAGAGGGGGCAGAGACTCGAAAATTGGCGTCACCCCTGATTTGGGCATCGGCAGGAAATCTCTGCCCGATCGCCGATTACAATATCGCCGTTGGTCAATGGGGAATCCAGCCCTATATATGCCTGACCCTTATACTACATCTCCACCCCCCCCCCAACTCTCTATCCAATGCATTTCAAGCTTTTCCAGTTTACATCATTGTTACTATTTACATCATTATTACTACCCCATTTCCCCCATTCAAGCCTCTGAGTCCAAAGCTTCAGGTGGTCTGGAGGCCTCATAACCCTTCAATATCTTGTTCGCAAGCCTATCAGAGGAGTGGTCGGCTCTGTCCATGGAAAGTAAGCTCTGTTTACTTAGAGATTGTTCTGGCATTTGGTAATTTTCCATTGTCCTTTTGCATTCCTTCGTATTGAATCGCTTTGTCGGTTCGGCAGTTGTGGTGAAAGGTGGCTGTTGATTGGTCGTATTTTTTGGGGAGTAGGCAAGCATTGTGATCATGCCCAGAGTGTTTTTTTCCCACCCTCTTCTTTCATTGTGTGACTCACTGTGACAACATATTGAAGTTCATGTTTCAACAATGGCACCTTCGTTCCCACTAGCTTCACAGTTTTAGCCAAATATTTGATCTCTTTCCTCTTTTCCAATTTCTTTCCCAGCTTGCACATCTTTTTATTCAGCTCAGCAAGAACTCCAGGAAGTTGAGTTGTTTTCGTTTCAGAGTCATCCGCAAAATCCTTCGATGAGTTTAGCAATTTCACGTGGGCATTCAGTTTTGAGTGGAAGCTTTCTTCCGCGATCACTGACTGCTCCCTCGACTCTCTCAGTTCGTTCGTTAGATCTTCAATCTGTTCCGTCGTGTTCGCCTTTACTGCTTTTAAAGTCTGGATTTGCTCTTCCGTACTGGGTATCACATCTTCCATGTTCTTCAGATTGGATCGAAGTCCATTAATATGCATAACGACTCTTTTTGAGGCTATTGACTGGGACATTATAAGACATAAAACAAAAGCCAGGTCCACACACCAGATAAACGTCCCTTTCGGAAATTATTGTGGAGGAAGGAGGTCACATGACTTGAGTGACCATTTTGAATTCTCTATATTCAGGTGAGAACTCCGAAACAGACAGCTTGCTGATTTACCTCCAAGCTGCAAAATCAACAGCAGCCCGCCATGTTGACGAAACAACCTGCAATAAGCCTCGGCCTCTCAAAGCCTGTTTATCTGGAAGCTTCTGACCATTGCCAGCCAAACAGACCACGGGCTGGATTTTCCCAAAATGGGTCTCTGTCCCCACGTCGGCGTAAAAATGCAGGCGTTGCACTCCCGGGTTTCCTGAAAAAAGCCGGTGAGTCCTGGGCGGCGGATGATTCCAGCGTCCGAGTATTTAAATGAGCCATTAGGCTAATTAAAATGTTCAGATCTGGATCTCACCTAGCGAAGGCGAGTTCTGGATCGCATTCGGTGGAAGGAGTCGGGTGACTCCCGCGAGGTTTCCCATCCGGCGTGGAGCCCGCTTATGGACTCGCGCAAAATTCACCTGTTGCGCCCGGATCTGCGCCGGGCACAACAGAATCGCTTACCTTCAGGGGACTAGCAGGGACCCGGAGTGCTCCACGCAGCTTTAGCTGTGGATATGGGCCCTCACACCTCCGGTTCCGAGTCCGCGAATGCGGACGACGGCGGCCTCCAGCGGCCGCACCGAGCGCCATGGTGGACTCGGACCGCGGACCCACACAAAGAAACTAGGCCCCCCCCCCCGATCGGCCGCGCGCCCGAGGATCCGTCCGGCCCGATCTCTCCTCCAGCCGCCCATAAGGCCCCCCCCCCCCCCCCCCGGTGCCAGATCCCGCCGCCCCCACCAGGGCAGCCACGGACTGAGCCCGCAGCCGCCACGCCAGCATCCCGACCGGCAATACCATGTTAGTTCTGCGCCGTCGGGAACTCAGCCGGTCGGGAGCGGAGGTTCGCTGGGCGGACCTCTGGCACTGACCCCCCCCCCCCCACCCCCCCAGTGTGATTCACAAACGCACGGATATTCAGGGCCCGGAGAAGTTCCGGGCTCGATTCCGTCGGGAAATTTGATTCTCTGCCCCCGCAGCAAACGCGATTTCGGTATGGGGCTGCGGAGAATCCAGCCCCACATCTATGTACTGCAATCTCACCTTGATACATCACCATTCACTTGAAAGGGATTCAGTGCTGCTGGCTTCTGCCAGAAACCCACCGGAGCTAGAACTTCTCCATGAAGGAACCCCTCCCTCTCTGAACTTTGACTTTCTCGCCTCTGGAAATCACGTGAACTGATATCCATGTCTGTGGTTCGTTTACTGTTAAATTATTCACAGTTGTAAAACTCTTCCTTTCTTCCCACCAACTGTAAACATGTGTGGGTGAATGGGTAAAGTTGCGTTTGCACCCCGGGTTTGAATGTGTGAATAAACTAACCTTTTGATTTAATCATAAAGAGAGTTTTCTGCGAGTCATTATAAAAATTGGACTTCACAAACTGAGGGTGTGGGGGAAACACGCCATTTTTAAACAATTAAAAACACCTCTGTTTACAGACAGACAGCAAGAGGCTCCTTCATTAGATGTTTTTAAGATAAAGATAGATAGTTTTTTGAAGAATAAAGGGATTAAGGGTTATGGTGTTCGGGCCGGAAAGTGGAGCTGAGTCCACAAAAGATCAGCCACGATCTCATTGAATGGCGGAGCAGGCTCGAGGGGCCAGGTGGCCTACTCCTAGTTCTTATGTTCTTATAAAGGAGTTCAGTTTTGCCTCTATCTCCTATCTGTAACAGTTGAGTACAAACTGATCTGGTATGTTTGATTTTTGATCCATGGTTAGACATTTTAAAGCGTAGGTTCAGCTTTAAGAAATTACTAAAATTCAAGATGCCGTCGCAATTTGTTCGAACACAAGGGTGTATCCGTGCTTGACGGTTTTGGAGGGCCCCGCTGCGATTGTGCTCACGCTCAGTCTTGAAATAAATGGTTTAAAATGACTGCTTGGATTGACGAGCTTTCAACTTCTCCGTTTCAGCGCTCTGCTTCAGCTCACCCCTAATTGATCTGCTGACTCTGCACTCTGGGAATTGAAGCTGGATGTTCAAGAGATCCTCTTCTACTGCAGTGCGGGATTTTAAATTTCCGCCTTCAGCTTCCAAGCCTTTCTTTGGAGCAATTCCCTGGCAATTTTGTTTTGTGTGCCTGCTTCTCAAACTTTTCTTCAGGTCAGAATGCTGCTTCGAATTTTCTTTTGTCTTGCACGATTTTAGTTTTTCGCTGCATTTATTGTGAGGTTTTGAGCTTTTCCATTCGCTGCCCCCATGTTGTAGGGTGATGGATACCGTTCGGTAGGTCTTAATGGCGCTCTTGTAGTTTTAACTAGATTAACTGTATGTAATTATTAATGACAAGAATGATGTACATATCTACAGTGAAGAGTTCAAGGGAGGAGCTGTCTCCATGCTCGCTTGTACACACGTCTCTGTCCAAAACTAGACTGATGCCTATTCAGTCTAGTTAAAGTCCGCTGAACAGTGCGTTTAATGGGGTCTTTCTCAGCAGCTGCAGTGCTGAGAATCACACTAATTTTCAATAGCACTTTGCCGTTTATTTGGCCTCGGAATTTCACCAGCAGAAAAGGCTCCTTGCAGATCGGGGTGCCATTTTGAGCGGCTGCTCTGATCTACTCCCCCTCCCTTTTCATACCTCCCTGCTGTTTTAAGCCCCTCACTCTCACCCCCTCCCCAAACCTCAGCGAGGCCCCCGGGAATCCCCCCACCCCCGATCCCTTCTCTACCTGGCAAGGACCCTCCAGGCCCAACCACCTGGCACTGCTGGGGTGCTCAGGTGCCAGAGGGAGAACCAGGGTGCCACTCTTGATAGATCATAGATCATAGAATTTACAGTGCAGAAGGAGGCCATTCGGCCCATCGAGTCTGCACTGGCCCTTGGAAAGCGCACCCTACCCGTCCACACCTCCACGCTATCCCCATAACCCAGTAACCTCACCCAACGCTAAGGGCAATTTTGGACACTAAGGGACAATTTATCATGGCCAATCCACCTAACCTGCACATCTTTGGACTGTGGGAGGAAACCGGAGCACCCGGAGGAAACCCACGCAGACACTGGGAGGATGTGCAGACTCCACACAGACAGTGACCCAAGCCGGAATCGAACCTGGGACCCTGGAGCTGTGAAGCAATTGTGCTATCCACAATGCTGCCGTGCTGCCCGAAAAATCTTTTATTGTCACAAGTAGGCTTACATTAACTACATTAACACTGTAATGAAGTTACTGTGAAAAGCCCCTAGTCGCCACATTCCGGCGCCTGTTCGAGTACACTGAGGGAGAATTCAGAATTCTCTGCCGGTACGGGAATTGAGCCCGTGCTGTTGGCCTCGTTCTGCATCACAAACCAGCTGTCTAACCCACTGAGCTAAACCAGCCCTGCCCCTGACCATTCCAGGGTCTCCAGTGGCCTGGGAGACCCCCCCCCCCCAAATGCCTTTACGACTGGTCCACGTTTGTGCGGACCACTAAACAACGTCCTGGTGAGGTCTCCCAGGCGGAGCCGGTGAGTCCTGGGCGGCGGATGATTCCAGCGTCCGAGTATTTAAATGAGCCATTAGGCTAATTAAAATGTTCAGATCTGGATCTCACCTAGCGAAGGCGAGTTCTGGATCGCGTCCGGTGGAAGGAGTCGGGTGACTCCCGCGAGGTTTCCCATCCGGCGTGGAGCCCGCTTATGGACTCGCGCAAAATTCACCTGTTGCGCCCGGATCTGCGCCGGGCAACAGGATCGCTAAATCGCCCCCCGAGGTGTAGGTTCAGTGTTCTATCACATAACTGTGTGGCGGTACTGTACTCAGTCCCATTGTACCCCGATATGTATCAGACCCTTATACGACAAAATACTCTGCCCAGTCTCAATCTGATGAACATATAAATCTGCAGCTGGGTTGCAGCAGTGTGTGACCGTTAGAAATAGTCACTGGGCTGCAGTCCGAAAATAAATATTTCAACCTGGTCTGGGCGGCATGGTGGCACAGTGGTTAGCACTGCTGCCTCACAGTGCCAGGGACCCGGGTTCAATTCCGGCCTAGGGTGACTGTGTGGAGTTTACACCTTCTCCCCATGTCTGCGTGGGTTTCCTCCGGGTGCTCCGGTTTCCTTCCACAGTCCAAAGATGTGCAGGTTAGGTGGATTGGCCATGTTAAATTGTCCCTTAGTGTCCAAAGATGTACAGGTTAGGTGGACTGGCCATGTTAAATTGTCCCTTAGTGTCCAAAGATGTACAGGTTAGGTGGACTGGCCATGTTAAATTGTCCCTTAGTGTCCAAAGATGTACAGGTTAGGTGGACTGGCCATGTTAAATTGTCCATTAGTGTCCAAAGATGTGCAGGTTAGGTGGATTGGCCATGTTAAATTGTCCCTTAGTGTCCAAAGATGTGCAGGTTAGATGGATTGGCCATGATTAATTGTCCCTTAGTGTCCAAAGATGTGCAGGTTAGGTGGATTGGCCATGCTAAATTGTCCCTTAGTGTCCAAAGATGTACAGGTTAGGTGGACTGGCCATGTTAAATTGTCCCTTAGTGTCCAAAGATGTACAGGTTAGGTGGACTGGCCATGTTAAATTGTCCCTTAGTGTCCAAAGATGTACAGGTTAGGTGGACTGGCCATGTTAAATTGTCCATTAGTGTCCAAAGATGTGCAGGTTAGGTGGATTGGCCATGTTAAATTGTCCCTTAGTGTCCAAAGATGTGCAGGTTAGATGGATTGGCCATGATTAATTGTCCCTTAGTGTCCAAAGATGTGCAGGTTAGGTGGATTGGCCATGCTAAATTGTCCCTTAGTGTCCAAAGATGTACAGGTTAGGTGGACTGGCCATGTTAAATTGTCCATTAGTGTCCAAAGATGTGCAGGTTAGGTGGATTGGCCATGATAAATTGTCCCTTAGTGTCCAAAGATGTGCAGGTTAGGTGGATTGGCCATGCTAAATTGTCCCTTAGTGTCCAAAGATGTACAGGTAAGGTGGATTGGCCATGATAAATTGTCCCTTGGTGTCCAAAGATGTGCAGGTTAGACGGGGCTGTGTGAATAGGGTGGGGGAGTGGGCCCAGGTAGAGTGGCCTTTCAGTGGGTCGGTGCAGACTCGATGGGTCGAATGGCCTCCTTCTGCACTGTAGGGATCCTATGGTTCTATGATTTTGAGAGAGAGTGTTGGTGAAATTCCTCTCCTGTCTCCTCTCCGAACTGCTGTGCCTGAACCAATCTCCAGCCTCTCATCTTTCAATGAGAAAGGTGCTGGGGTAAATTTTCCAATCCTGCTCGCCGCGGGAATCGCCGCAGGCAGGATGGAATATTTGACGGACCGTTGACCTCTGGTAGGAATGTCCGGCCTTGCCCGCCATCTCTCCTGGATTTCCCTGGACTTTGCATCCAGTGAGTAGGCTCCTGAAAAGCCTGCACAACACTAACAATGACGCTGGGAGGTTACACACTGAACAGGGACAGCTTTAAAAGATAGCTTTGAAATGCCTCAAGTATTGATTCGGAACATAAACTAGAAGGAATTCTGACGGAGGCTTGGTAAGCAGGAGACAGAGTTAAGATCGTTGGCGAAGAAATTGAAGCTTTAAGGTGGAGAATTTCTTTTTACACAGCAAGTTGTTGTGGTCTGGAGGGTGGGCGTATCATTCTGCAATTCTATTTGCCTGATGGACAATTTAAAATACTTCACAGCTGCTTATCAAAGGTAAGCCAACTGCATCTTCAGTTCCTCAATATTAGAAAATCAGAAATAGAAACAGAGAACGTGGAAATGCTCAGTAAACCAGGCAGCATCTGTGAAGAGAGTCAAACAGAGTTAACGCCTCAGCTCGATGAGCTTTCTGTGCGTCTGACGTACGGTTAACTCTGCTTCTCGCTCCACAGAAGCTGCCTGACCGACCGAGTGTTTCCCGTAACAGCCTCCCCGAACAGGCGCCGGAATGTGGCGACTAGGGGCTTTTCACAGTAACTTCATTTGAAGCCTACTCGTGACAATAAGCGATTTTCATTTCATTTCAGTATTTGTCTTATTCCTGTCTTTCTATTGGCGCACTGCTTCATTCGGCCAGGAGATGGCAGTGCAGCTATTCTGCAGGATCAATTGCAGAACTCACTCGATGGAACTTAATTCAGTCAAATTGTCATTAGGGTACCTCCCTGTTCCTCCTCTCCCCCTCCTGACTGACTTTGTACTGGACAGTCGGATATTACAATAGGTTGCCTAAAATGTTCTGAAATGAATGCACCAAACCGCAGAACGTGGTATTTTACAATCCATTGTTCCCACTTCTGTGTCTCATGTCTTAACAATGTGATTTGCTCTGGTTTTCAATCAATCTCGGATCCATGCATCGTCCCAGTCAGATCCTGGCACCGGGCGAAGACTTGGTTCAAAAAAATAAAATGACAAAATGTTGACAACAACAACTGCCATTTATGTGGCAACCTTTAATGTCGTAAAACATCTCCAGGTGCTGCATCGGAGTGCTATCAAACAGAAATTGTCACAAGGAGATGTTAGGATGGGGGTGACAATAAACCCGGTCAAAGAAGCAGGTTTCTAGGAGCGTCTTAAAGGATGAGAGCAAGGTGGGAAGGTTTAGGGAGGGAATTCCCGAGCTTAGGTCCTCCCAGGCAGCTGAAGGCACGGCCGCCAATGGTTGAGCAATTAAAATCAGGATGTTCAAGAGGCCAGAATTGGAGGAGTGAAGAGTTATGGGTCGTGGGGGGGGGGGGGGGCGCATGTTTGTTAACCCTTTCAGTGCCACAGATGACCATTCGCTTTGGAAAGTCTTCTGTGTTGTGACAATTAACTTTTTATAATAATAATCTTTATTAGTGTCACAAGTAGGTTTACATTGACACTGCAATGAAGTTACTGTGACAATCCCCTCGTCGCCACATTCCGGCGCCTGTTCGGGTCACAGAGGGAGAATTCAGAATGTTCAATTGTGATGACAGTACTGCAAAGCCTTTGACCAGCTTTCACTCTGTACAACGGACAGATAGACAGACGAGCAAGATTACAGCTTTGGAAATTAAGCATCTGTTTTTGCTGGATGCCCCCTGAGAGAATGATTCTTGCACATTATTGGTCTTTGATCTATACAACAAGCATTGGAAGTGTTCCACCAAACAGTTCCTTCTCTCACTTATCATCAGTGGATTGTGCATTTAACGTTCTCCCTCAAGTTTTTAATACTGGATTTTATACACTCTTCAACATCTATGACATGCTTAAAAATCAAACAATGAAATCTCCCTTAATTGATGTCAAACAAATTCATGTCCACATTCATCTGAAATATGTACATGTGTCATTTAGACTGTGAGTCCTGACAGCACCCTGGCAGTACTACTTGCCATGCCCCTAGCCAAGCTGTTCCAGTATAGCTACGACACTGGCATCGACCAACAATGTCGGGAAAATTGCCCAGGTATGCCCTGTCCACAAAAAGCAGGACAAATTCCTTCACCATCCTCTCAAAGGACAAAGAACAATACAGCACAGGAACAGGCCCTTCGGCCCTCCAAGCCTGTACGGATCATGATACCACCTTTGGCCAAAACCCTCAGCACTTCCTTGTGCCGTATCGCTCTATACCCATCCTATCCACGTGTTTGTCAAGATGCCTTTTCAATGCCGTTAATGTATCTGCTTCCACAACCTCCCCTGGCAACGCGTTCCAGGCACTCACCACCCTCTGTGTAAATAACCTGCCTCGCACATCTCCTCTAAACGTTGCCCCATGGACCTTAAACCTGTGCCCTCTGGTGACTGACCCCTCCACCCTGGGAAAGAGTGCCTGCCCATCCACTCTATCCATGTCCCTTATAATCTTGTAGATCTCTATCAGGTCACCCCTCAACCTCCGTCGTTCTAATGAAAACAGTCCGCGTCTATTCAGCTTCTCCGCATAGCTAACACCCTCCAGACCCGGCAACATTCTGGTAAACCTCCTCTGCACCCCCTCCAAAGCCTCCACATCCTTCTGGTAGTGAGGCGACCAGAATTGTGCGCAATATTCCAAGTGCAGCCTTATCAAGGTTCTGTACAACTTGCCTGTTTTTATACTCGATGCCCCGTCCAATGAAGGCAAGCATTCCGTCTGCTTTCTTGACTACCTTGTCCACTTGTGTTGCCATCTTCAAAGATCTGTGGACCTGCACGCCCAGATCTCTCTGACATCACTAGATCAAAATCCTGGCACTCCCTCCCTAACAGCACTGTGGGTGTACCTATGCCACAGGGACTGCAGCGGTTCAAGAAGGCAGCTCACCAGCACCCTCTTGAGGGCAATTAGGGATGGGCAATAAATGCTGGCCTAGTCAGCGAAGCCCACATCCTGAGAATGAAGATGTAAAAATGGCTTCTCAAAGGCTCATGTAAGTTTAACCCAGCGACACCCAAATCCTGTGAACGAATAAGAATAACCTTTAGCTTTATTAGAGAGCTTTCACACCTGCTATGCATGCTGGGATAGTCCTCCCTCCATTGCTGCCACTTGCTTCCTCTCCTCTGGCCAATTGTCTCATGCTCACAAATAATGGGATTGAGATGGCGCACAAAGCCAATTTTGGGTTCTTCCCTATCCTCCAAATGATTGTTGGTGACACTTGCAAATGAATGCATTGTGAATTTTTAGGACATCCATTTTAGCAGAGACATGAGCCCACTCACTCTAATTATGTTGACGCCTTTGCTGAAACAATATGTGAAGGGACATGATGCAAATGTCCCGACGCTAGTCTGCTGACACCATCCATTGCCACTTCCAGACTTTTAGTTCTGTTGGCATTTTGTTCTTGTGAAATGTGCCCTTTAGCAGCGAACTAATCCTGAAGCTGGAAAGAGCAAGGATTTATAGCAGCCAACTGTTGTGCTATCACACCAATCTTGATGGGCAAATGAACAGACGCCTCGATTTTATGGTCAGTTAAGCTGTCACCCGACACAGCAAGAATGATCCACTCTGAAGAAATCCTGATTGCTTTCCTTTATTAAAACCCAATGAGTCAGCCATCCTGAATGAGCAGATTGCTTGGATAATACCTTTCCATAATCGGCCGTCAGACAGGTCGGTTTGTTTTGTCGAGGCTTTTTGTCCAGGTTTATCCAGCTTGGGAAGGTGGGGCCGGAGGGGAAATGAGGTTTAATCATCACCGTGGCAGTCGGGATCATGAGGAATGATTCTGCATCTCTCTATAAACACGGTATAACATGGCCGGGGTGGGGGGGGGGGGGGGGGGGGCGCTTTCGCGAGGGCTGGGGGATCTGGTGGGGGGTGGCCTGTGGGGTGGTGGTTGGCGGGTTAGGTCCGCGCACAGCCGGCGCCGTGTTGTACTGTGTGGCCGCTGCAGGTCGTCAGCCGTGCGCGGCCAGAGACACGGCTATTCTTCGGCCGTTTTTGGCCCGGGAGCCGGGAGTTTCACCCGGCGCCGCTGCTAGCCCCTCACCGATTCCGGAATCGGCGAGAGTTCGGCGCCGATTCTGGCGTCGTAAAACGCCCGAGAATTCTCCGGCACTTAGCCGCTGAAACGGCGAATCCAGCCCGTTATCCCCCACAGTTGACCCTGAGACACAGGAGGAGATATACAAAGGGGTGAGTAAAACATGTTCAAAGAGGTTCTAGGTAGCATCCTCAAGACGGAGAAAGAGGGCAGTGAGGTTTATGGAGGGAATACCAGAGCTTTGGCCTAGTCAACTGAATACGACAGGGCCATCCAGAGCACAGCAACAGCAAGAGGTCAGAGTTGGAGTAGCGCTGATATCGTGGGGGCGTTGTAGGGCTGGAAGTGTTTACTGAGATGGGGGAGGGGTGAGGCTATGGTAGGACTTCAACATGAGGATGAGAGTTTTAAAATTAAAGCACTGCCATAACAGGTGCCAATGTCGGCCAGTGAGCACGGGGGTGAGTGGGACATGAGGGAGAGGGTGGATAGAGGGTATAAGGGTAACAGCAGTCCCACAATAAACCAGCCCAGCCAGCAAGGTCACATGTTGATGCGAATCAAACTATCCACTCTGTTGATCAAAGGGCCCAGTCATCCACTAGTGCTCTGGCCCTCTCTCACCCATAGTGAGTTTGCAGCAAAGTGCTTTGAGATAAAGCTTTCACAAACATATTAGTAAATGAAGCAGTCATTCGACTCTGCAAGGATGAGAACTTGGCCGGTATTAAAATGAACAAGCCTATCGTCTGTACATTGACAAAGAAAACTGGGCAATCTGTGTGGTCCTCTGTTTGGACGTGTGGTAGTAGGGAGGAGCAGTGCAGTAGGCCGAAGATCATTATAAAATAAAAGGACAGCAGTGTTGAAGCTGCTCTCAGACTATAACACAGGTTTAGGCCTACACTTTTTTCACAATTAGAGTAGTTTATACAATTCGGATTGGCCCTCTCTTAACAAGACGGTACAATCTCTAGGAGTGGCATGGTGGCACAGTGGTTAGCACTGCTGCCTCACAGCGCCAGGGATCCGGGTTCAATTCCGGCCTTTGGTGACTGTCTGTGTGGAGACTGCACGTTCTCCCCGTGTCTGCGTGGGCTTCCTCCCACAGTCCAAAGATGTGCAGGGTAGGTGGGGTTACGGGGCTAGAGTGGGGGGTAGGCCTAGGTGCAGTGCTCTTTCGGAGGGTCGGTGCAGATTTGATGGGCTGAATGGCCTCCTTCTGCACTGTAGGAATTCGAAGCTGGGGTTGCCAACTCCTTCAGGACTGACCAGGAATTGAAGATTTATGTTACCGTGAGCAAAACCAGACAGAGAAATCATGGGGAGCATTAAAAAATTAAATCAACTTCTTTAAACACATACAAAGGTCAGGCATGGGGGTTGGGAGGAAAGGCCATTGGACTAAAGGTCAATAATCATCCAATCAGATAATGAAGAGTCTACCCGCTTTCCAATCGGCAGCACACAGGCAAGCTACAGGATGGACATGTCAGCAGGCCAACGACTAGTGTGATGGGGGGTGCGGGGCAGTTGCAGACAGTAAGGTTATGTAAAGGTTATGGTTAAGGACAATAAGGTTATAGGGCGGCATGATAGCACAGTGGTTAGCACTGTTGCTTCAAAGCGCCAGGGACCCAGGTTCAATTCCCGGTCTGGATCACTGTCTGTGCGGAGTCTGCACGTGTCTGCGTGGGTTTCCTCCGGGTGCTCCAGTTTCCTCCCACAAATCCCGAAAGACGTGCTGCTAGGTGAATTGGACATTCTGAATTCTCCCTCAGTGTACCCGAACAGGCGCCGGAGTGTGGCGACTAGGGGCTTTTCAGAGTAACATAATTGCAGTGTAATGTAATCCTACTTGTGACAATAATAAAGATTATTATTATTTTATGATGTGTCATGCTAGAGTACCCTTTAAGAAATGGGTGTTTAAGAAATGTACCTTTAAGAAATGGAGCTGCTCATGTTACTGGAGTGATGTCAGAGTGTGGGTGGAGCTGAGCTCCACTTCTGCTTTTTAGTTTCAGTTTGAGAAAAAGCTTGGGGTGTGTCTGTGAGCTGCACTGCTGTTGATCTCTGCCATGCAAAGACTATCTATGGATCATTTGGCAAACTCAGAATTGTAAAAAGGTCTCAGTATTAAATGTAACCCAAACATACAGATTACTTAGTGTTGTAGTCTTTGGGGGTTGTATTTGAATTGATGGTTGCTAAGAAGTTCACTGTTTGTTTTAAAAAGGTTAACTTGAGTTCATAGAATAAACATTGTTTTGCTTTAAAAAGTACTTTTCCATTTCTGCTGTACCGCACCTGTAGAGTGGGCCGTGTGCTCCCCATCCCACAATCTATTAAAAGTTGTGGGTCAGGTGAACTCCATGATGCACTTTGGGGTTCTCTAAACCCTGGCCCATAACAGATGACACCTCCAGGAATATGTCGGACCAGAGTTGGCAACTAGTGAAGAGACTGTTGAATTTTCAAAACCAGTGAGTGGACAAAGTGTTGAGTCATATACTTGTTTTTTTGTTTCTGGATGACAGCATTTTTGACCAAATCGTTTTAAATGTCTGATTGTGAGAGTCTTGGCCTAGTAATTATGCTGTTGCCTCCCACTGTTCTGACCATGTGAGGAGGGGTCAAAATGATTTCCCTCATTCCCCACTACGGGTCTGGCTGTAGCAGAGTTTTGTGAAGGATTTTGAAGGATCAATGTCTATGTTGAACCACTTGTGTACTGATTAAAGGAGCAAGACTGCCAGGCTTGCTTGGATTCTGAAATCCAAAATGTGGGTTGGTTTTTATTGAGTTAAAAACCCATTCAGGTGCAGATAGCAAAATGTTGAACAAAAAGGATACCCGTGCTTCTCGAATGTTGGCGACCCACATTCACACATCCACAAGCAAGCACACTTTTACTGGAATAAGTTACCTTCTCAGCCAAAGGTTTGACACTGAAAGGCAAAAAGGGAGTTCGCCTTTGGAGTTCTTTGCTGGACACTGCGGCTGTGGTTTGTACAGCTTCCTTTGAATTCCAGGGGTTGTGTTGAGGTTCATGGGCGGAATTTTCCATTTGCTACACGAGAGTGACTGGCTGAGGCTGCAGACTGCATAGCTTGGATTTCTTGCCAGTAAGTCCAGCCCTGTGGTGAAGAAAGAATCCGGAGGCATGGGCCACCCTGTCTCACTGGCAGGGGGTTGCGGGGAAACTAGCAACCAGGAATCGTGAGATAAAGCACGCCCCGATCTCTGATAGAGAATACAGGAACCACCCCCCCCCCGCACATGGAAAATCCCCCGCAACCGATAAGCCCCCCCCCCCCCCAATGGAACTTCACAGAGGTGCCCCCTCGCCACCACCCCCGTCACTTCCCTGGCACTGCCAGAATGGGTAGTGCCAAGGTGCCAGGGGCAATGCCTGGGCATGTCCCTCCCTCTCCAGGGGCAGGAGAGGAATTGTGGGGCGACGATACGGCGGGGAAGTCCACTAATTATGTGTAAATGCGTTGAAATTCCCAACTTTCCTGAGCGGGAACCTCATTATGTCATTGCCGGGGAGTGGGACAAACCGGAAAACGAAATCTCGCCAACGAGATTCCCGGTTTCCGAGTTTCGTGATATTTTGCACCCACGTCGCCGTTTGTGCTCGCAGCGTACGTGGGGGCAAAATCTCAGCACATGTGACTGCTTTTGCTGGACACAGTTTCCTTTTCAAATTCATAATCCGTCTTTTCCAGAAATCGATGAGAGGTGCTCCTGATGTTCCTTTCAATGGAAATGATGTTCCCTTCGATGGAAATTAACGATATCTGTGCTGGATTTTCCAAGTGCCAGAGATAGGGGGCGGGATTCTCTCAGCCCAGGGCCGGGTCAGAGAAACGCCGCGACCGGTGCAGAGCGGGGAATGGGCGCCATCGGCGCCGGTGTGGTCGGCGTGGCGCCGGTCGGGGGCCGCTCTACGGGGTCCCCCCCGGTGATTGTCAGCCCGGGATGGGCCGAGCGGCCGTAACAAGAAACCCGAGTCCCACCGGCACCGTTCTAATCTGGTCTTACCTGGCGGAACCTCGGCGTGGAAGGATCCGGGGGTGGTCTGTGGGGGGGGGGGGGAGGGGGGTCCGACCCCAGGGGGACCTCCACTGTGGCCTGGCCCGCGATCACGGCCCACCGATCGGCGGGCCGACCTCTTAGGCTGCGGGCCTCCTTTGTTCGACGCCGGCCTCTGTAGCCCTGCGCCATGTTGCGCAGGGGCCGGCGCGGAGAAGGGAGCCACTGCTCCTGCGCGGACCCCGCGGCGCCCAGTTGATGCCAGGATCAGCTGCTGGAGCGGCGTGGGTCGCTCCAGTGCCGTGCTGGCCCCCTGTAGGGGCCAGAATTGCTGATCCTGAGGCCATGTTGACGCCGTCGGGAAACGCAACGGCGTTTACGACGGCGTCAACACTTAGCCTCAGGATCAGAGTATCCCACCCAGGGCCTTAACTTGAAAGAAGGGAAGAGAGCTCCTTACTCCTCCAATGGCAGCTCGCCCAGACTGCTGTTTTGCTTCTGTTTAATAATTGTAGAAAGAGATTAATAAATGGTTACATGTCACATGACCTATTTTCCACTTGATGTCAGAAAGGGTTTGCATATCTGATGTTTGAATCTGTCTTTTGTTCTCCCAGTTATTAGCTTCTGAATGAGTCATTATCCATTTTGATGAGATCTTCCAGGAAAACATTGTCCTAGTAGAGACTTCCAATCTTGATTTGAGATCATCTTATAATGAACAAAAGAACAAAGAACAATACAGCACAGGAACAGGCCCTTCGGCCCTCCAAGCCCGTGCCGACCATGCTGCCCGACTAAACTACAATCTTCTACACTTCCTGGGTCCGTATCCCTCTATTCCCATCCTATTCATGTATTTGTCAAGATGCCCCTTAAATGTCACTATCGTAATGGGACAAATGCGATGCACCGTTCCTTTCGATAGTTACTTTGTGAAGTGGACCTTGACATCCTCAGGCATGAAATTCCATGAGCAACATGTCATGGCATGTCTGCGGTGCAATTTACACAGGAATGTTCCCGAAAACTGGTCAGTCTACAATACCAGACATCAGGGTCTCGGTTCGCCGAGCCTCTGTGCCAAAATCGCGATCGGCGCGGGGGTGGAGAATGGGCGTTTATGCTGGTATCCGGTCCGACGCCGCTCCCACGATTCGCTAGTCCCCGGAGAATCTCTCGGGTGCGAACTATTCGGTAGGGGGCCATTGACCGAGGCGCCCCCTCCCCGCGATTCTCCGCGCAAAACTGGCCGGGTTCCTGACGGTGTGGTTCTAACCACATATCGGCTGCCGGAAACGGCCGGTGGCGGCTGCGGACTCAGTCCACGGCCGCCCTAGTGGGGGGAGGGGGGGGGGGTCCTGGGTCCTTCACCGGGGGGGGGGGGCCTCATGGATGGCCAGGCAAACGATCAGGCAGCACCGATCCACGGGCATCCACGATCCGGGGGGGGGGGCCTACATTATTGGTGCCGCTCCGCGGTGCGAGTCTGCAATGTTGCACGGGGCGGCCGCCATAAGCCGCCACCGTGCGCATGCGCGGACTCCCGACCGGAAGTGCAGGGCCCCGTATCCGCAGCCAGGGCTGTGAGAAGCACTCCGGGGCCCTGCCAGGCCCCTACGGGTAGGAGAATCGCACAGGACTTTCTTAAGGAAAGTCCAGAGTGAAATGCCTGCATTTTGACGCTGGTGTGCGGACAGAGCCTCATTATTGGAGAATCCAGCCCCATCAGGTGACCCGTGCCAGCCATTTTTAGTCGGTGTCTTCCTTGCTGTGAAAAAAATCTTTCTTAAACAGATCTGTATCGATTTGGTCAGCTGCTGAGATTGCAGGTTGACATCACTCATGCACAAATCCCATCACCATGACACCCGCATCAAATGAAAGCAGGAAAACGGCAGAGAAAATATTCAGAGCTTGTGAGATAAAAGAACGTGGGCGGGATTTGCCGACCCCCCGCCGGGTCGGAGAATCGCCGGGGGGGCGGCATGAATCCCGCCCCGCCGCCCCGACACCGACTGCCGAATTCTCCGGCACCGGGGTTTTGGCAGGCAGCGGCACCCCCGGCGATTCTCCGGCCCGCGATGGGCCGAGCGGCCGCCCGTTTTCGGCCAGTCCCGCTGGCGTAAATCAAACCAGGTCCGTACCGGCGGGACTTAGCTCTACAGTTGGCCTGCAGAGTCCTCGGGGGGGGGGGGGGGGGCGCAGGGGGATCTGGACCCGGGGGTGGGGGGCCCCCCCGGTGGCCTGGCCCGCAATCGGGACCCACCGATCCGCGGGCGGGCCTGTGCCGTGGGGGCACTCTTTCCTTCCTTCCACGCCAGCTGTCAACCTCTGCCATGTCCGGCGCGGAGAAGAATCCCCCTGCGCATATGCTGGGATGACGCCAGCACACGCTGGCGCTTCCGCGCATGCGGAAACCCGCGCCGACCGACGGGTTGCGCGGCGCCAAGCCCTTCCGCGCTGGCTGGCGCGGCGTCAACCCCGGCCTAGCCCCTGAAGGCGCAGAGGATTCCGCACCTTCCAGGCGGCCCGATGCCCGAGTGGTTCACGCCACTCCTCGGCGCCGGTACGGCCTGCCCCGCCAGATAGCGGAGAATCCCGCCCCGTGTCCTCTGGGAAAAGGAATTCCCTGGGCGGGTTTCTCCGGTCGCTGACGCCGAAATCGCGTTCGCCCATCAGCCGGAGAATACCCATTTGCGCCGAAATCAGGGACGGCACTTCTTTTGCGATGCTCTGCCCCTCGAAAATGTTGTACAGACGTCACCTAAGGCCCTCCCCCGATGCTCCGCCCCCGACGGGCAGAGTTCCTGACGGCACGGGACACGTGTGCTCTTTTCTTCCGGGAACCCGGTGTGGCGGCTGCGGACTGAGTCCAGCACCGCCACAGTCGGGTGTGGAGGGGGGGCTTTGGTGGGGGCTGGGGGCACTGGTTGGGGGTGGTCCTGGGGTGGCAAGCCTGGTCAAAGGGGGGCAGGTTTTGGCAGGTTGGCTCCGCGCGGGGCCGACGCCATGTTGCACGGTGCGGCCGCCGCAGGACGCCGCCGCCGTGCGCATGCCCGGCCACGGACCCACCAATTCTCCAGCCGTGCCTGCTGGCCCCTCACCAGACGGAGGATCGGTGCAGCTTTTGCGCCGTTTTTTCTGGTGTAAAACGCCACTGTTCCCACACCGGCGCCAGTCTTCAAATCGGAGAATCCGGCCTATATTTGTCGCCATTTTAGTTTGGAAAGAAGCATAAGTAACTCCTTTGCACTGTGTGCTCAAGCTGTATTTAAACATTCATTTCAGGGGTTCACCAGCTAAAAGCCACCTTGGCTGTTGCCAGTAGCAACTGCAAAGTTTTGACAGCGATTCCATGTGGATTGGTTCAAAATCAATGCGTGATTCCTGTCTGAAGTGCAATGTGCAGCTGTGAGCTTTTGTCTGTCAGTTGATGTAACATCTGGCTCTGGCATATTACAGGGCAATTTTACTGAATGCTGCATACTGGCCTTAATTATGTTCGAAATCGAAATTTGAGGGTGGCACGGTGGCGCAGTGGTTAGCACTGCTGCCTCACGGTGCCGAGGTCCCAGGTTCGATCCCGGCCCTGGGTCACTGTCCGTGTGGAGTTTGCACATTCTCCCCGTGTCTGCGTGGGTTTCGCCCCCCACAACCCAAAGATGGGCAGGGTAGGTGGATTGGCCACGCTAAATTGCCCCTTCATTGGAAAAAATGAATTGGGTACTCTAAATTTTTTTTATTTTTTAAATTCTGTTCGAATTCATGAGGTTGCTCCAAGGCAAAACCCTGGGCAACATTAGAAGAAAGAATGATTTGCATTGTTATCCCGTTTTTCACGGTCTCGGGAACAGAGCACCGTAGAGCCAACAATGTACTTTTTGAAGTGTTATAATGATAGAAAAATGGCAGCCAATTCGCACAATAACAGACCGACTGGCGCCTGAGCAATTTGAGGGGAGAATAAGAGGCCTTCATTTACATATTGTTGCCGCGATACAGCTCTGGGCCGGGCTGCTGAATCTTGGGAGGCCCTGGGACGTACCAAATCGCGAGGTCAAGAGTGATGTCTGTCAAGACAGTCAATAGTCCCAAACTCAGACCGTTAAATGTATAGTAAACATGTCAGCATTGCACTAAATCCACTACTCAAAGCGGTTGCAAAACAGAGACTGATGACTGCATCTCATTAACCTTGACATTCAAGTGGAACATGGGAACCAGAGGAGGCCGTTGAGTCTGTTTCTCAATTCCATCAGATCATTGGCAATCTGCAATTGTCTCCAACTCCCCACTCTGCTCGTGTAACCTTTAAGCCCCTTCTCTAACAAGAAGCAATAAATCACAATTTTCAAATTTCCCGTTGATCTCCAATAGCTTTTGGGGGGGGGCGGGGGGGGGGGAGAGAGGGGAGAGAGTTCCAAATTTCCACTCCCCTTTGTGTTGCCTGGCATAATCCCCTTAATGGCCTGGCTCAAACGTTAAGGTTCTGACCCCCCTTCCTGCTGTTCTGGGCTCCCCTATGGTTCTTCGATCATTAATTGAGACCTTGTGACATTTTCACCACTCCCAATAACACAAGAGACAAATTCAGCCTACATGACCCCAAAACTACCCTTGATGCTCCTGGGGTGGGAAGGGGTCTAATCTGCCAGGATTGAGTCAAGCCTAAGAACTATCAGCCATTTGCCGAGCCACAGAAGCCGTTCCGGTGATGGATTCCATTGACGTTGGGAATTCCAGGCTGGATTTGCTCTGGCAAGGAGGGAACATTCGCCCACCTGGCCACCATTGGTAAATGGTGGGACAGACTAACCGGGGAAGGGGCACCGAGAAACCAAACCCAAACTTTAACAGCAACAACCGATGGTCCTCAGAGACCAAATTGACCTGTTGCATTGAAATCAAGCCCAACCGTCTCTCTCAGTGCTAACATTATCTAACTTGCATGGGGCAGGTTGGAACAAGTGCTGTGATAGGCTCAGCTCTGTGAGACTGGAAATCGTGCCACTTGTCCACCAATCACTAATCTTTATTATTGTCACCAGTAAGCTTACCTTAACACTGCAATGAAGTTACTGTGAAAATCCCCTCGTCGCCACATTCCGGCGCCTGTTCGGGTCACAGAGGGAGAATTCAGAATGTCCAATTCACCTAACAAGCACGTCTTTCGGGACGTGTGGGAGGAAACCGGAGCACCCGGAGGAAACCCACACAGACACGGGGAGAACGTGCAGACTCCGCACAGACAGTGACCCAAGCCGGGAATTGAACCTGGGACCCTGATGCTGTGAAGCAACAGTGCTAGTCACTGTGCCACCATGCTGCCCTAACTCCAGACCCACACAGCAGTACGGTTGACTCTTTGCAGGAGCTGGTTTAGCAAATTGGGCTAAACAGCTGGCTTGTAATGCAGAACAAGGCCAGCAGCGCGGGTTCAATTCCCGTACCCGCCTCCCCGAACAGGCGCCGGAATGTGGCGACTAGGGGCTTTTCACAGTAACTTCATTGAAGCCTACTTGTGACAATAAGCGATTATTATAATTATTATTACTGCCCCCCTCTGAAATGCAAGCCACTCAGTTCAAGGTCAATTAGGGATGGGCAACAAATGCTTGTCCATAGAATCATAGAAACTACAGTGTAGAAGGAGGCCATTCGGCCCATCGAGTCGGCACCGGCCCTTACAAAGAGCACCCTACTGAAGCCCACGTATCTACCCCATCCCCGTAACCCAGTAACCCCCACTTAACATTTTTTGGACACCAATTGGCAATTTAGCACGGCCAATCCACCTAACCTGCATATCTTTGGACTGTGGGAGGAAACCGGAGCCCCCGGAGGAAACCCACGCACACACGGGGAGAACGTGCAGACTCTGCACAGACAGTGACCCAAGCCAGGAATCGAACCCAGGACTCTGGCACTGTGAAGCAACAGTGCTAACCATTGTGCTACCGTGCAGGATGGACGTTTACCAAGTGTCTACTATGATGCTGAAACATCCATTCCCTCAACGAGTGACGCTCCATGGCTGCAGTGTGTACCTCCCTACAGAGCACGTCCAAAACCCACGACCACTGCCATCTAGAAGGACAAGAGCAGCAGATACCTGGGAGCCCCACCACCTGGAGGTTCCCGTCCGAGTCACTCGCCATCCTGACTTGGAAATATATCGGCCGTTCCTTCACTGTCGCTGGGTCAAAATCCTGGAACTGCCTCACAGCACAGTGGGTGTACCTACGCCACATGGACTGCAACGGTTCAAGAAGGCAGCCCACCACCATAGGAGTCACTGGCCAGTGAGGCAGTACATGGGGTTCGAGTCAATTTCCCCACTGCTTAATCAACTGTAACTCAGGTAACTCAGCAGATGGGAATTAAACCCATGTTCCACTTGACCATGCAATCATTGACTGAACGCACCAAGTCATAATGAAATGCCAACACCGAACTCTAAATATGATTAGTGCATTCCAGCAAGACATGATTGAAGCTGAATTCAAATTTTAAAAGTGTATCACATAGAATAATAATAATCTTTATTTGTGTCACAAGTAAGCTTGCATTAACACTGCAATGAAGTTACTGTGAAAATCCCCTAGTCGCCACATTCCGGCGCCTGTTCGGGTACACGGAGGGAGAATTCAGAATGTCCAATTGACCTAACAAGCACGTCTTTCGGGACTTGTGGGAGGAAACCGGAGCACCCGGAGGAAACCCACGCAGACACGGGGAGAACGTGCAGTCTCTGAACAGACAGTGACCCAAGCCGGGAATCGAACCCGGGACCCTGGAGCTGTGAAGAAACAGCTGTGCGACCGTGCTGCCCCATATGAGGCGTACAGCACATTCGGAAGAGCACGACATCTGCTGAGACGTTGGATGTGACACTGAAAAGTTCCTGCTGTTATGAGAGGTTTGAAGATTTGATGGATATGTGTGGCCCTTGTCACAATTGCTGAGCTGACAAATTGTAGGCAAGTAGCTAAAGGCTCGATGAAGGACAGGAAGGCGAGCGTTAACACAGCTGTGACTGTACAGTGAGTCGCTTGAGTTGATTTAAGCAGCCTTTTATTGTTGAGTTTTAATCACTGTTTATAGAGCAGCTCCGACACTGTGACTCCCTGTCATTCACTCCAGCTAACTGAGAGCTCTGGGCTGCATCTCATCAGTACCTGGAATTGGCCGCTTGCCTGCCTCCGAATCTTACTGCCGACCTAGTCTATCTCCCCAGTGCTAGTACAGAACTTGGTTGACAGAGGGAGCTGCTCTCCCTGGTGCGGTTGCCTTGCCTGCTCGTTGCCAACCTCTCTCTTCCTGAGAGCATTGAATTGTAAGCAGCATCCCGGAGTAGTGGGGGAACACTCCAAAGAGTGAGTGAGAGACGGGCTAACTGCCACGGACAAAGAAGGTGAATGCAGGATCCCCGACGAGAGGGTTTTTATTCAGTGCTCTCTACACCCACTCTCTGTAACTAAGCTGCAGGCTGATTTCAGCTCAACAGCAGAGGATGCACGCAGTGTGGAATTTGCCAGAGAAGCTTGCAAGCATCTTTCTCCCTCTCTCTCTCTTATTCTTCAAGGAAGCCACAGCCATTTCGCACGGTAAGAAGGGCTTGTAATGATGGCGGTGGTCCACAGTTAAGGTGAAGCAGGATAACTATGGGCCTCGGTTGCAAAGGTGATCATCCTCTGAATCAAGTCACTGACCCATTCCTGGAGCACACCAAATTTCACGGCATCAGGTACATCTTCTGCAAGCGCCTGTCCCACCAGCGGCGGCTACTGTGGTTCATAGCCTTCCTCGTCTCTCTCGGATTACTCTGCACATGGTCCTCCAACAGGATTAGGTACCTGCTCTCCACCCCAGTCCACACCAAACTCCACATGATCTGGGCCAAGAACCTCTCCTTTCCCGCCGTCACCATTTGCAACAACAATATGCTGATCCTCCGAAGGATGACCAAGTCGGACGTCTACCTGACTGGCCAATGGCTAGGGCTCCTGAATGAAAGTCGGAGCCTAAACCCTACCGCTCGGGAGATCCTAAAGGACACGCACTGGATGTGGTTTGAAAAGTTGCTGGATTTTTCACACTTCCTGCCCCCTCGGGCAACAGAGAACGTCATGTTCAAAATTTTCAACCGCCTCGGTCACCAGATCGAGGACATGGTCCTTGACTGCAGATTCCGGGGCAGGCTGTGTGGCCCACAGAATTTTACCACCGTGAGTTTCCTACCTATTTCTTGGTGTGTTTGTAAGATTAGTGAGTGTGTGAAATTAGTGAGTGTGTGAAATTAGTGTGCGTGTGTGAGACTAGTGTGCATGTGTGAGACTAGTGTGTGTGTGAGAGATTAGTGTGTGTGTGTGAGACTATGTGTGTGTGTGAGACTATGTGTGTGTGCGAGACTTTGTGTGTGAGAGATGAGTGTGTGTGTGAGATTAGTGGGTGTGTGTGTGTGAGATTAGTGGGTGTGTGTTTGTGAGATTAGTGGGTGTGTGTGTGTGAGATTAGTGTGTGTGTGTGTGTGAGATTAGGGCAACACGGTAGCATGGTGGTTCGCACAATTGCTTCACAGCTCCAGGGTCCCAGGTTCGATTTCCGGCTTGGGTCACTGTCTGTGCGGAGTCTGTACGTTCTCCCCGTGTCTGCGTGGGTTTCCTCCGGGTGCTCCGGTTTCCTCCCACAGTCCAAAGATGTGCAGGCTAGGTGGATTGGCCTTGCTAAATTGCCCTTAGTGTCCAAAATTGCCCTTAGTGTTGGGTGGGGTTACTGGGGTATGGGGATAGGGTGGAGGTGTGGGCTTGGGTAGGGTGCTCTTTCCAAGAGCTGGTGCAGACTCGATGGGCCGAATGGCCTCCTTCTGCACTGTAAATTCTATGAATAATGTGTGTGTGATTAGTGTGTGTGAGATTGTGTGTGTATGTGTTAGATTACTGTGTGTGTGTGAGATTAGTGTGTGGGTGCGTGCATGAAATTAATGTGTGTGTGTGTGATAGATTAGTGTGTGTGAGATGAGTGTGTGTTAGATTAGTGTATGTGTGTATGTGTTAGATTTGTGTGTGTATGCGAGATTAGTGTGTGTGAGATAGAGATCAGTGTGCATGTGTGAAAAATTAGTATGTTTGAAATATTAGCGTGTGTGTGTGGGATTAGTGTGTGTATGTATTAGATTAGTTTGTGTGAGATTAGTGTGTGTGTGTGAGATTAGTGTGTGTGTGAGATTAGTGTGTGCATGTGTGAGATTAGTGTGTGTGAGAGAGAGATTAGTGCGTATGTGTGAAAGATTAGTATGTGTGAGATTAGTGTGTATGTGAATAAGTGTGTTTGTGTGATTAGTGTGTGAGAGAGGTGAGTGTGTGTGA